>NC_070631.1:2420325-2768389 GCF_947347685.1 Pleuronectes platessa | reverse complement strand
CCAATCTGTTATGGAAATGTCCTGGCAGGGAGCTGTTATGTTTTTTGATGATGAAGCGTGACACATTTTGATCTGTTAAAATTTAATACCTAACTCTGCTGGTGCCTCTATCTGCTGCTCTTATTTGTCTATCTGGGAGGAAGCCGGAGCCCGACACCGATGTGGAATCTGCACATGGAGGCCACGCTCTTCCTCTTTGAGTGAGGATGTAAGATTTTCCTTGACACACTTTCTTATTGTGTTAAATCCTCTGTTGTTGTTTGAGGGACATCTGATAATCAGCTGCAGCATATGACGCTCAGTGTGCATTTCACTTTGCGTTGACGATAAACACAATCTGTTCCAGAGCCTTTTCAAGAGCACGAGCTGCCACAGTGTGTTGTGTGTTTGTGTGTGTGTGTGTGTTTGTGCGACCTTGACTTGGTTTTCTTGTTCTTACATCGTGTGGCTACTTTGAGGCTGCGTTCCCTTTCTGGTGGGAATGTGTCGGGCTGTGTCTCGAGGCACCTGAACGTCCCGGGCCGACGGTGTCTCTACCTGCTCCCTGCACATTCCTGCTCAGGGCTGTGTGAGCAGGAGAGGAGTTGGAACTCGCCTTAACCTCCACTCTGCATTCCTCAGCCATGACTCGGCTCAGTCGCACTGTTGCAACAAAAACCTGGGAATGCCACAATACACACTCACACACACACACACACACACGCACGCACACCTGGTTCCCTTTCTCACATTGGAACATGTTGTATGTTCAGTGTCGCGCTGCTCAACTGCTTCACGTGGCCTCAGGTTCTCCAGTTTCTTTAGAAATGAATTCTCTGTTTACTCTGAACTTACAGCAAAAGAACAAATAAGCCAGAACCTGTTGGTTTGCATGTCTCTCTCTGTGGGCCGCAGTCCAAACACAGGCAGCCTAGGTTAATTGGAGACTGTAAATTTATGTGAATTGTGTCTACACGACGGCCTGAGGAGCTGCTGACCTGTCCAGGCCCTGCCTCTTGCACAACCCCTCGTGGGGGAACTATAAGCAGTACAGATCACTGCTGGTTAACAACTGGATATTTGAAAAGCAAAAGAACTCAAGGAATCTCTTTGCTGCAGCCGAACACACTTGAGTTCTCTCAGGAAAGTTTAACACTCTTCAAACCAAAGCTCGTTGGAACTCAAGTTTGAGTCGTTCTTTTCATCTGATGTTATTTATTTAGATTTTTGCATGAGCTTCTGAACAACTCTTCCTTTTTTGTCTTTTCTTACCAAAATATTAGAACTATGCAGTACTACTTCCCGTGGTGCAGTATTGCCCCGAGTATTCTCCAGAGTTTACTGCGCTGCCTTTGTACAGATAAGTACAGTACACAGTGTGTGTGACACCTGCAGGAACAGCTTGCATCAACTGTCAGGGATTTCATTTACTGCACCGCTGCAGATTAAACCACCACTCGCTCCCTGAACATTGTGTTATTCTGAAATTAATTCCTTTGAACTGCTTTATTTATTTATAAAGCAGAGGGTGGGCTGCAACGTTTGACCTATCAAGTGTCTCTGTTTTATTTAATTTGCAGAACTGCTCCTCCGTTCATTAGATACTGAACACATACTGTGTATATGTTCCCTGTGGGTCAGGCCTCAGATGTCAGAGCTGCATGGATTTCTCCCGCTGCCTGGCTCTGCTCTGCTGATGAGGAGGTAAACGGTGAAAGCCCTGAAGGCCACTGAGGCACGAGGCCCATGGGAATCTGTGTGGGCTCGTGCAGATCAGGGTCTATGAAACGTGATGAGAAGAGGTGAACTGACGGGTCGGCCATCACGCCACTACGGAAGCAATAAAACGTGGGTCTTTTGTTTGGTAGCGTTACCGATCAAATATTCCTCGTGTCGGATGCTCCTCACAGAAGAGAGGGAGACGACCGGCTTGGAAACGATCCTCCTCCTCCTCCTCCTCCTCCTCACGTGACCCCGTGGCTGACACATCAGAGGAAGTGAAATCCTCTATTTCCACCGTTTCCCCTCTGGAAATCTCCTGAAAGGATTGGAGGAAGGAATGGGGGATAGAGGGGAGGATAGAGGGGAGGATAGAGCGAGTGTGGGGGGGTAAGACTTGGAGGGAATGGAGACTGGGGGGGGGGGGGGGGGGGGGTAGCCCAAGCTCTTGAGGATTATCTTTTTTCTTCTGCCTTCTCCCTCCATCTCTCGCCCCGCTCTCCCTCTTTCCCATTTCTTATTTGAACACATGACCACAGCTCATCAGTCCCAGTTGAACATAATGACCATATTTAGATGAGAGCAGCCGAGCCGGGGTTCAGAGAGCGAGAGAGAGAAGGATGTGAGGCTGGCGTCGCGGTGAAGCCCAGAAGCAACACAACATAAGTCAGTGGAGCAGACCCCCCCCCCCCCCCCCCCCCAACACAGTAGAAAACCATTCTGTCTATTCTTGGTACTTAAGGCAGCACAGAGGAACAACACGTGGATTCTCACACTATCCTCACGATCCGGTGAACACCAGTGGGTCCCTGTGCCGCAGCCACAGCACTGTGCATTCCTCAGATGCCTCAAATCTCCGTCCTACAGGAGGAGACATAGCTGCTGCTGCTGCTGCTGCTGCTGCTGCTGCTGCTGCTTGACGTGTGTCTGTGTCCGTCTCAGGGACAAGGAACAGCTGGGAGACTCTGGGACCATAAAACAGAGCATGTGTTCCAACACAAGGTTCGTTTCATCACCATCGGTTGATGCAGCGTTTGACATCACGCTCTCTCTCTCCTCCTTTTTAACATAAATCGGTAAAAAAGTTTAATTATGCAACAGTGAGGTTAGTGTCCCCGATCCAGGAAGGCTACTCGAAGGTCCCAGTTAAACACGGTTGTTTTCCACTTCTACATCACAGCCTGTACGTAAACATGGACGACGTGTCTCCACTTGCTCCCACTATCCAGAAGTGAAACCAAAATATCCCGTATACAACCGCTGGCCCCTTGAGTCACTGACACGGTTAGACTCTGACCTGGGTGCAGTGTGGCAGTCGGGGGATGGAGCCTCGTGGTGAGGTGTCACACCGACACACGTGCTAAACCAATCACATCGTGACGTTAGGGGAAGATTAAGATCTGAACCAGCATCAGTGTGATGAGACCTAACACTGAAGAAACAACCTTTGGAAATGATTTAAAGTGTATTTGGACTTTATTAGTTTGGTCCATGTCCTATCTGCTAACATGGAGGAGGCAGGTTTATGACCTGTGCTTCATGTCATGTCCACGTCCACTTTCATATACAATCCATATTCTACAAGAACATAGATTCTATAAAGGTATAAAGAAATTATAAATTCTAGGCCGACTAGATAGTCCCAATTCGAAGGCTCTTACGAATGTGTCCTTCCCCCCCCGGGCAATGGAGCCCCCCCCCGGATGGATCAATCCCAGCCCAACATATCCCATGATTCATTGTGCTTGTGTGACTAACTGTTTGTCCTCGGCTGTTGGAGGATTCAGTGGACGTCTGTCCTCCATCAAGACACAGCTCTTAACTCCTCGTGTTGAAGAAGGTGAAAAGATAAATCTGGGATCTTCTAGTTTCTCTGGATCTGCTCCACATGTCCTGGGTTCTGAGCTCCAGGCTCCTTCGTGGGAAAGGCTTCAGTCGTTTCTGAGTAATCCTGCTGACTAACACACACCAATGAAAACCTCCCTGATGGAGGCAATGATTGTGTGACTCAGTCACCGACACACAACTCACACACAACTACAGGTTCAGTCTTGCAGTCCGTGCTCTGACTTGGTTTCCACAGATATTTAGTTTGACAGGTCTGAGCTGTGTCAGTGTGGACGTGGGTATGACATGATGAGTTCCACAGAGACGTTGCTCCTACTGTTTAATCCCAGTTTAATCCCAG
Organism: Pleuronectes platessa; assembly: GCF_947347685.1. Classification (NCBI taxonomy): domain Eukaryota; kingdom Metazoa; phylum Chordata; class Actinopteri; order Pleuronectiformes; family Pleuronectidae; genus Pleuronectes; species Pleuronectes platessa. Next base: position 2,764,503 of record NC_070631.1, on the reverse strand, counting down.
TGCTGCCGCTGGGCTCCAGTGTTTCCTTGTGGTTCTCTGAGGTAATGTTGGGGGGTGGAGCGGGTGGAGCTGGTTCCAGACCAGTGGAAGGTGGAGAGAAGATTCAGCTGCTGGAGATGAATCAAAATCACCTTCTCCAGATCTTTACGAGAGCTAGACGAGAAGATGGACACCAGTGTGTTGTCCTTCCTTTTAATAAACGGCTCCAGACAGCAGGTTATTGGTCGTTTCCCTAGTTTGTTCATCAGTCTTCTCTCACTCTAAAGAAAAACCTCTGATCTAAGAGTTTGTAGGACTCGAGCTTCCCGAGGTGACTCATCTGTTACGTGGCCACAGATCACTTCATCTCAAAAGGCCCAGATATGTTCTTGCTGAGCCTCAATCCCAAAATAATGTCATGTGTGTCCCTCTCAGATTAGGAACAGGGGATAACAGAAAATCCATGAACCTGCGCTCGGTGCCAGCCGTGTTTGTTGTTTGGAAGTGGACACGCACAAAAAAAAAAAAAAAAATCAAATTCCTCTCTAAGCGCCGGGTTTAAGACGGAGCGGCCAGCTGCTCAGCGCCGGGAGCCCGGAGAGAAGTGACATGATTCTACAGTCGGGTTGTAACACTGAGGCGCTGCTGGCAAACAAAAGGTGCTGTGAACACACTGCAGGTCGCTTTTTATAGCAGAAACACACACACAGACACACACACAGACACACACACACAGTGAAAGGGCTCATAGCCTCTGATCCTATTATAGACGCTGAAGCAGTGCAGGCTCCTGAGAGACGAGAGAACATGATGTTTTTTTGTGGGAGTCGTCCTGCAGGAGAACCGAAAAACATCATCATGGAAGGAATGTTTTTCCATTTCAGGTGATCTCACCTTCTCCCTCTCACCCCACCCCCCCCCCCCCCCCCCACCCTCCCCCGTCTCACATGTTTTCAGGAAGTGACAGACACAGAGCGGCCGAGGCCTCTGCTAATCTGGCCTTTTCCTTCATAAGATAGGCATCCAGAGTTTTGGCCAAGAACGTGTGTGTGTGTGTGTTCGTGTGTGTGTTCGTGTTCGTGTGTGTGTGTGTGTGTGTGCGACTATCTGTGCAGTTTGTTGGTTTGTGGAATGCTCGGAATCGGCTCCATGGCAACAGCCGGGCGCCGTGTATGTGTGTGTGTGTTTGAGTGTGTATGTATGTGCGGGTGTGTGTGTGTGCGGGTGTGTATGTGTGTGTGTGTTTGTGTGTGTGTGTGTGTGCAGAGTGGTAAATATTGACTTCAACACCTCCCCATCCCTGTGTCTGTCCACGACAGGAGCTCTGGAGAGTGTGGGGGGGGGGGGGGGACCGGTACACACGCTTTATCCAGGCCTCAGCAGAGTCCTGCCATCGGGGGGGCGTCTGTTTACCTTCATGGCTCCGAACACAGAGCAGCTCTCTGGGGTCGCAGCCCATCCACTGGAAACTGCTTCTACTCTGCTAGAGATCCAGATCCAGAGCTGCTAGAATGGAGAGGATGAAACGGGGGGGGGGGGGGGGTTGAGTTTGAAAACACACTATGACATGACCTCTCTGGAAGAAAACAACCTGCGTTAGCCTCGAGCATAACAACACAACACAGACAATCAGCTGCTGACCCTGTTGTCTTTGCTAACAGCTGTTGGGCTGTTGAACTGAACGATGTTACAATGCGACACGTGCACGCCCAGTGCTCGTGAGAGGTTGTGTGTTGTGTGTTTTCAGGTGTGTTAACATGAACAGGGGTTCAAACTGATACAGGGCCGAATCGCAGTGTCAGACCTGGATGCAACTTGACTCTTGAGTATTTTAATTTAAGGTGCTCTACGTAGAGGAAGTGCCAGCAGCTCTATGACGTCATCCCTGCTGTGTAACTTCTTCTCAGCTCGTTGTAATGATCAACCGACTGGTTAGAGGAAGAGGAAGTGGGGATGGAACCCTGAGCAGGCGCCAGTGACCTGTCTGTCGAAGAGGACTCGATAGAAGACGTCACTGACTTCATGAGGCCGAGTATCGAGTTACCTAATCAAACTGTGGGACTTAACGGTGAAATGTTCCCTGTGCTCTCGGTGGAGAGTACTTGTCCCACAGCAGAGGGATTTGTTGAGACAGGATTCAGACACGCGCAGCAGCAGCAGTGGTCCGACCGGTCGGCCCGGCCTCGTCACCGCAGCACCGGCTGGTTCTCAGGCCCCAGATGGGATGTCATCGCAGCGCAGGGAGAATACGATTAGAGAATAAACGATGATAATCTGGACAGAACAAGAGCAGCTGGATTATACTGCGACTGGCAGCCCCCCCCCCCCCCTCCCTGCAGTAATTACATAGAGAGCATTAACATGAAGGGATACATGCACCGGGCTCACGTCGGGATCACAAGCACTCACTCACACAGGCAGAGACACGTGCATGCATTGTAAACACACACACACACACATACACAAACACGCACACACACACACACTAACTTTCTGCTGTGCGACCTGAGCTAAATCAGTTGCTGTTGATTGTGAAACGCTGTTGGAACATTTGCACTATTCTGATTTTGACTACAAGCACAGCCCGTCCATTTATCCACAGACACACACAGACACACACACTCACACACACACACACACACACACACACACATGCCATTTTGAACATTTGTTGCCTGTTTACGTGAGAGCAATAAAAGCCGGATGTTATCTCCACCTGTTGGTCCCTCAGCTGAATGAAAGAGGGTTTGCAGACCTTTTGGGACTAAAGCCCTACTGTAACACTCAATATAGAATGTACTGTATATTCTGTTCAGTACACATTAATAAAGAAGCTGCAGATGACAATACATTGACAGAATATATTAACTAATATAAAAATGTATATAAAGCCGCTATTTTTGGTGTATAAGATGTATTTAGCCGTCTCTGATTGAATTTCTTATTTGGATCTGCACCAAATTACACACCGTCCACAAGTTTTCCGATTATTTTAAGAGAAATCAACTAAATTCAAAAGTGATGACAAATTTTCTGGATCCATCCCACTGATCTGGATCCGTACCCAAAAAAATGCAATGGCCCATAACTCATCTTTCCACTAAGTTTCCTGGTAATCCATCCAGTAGATCAAATGTAATTCTGCAAATAAAAACTCTTAATAACCAGGGATTAGAGCTTCTTGATGGAGTTGTGTGTCTCAGGAATCAGGTCAAATCTGGGCTGAACTGGTACAACGTGTTTCCAGCTCATCTCCTCAGGTGGCGTCCCAGAAATCATCCTCCAGACTAATCCCACGTCTCCTGCACTGTGATTATTCAACATTCATCTCATGTGCGTTGACAGAGAGGAAAACTCTGTCGTTGTGTTATCACACCTCGCTCATGTGACGCAAACACACAAGTGTTAACACAACGGCCTCATTGTTTTTAGCGATGATTGCATTACAGCCACAGCTTAATTGTGACCTTTAATCTGCAGCCTGAGGCGTTCACAGACCCCGGGTCAGAGTGACGGTGGAGTGTCAGGACGTGTGTGTTGTTGGACTACAGGCCCACAGCAGCGAGCGGGGGGGGGGGGGGGCATGCGAGTCGTAACTCGCCCGCTCACACAGCAGAGGTTCACCGGCTCCCTCACTGTTACTGTGGGTTTTAGCTTCAGCCTCGTTCTGGGGAATCTCTGATTAACCCGGCACACAGGAACATCTGAGGCCGGCTGGTTCCGGTTTGATGTTCAGCGCCCGTTTGATCCTTGAGCCCAAAAGACGAGAAGAGATTATAATATATTATATTTCTTTAAATGAGCCGCAGCACAGAAGAGTTCATTACCAAGCCGGTGGAAATGGAGCTGTGACGTGATCCCGGCTCCTTTCTGTTGTTTCTCTTCAGGGGTTGTGATCGTTTTCTTTTCCACGTTAAACGCACAAAGCAGAGCACACAGGGACGAGCAGCTTCCTGTGGGGCGAGGACACAACACCGGCTGCAAAGTTAAAAGACTATTCCCATTTACCAAAGGCCCAGGAGACTTATAGGATTTGGAATTCATTGCTAGATCTTATGCATAATTAAGCAGACCCCCCCACCCAACCCCCCACCCACCTACCCAGCCACACCCCCGCCTCGCTGAGGGATTTCCAGGCAGCTCGTTACAGTACCTCAGTGCTACTGGGCCAGAATCATGCTCTCATTATCACTAGCCTCTGCAGATGATACACAAACACACACACACAGACACACACAGGCAGGATTCCACTTTCACTCCTGCATTGCATGACAGTGTTTTTTGGCTTCTTGACTTGATTTCCATATTTCCTACTGGCTGTTGGAGCTGAAGCACGCGAGGAGCTGGCAGCCGGCGGAGCCACAGGCCACTGGTTTGTCTGGTTGGTTCCCGCCTGCTGGGAGCCGACACAAGATGTCTTTGTTGGAAAGTGAGTGTGAAGGAAAAAGAACAGAGTCTGTTTCATGTTCGCTCGGCTCTGTCTCTGCTCTCCTCCTCTCCGGGACTTTTCAGAGTAAAGTATCAGGACCAATCCAGATGTGAGACACCACCCGGCCCTCTCGTGGCCCACATCTGGCAAACAGGAGCACACACATGACAGGGAGACTGTCCGGGACAAATCTGGGACAAAACAATATCGCTATGTTTGGAATTCAAACGTGTAAAATGGTGAATCATGTCTCACACAAACAGCTTCTGTGTGTTCTGTCCTCCTCATGCATTATTTAATCTGTTATCTCACTGAGGCCTCCTCCCTTTAAGTGAGAGCATTATCTGTGTGGATTACGGGGGGAGCAGCTTTGAGAGAGAGAGAGAGAGAGAGAGAGTGTGCGGAGGACGAGCCATCCATCATCTTTGTGTGTGTGTGTTAACCTGCACTGGTGCACTTACTGGGATGCGACCCCCTTTTAAGCAGACGTGCCCCGAGGGGAGATATGGACTGTGTGCGTGCGTCCCCATTGACCCCTCTTCACTTCCTCCCCCTCCTCCCCCTCCCCCCCACACTCACTCGCTCATGATGCCAACCATGTGAACCCTCGTGTCACTTCCCCCCCCACTTGATCCCTCGCTGCTTTGAACATCGGTGAAGAACTGAGGCTTTATCCCCAAAAAATGTCAAGAACCAGTGACAGCGCCCGGTGCGTTCTTTCCGAAGTGTGCTCCACCTTGTGCCGCACATTCTCCACCACATGTCACCTCACTGCACCAGCTGTGATCCCGCCTGTGTGTTGTAGCTCGTCTCTTATTGAGGATCTTTGACTCTTGTGATTGACACGGGGCCTCCAGGCGCCGCCCCGACCGGACAGTTTTCAGTAAATTAGCATTTCCAGCGGACTCCCTGTGGCTCGATCTCACCCCGATGATAGCACCGGGCCGGACTCCCTAAAGGATCCTCGGCTTAGTGTAATGATTCTGCTGCACTAAGCCGTGATTAGAGCTACTTCTCGAGCCTGAGCAGGTTGGGAAGCTGCAGAAATCAAGAGGCCACAACAATCCGAAGCTGCCCTCTTCACCTCGGCCTGTTCTCATCAGGCCTGGTGGTTGATCGCTCCACGAGGATCATGGGAGTGGAGCAGCAGATGCCAGATAGAGCCGCAATTAACGATTCATTATCAGTTCATCCACTGGTTGTTTCTGACCGATGAAGTCTCTGGGTTTTGGAATTATCCCCCGACTGCTGCTCTGTGGAGCTTTCACCATCTTGCCTTGTTTAGATTTTGAAGTTGAAGGTTTTCGTTCTCTCTCTCGTGTTTCTATGCGTTGCTCAAGAGGTTATGTTTTTTTTTATTGGTTATTAAACAGGTTTAACTACTTGACGGAGTACAATGAAACTTGGGAGAAGGATGCAGTTTCTGAATTTTTTTAATATTTTTATATGAGTCTGTAGCAGGAAGCTGATCCAAGAATGATGTGTTCTTTTCATTTATGTGTATTTCTTATGGGTCCTGCTGAGGCGTGTTCAAGAGACTGATATTAATGAGTGTGTGATATTTATGAGATTCCAGGATCAATTAATGCATCGAGGATAATCAGCGCCCCCTGGGGGGAGGTGCTTGTTCTCCGAGTGCCTTTGTAGTTCAGCAAACGTTTCCTAATGCGTTCAACACAACAACCTGCTCCCTCGCCCCCATGTGGTCAAAGCAAGCAATCAAAGCAGCTTTAATAGATTATTGTTTATTTTATTAAAGGTTGCATCTCCACAGATTTGTTATTATTTTCCAAATGTCATATTTTGAGAAGTTTGGCTAAATGACAGTGTTCAGTTCCTGACTAGAGACTGAAGGGATGCTGGTTGTGAACTGGGTTTGGTTCGAAGCTTCACGGCACTTAACCCATCTTTAAATGAGCGATGTGAATAAAGACAGAAGAACGACTGACACCACAGAATGCTTAGACATTTCATTTCTCTGCCTGTGCATCTGTGTCTGACATGTGTGTGTCTGTGTGTGTGTCTGTGTGTGTGTGTGTGTGCGCTCTGCTGGTGGCAGCGTGGTGAAGCTGATCTCATGTTTGTGTTGAAACCAAAGAGCGGCAGCTGCTCCGGGTCTTTGGGCTCGTTTGGCTTCATGTGGTCGACTCTGTGTCTCCGTGGATTTGGAGCCTCGGTCTCCAGCCCGTCTCTGGTTTCTGCATCTGGCATGTGGCAGCCGGGGGAATCTTTCCAGAGAGTGTATTCTAATAAAATGACATAAGTAAAACAAGTCTATTTGATGTCAATGAGGTCATTTATTGATTATGTCTTCTTTTCTGTCTCTGTCCTCGATTCCACAGGCCTTGGCCATGGGGGGATCCAAGAGTAAGCCCAAGTCTTCAGGCCTTCGGCCCCACAGCCTCGATGGCAACCTCAACTGTGGAGGAGGGGCCGGTGGCCACCACTCCAGCTCCAATCAGCCGTCCCTGGCACCAAACCGTGGCCCCGCGATGGACGGAGGTCTCAGCGGCAATCCGTCTCTGGTCAACCCGGCAGAGATGGCCCTGTTCGGTGGAGTGGACAACAACAGCTCAACGGCTCCCAACAGAATCACACTGGCAGGTTCGCTTGGTTTGTTGTTAGAACTCATTGCTCAGCACGTGTGGTCGGCAGGTCTCTGATTCCCTCTTCCTCCTCCAGGGGGCGTGACGACCTTCGTGGCGTTGTACGACTACGAGTCTCGGACGGCCTCGGATCTGTCGTTCAAGAAGGGCGAGCGTCTCCAGATCGTCAACAACACGTAAGGAACTGAAACCATCTCACATTCCCTCCGGATGACTCCCCCGCCGTTTGTCTCACACTCATGGAAACACAAACAAATTAGCTCAATATCACTTTTTCCTACACACACACACACACACACACACATATACACTGTGTGAATGACAGAGAGTTACTACCAGTGGTGGAGTAAGTACTAAAAGTAAGTAGTTGTAAGTACTTGCTGAGTGTATCCTATTCCCTAATGTAACACTCAGATGTAGTATTAAGTGTTTCCACTGTATATTCTTTTTAGTATAAGTGTAGTTCAGACTCTTTCAGTCTCAGTGGTTCCTCTTTCTAATCCAGTTTAGATGTTTCTTTACTTTTAGAAAACACACTGCATTGTAGAAATGTACTGGAGTAAAAGTAAAAAAGTACCTGAAAATAAATCTACTTAAGTGAAGTACAAATACATGAAATATGTACTTAAGTACAGTTACCAAGTAAAGGAACTTTTCAGGTCACTACACAAAGTTAAAGAACAAATAAATAGACATTTGGCTTTTATGATTGAGCATAAGTACTTGTTTTAACATATACTTGGAAGTATTTAAAATAAAAGTACTTGCTGAGTTCATTACCTGTGGTACCACTGCTGCCGGGGGCGGAGTCTACTGTTACCTGCTCGCTCTGATTGGATCAGTGGATCAATTCCCCTCTTGTCACTGATTACTTTAAACAATATATAAAACATGTAACATGTACGTGTGTCTCAATGCTTTTCAAAAGATGTAAAGTAAGATAGGAAAGTACAGATATCTGCAAATATGTGTAGTGGAGTGAAAGGGGAAAGTACCTGGGAAGTAAAACGAGTTCAGTAAAGTACAGTTGAATAATAAAAGTACATGATTACAGTAGAGGTGATGTGTTCCACTCCACCACAGACGACCTCACTCTCTGTCTGTCCTGCTGTCTGAACCACTGCTGCCTGAACACGGCTCAGCTCAGCTTCTCTCTGTTTCCTGCTTCATTCACAAAACGCTTCCCTGAGACAGTTCACGTCTCGCTGCTCCGTCTCCCCTCAGCAGGTCCAGTTCACCGCGGCACCACCGGCCCTCCACAAACAAACCAAACCCAGTTCTGCTTGTTTAGCTCAGTGAATCGATGGCGGTGCAGTGGAGCGTGTGATGTGGTGCTGCACCCTGAGAGCCGCCCGCCCACTAACAAACTACTGACCTAGAAGGCAGCGGAGAACAATAGTGGATTATCACTGCATCTGGCCCCTCGGGCCCCTCAGGCCCAAGACCTGGATCCTTATTGGGTCACGTGAACCTAGAGTCCAGGAACAGCTCTGATTAGTTAGCAGGTTGTCACAGTTCTGATTGGTCCAGTTGAATGTAGGAATAAAGCCGTGCGCAGTGACCTGATTGGCTTTTGTTATGATAATATCGTGTCTCCAGCTATTTACCTCATTACACTCCCTCCCCTGTAGAGCCCGAGCAATGTAGAGTGTGGGGGCCGGAACCGAGAGGGAGTAGAAATATTTCTGATACCGTCAATATCTGCTAATGTATTTTGTAATATATTAAAAACAAATCAAGATATATACTTTTTAATTGAGAAGCAAAAATCTCTAAAAGCGCCATCTAGTGTCCAATCGTACACGGTGGGATTATACCACATTAAAATAAACTAACAAATTTCAGATTCCCGAAATATCAGCTGATATATAGTTTGATATATTAAAAACGATTTTCAATTAGTCTTAAGATGCCACTATTATTATATTATTGTCAAGACAAATAAATTTGATTCAGGCTTGAGATCAAGTTTAACCATAAACTTCATTACAAACAACTATAATTTACAAGAAAACACAAATACAACAAAACATAGAACCTGAATTAAGAAAATACATTTTAGTATAAGGAAGACATTTGTCAAAGGATGATAAATGTCGCGAGGCCATTATCACTAATAAAAAAAAGTTTCCACTGCGATCAGAGTTAAAACATTGAAATGCATACATCAGGATTGTGTGACTCTGTGTGCTGTTGTGTGACTGCTCACAACTTGCTCTCTGTATTAACCACCTTCTCTTTCACCACTTCCCCCTCATCTTCTTCCTCTTTTTCCATTTCTCCGTCACAAACCGTTAATTTCAGGAGGAAGGTGAACTGCAGGTTTGTGAAGCTCCTCTTTGTGAATGTGCTGCTTGTGTGTGTGTGTGTGTGTCTGTGTGTGTGTGTCTGTGCTGTGTCACCTGAAGCATTTACCTGTGCACTGTAATACCACTTCACTAGAGAGAGAGGCACACATCCACTGTAACTCTGCCCCCGGCCCCATTATCCAGTAGTGCAGTGGGGGGGGGGCTGGTTGGGAGCCCTGCAGCGCTGCAATCGATTCAGGTCGACTCCCCTTAAAACAAATAACAAACTTTACTCTCAGAAGAAAACTCTCAGTGCTGCACAGCTGCATCAGCCCCCCCCCCCCCGGTCTCATACCCACATGAATGTGTGTCTGTGTATAATTACAAAATCTGTTTTCCAACACTTGGGCTCATATTTATCAAGCTTCTCCGGGAGCCGCGACTCCAGTTGAGTTATTGTACTGGTTTCGCTCACAAACACAAAGTGGCTGTTTACTGGTTTGCGTCACTCACTGGGAGACTCTTGATAAACACCGGCCCTGAGAAACTGGTGAGCACCGTGTTAATTTGTGTTTGAGGCGCGTGTATATGTGTATATGTGTGTGTGTGTGTGTGTGTGTGTGTGTGTGTCTGTGTGTGACGAGCCTCGCTGAAGCTGTGTGTTGTCGTCTCATGGTTGCAGGGAAGGCGACTGGTGGCTGGCGCGCTCCCTGACCACGGGAGAGAGCGGCTACATCCCCAGCAATTACGTGGCTCCGTCCGACTCCATCCAGGCAGAAGAGTAAAGCCCTTCATTTACTTTCTCCCTGACTCTGTCACTTTCATCTGTTTTTCACCGAGTGCATGAGGGAATTAACGCTGCTGGATTCTGGGGAATTTTTCCTTTTGTCTCTATGTGAATTTGAAATGAACTCTTTGAAGGAACACTTATGTCCTGATTGCTTTCTTGCTGAGAGTTAGAACACACCCATACTGTTTTACTTTTATCTCCTGTCTAATAACACGCCTGATAACATGCATCATGTATCAGAAGAACATTAAATATAGATCTTTAGCCACAGGGCCGTTGAAACTCCCTAATAAAAACATTCTAACATATATTTGTTTTAATCAACACAAAACCTGAAGTAAAAAAATGACAATTTGAGGTTTAGCAATCGAATACCCTATATATTATAATAATAATAGTTATATTAATGCAATTAAAGACTAATAACATTAAAAAAATCATAGTCTTGAAATTACCAATGTCCTCACAGCGCCCCCTAGTGTCCGGTCATACATGTACATGCCAGACTAAGATATCAACCTCCTGCCTTGTAGCATCAAGTTTCACTGTCTGAGTTTCAGCAAGAAAGCAAAGTACTGCACAGTATTTTTCTCAAAAGCTGAAGTATTCCCTGTCATGTTCTGTACTGCTGTGTACTTCTCTCTGCTTGTGGAGCTCTGATCTCTACACAGTCGCCTGCTTTCAAACTCACAGACTAACTGTTTTTATGACTCGTGTCCGTTTCTCACTGTTTCCTGCTGCTGCCGCAGTCACCTCAGACTCACTCTCGAGTCCAGGTAAGCAGCTGCCGATCTGCAGGCCTATGATCTGCACGTGAATTGGCTTCAGACTGAATTTCACCGGCTCACCACCTCTCTTCTTCACTTCCTCTCTGTCACCTCCTCCTCCTGCCCTCGTCTTCATCTTCACTCCTTCACCATCCCGCTTCCCGCGTGTGTCCCATGTTTTTTTTTACCAGGTGGTACTTTGGCAAAATCACCCGCCGCGACTCGGAGCGCCTGCTGCTGAGTCTGGAGAACCGGAGAGGGACCTTCCTGGTGAGAGAGAGCGAGACCACCAAAGGTGAGAGAGGAGACCCTGAGACCAAGTTCTGAACAAACTCTGTGTTGGTCCTCGAAGGCACTGGTTTGAATCGCTGCTTCACATCTGGATTCTGTCTGTGTGGGGTTTGCATATTCCCCATGTCCAGATGTTCTGGTTTCATCCAACATCCAGAGACACTTTGTATTTCACATATGAAGAACACAGCAGGAGAAGTCAGACGCATTCACGACAACAGGAAAATGTCTGAGGAGTTCAGATTAATTGTAGAGCAGCAGGAGGCAGACGATGAAGTTTCAATTCCAATCACTTGTTTTTGTTTTCATTACATCAACGCCGGTGTCAGGCTAAATCACAGAAAGCTCTAAAATCGTAACATCTTCATCAGCTCATTCTACATGTACGACTCCTCTTCCTCATCCTGGGATATTTGAATTCTTTAAGTTTTTTAGTTTGTGTCTGTGGTGAATTTTCAAGACCTTATCCAGAGTTTTAACGAAGGAACCTGCAGGAAAAGTCTCTTCAAAATTTCGTTCATTATGTGAATGTTTGCCAGAAATTCTGACTTTATAAAAAGATTTTTTCTTCTAAATAATTTAAATATTGCAACAAAACTCAGGAATCATATTGCAGAATCTATATTTTAACAGGATGTGAGGAGTGTTATGACTTTTGACATTTTCTCTCAATAACTCATGAGGGTTCTTTTAAAAAATGCTCTTTGAAAATTCTGTTTGTCTTTAAAACATAAAAATGTGTTTGTCATGGTGAAACCTCTCCGGACCTGGAGGAGCTGAGATTCACTCTGATCCACTCAAGAACATTTTGTCCTGGAAACGTGTAACAAAAGAAAAAATACACTTTATTTAAACAGCTCCTGCTCCCAATGTTTTTTTTTAGATATTATATATTAAATATTGAGATCTCAACATGAAGCACAGTTTGAATTCCCTGACACGTCTCAGTAAAGATTCACCGAGGAGAAGACCCCTGCTGTTCAGTGTCGGTCCCACTGAGTCGTGAAGAAACAGGAAGGTTGGATGTTCTGCTCCTGAGAATACTGCGGAAAAAACACAGTCCACGTGGGATTCACTGGCTCTGTGTGTGTGTGTCTGTGTGTGTGTCTGTGTGTGTGTGTGATGTACGTCCAAGTGCACGTTACATGACTCCGAGGAGATGTTGTGTTTAACCTCTGCACGGACCCACACAAAGGGACAAGGTGCAGCCTGATGCAGGGAAACGCAGGAGGTGGGTGAGGAGGTGGGTGAGGAGGAGAGGTGCTGGCAGGGTGAGGCAGACAGAATTAGGTCAGTGTGGATCTGAGGCTGAACAACCACAGGCCAAATCACCCAGTTCAAACATTAAGAGGGGGGGGGGGGGGGTTGACTCCACTTGACTGACGCCTCCCCCTGGTGGCGTGACGGGCAAATCGTCCTGAAGACATTCTCTCTCTGTATCCAGGCCACTGGTTTTTTAACATGATTTCATTTCCCTCTGTGATGGAAACCAGTGGATCTCGAGCTTCTGCACGTCACAGACCCTGGAACTGATTCATTTAAACCCTGGACCCTCGTCTAACCAGATGTTAACTGTAGGTTGTTTTATTTTTCCATTGTTAGGAGCAAAAGACTCAAACATTCTGTCTAATGGAGGAAACTAATGGTATAATAAATGATTCCTCTTCTCCCAGGGTCCCTCTCTGGGACAGGTGGGGGTCCCTGGTCTCCACTTTGAGGGTTTTAGAAGGTGGGGGGGCCACCGTAATAAAACAACCTTTTACTCTCACATTCTCAAACCTACAATCAATTAAGAGTCTTCAATTAACCTGCATGTTGTTGGACTGTGGGAGGAAGCTGGACAAAAAACAACACAAACATGGGAAGAACATGCAAACTCCACACAACTGAATCGAGATTTGAACAAAGAACACGATTTTTCTTTTGTGACACTAAAACCATAACTTTCATCCAGGCCACATGATAACTCTGCTGTGACCCCCCCCCAGGCGCCTTCTGTCTGTCTGTGCTGGACTATGATAACACCAAAGGGCTGAACGTGAAGCACTACAAGATCCGGAAGCTGGACAGCGGCGGCTACTACATCACGTCCCGCACGCAGTTCAGCAACCTGCAGCAGCTCGTCAACCACTACCGCAGTGAGTCCCCCACACGCGTGTCCCTCCGGCTGTCAGAGGACATCTTCTCATGTTGTCGTGTTCCTGTTATCTTAACCGTCCCCCCCGTCCTCTTCTCGTGTCCCCCAGAGCACGCTGACGGGCTGTGTCACAGTCTGTCGGACATCTGTCCCGTGCTGAAGCCTCAGACTCAGGGACTGGCCAAGGACGCCTGGGAGATCCCCAGGGACTCGCTCCGTCTCGACCTGAAGCTGGGACAGGGCTGCTTCGGAGAGGTGTGGATGGGTGAGTGTCTTTCTGTCTCCAGCTGGACGAGGGACCTGTTCCTCCTCCTGAGGCTCAAAACACAAGATGTGCTCTTTAAAAGTATTACTGTTTAAAGTGAAGAGGTTTTTTTTTTTATTATTCTTTGCCAAACTGTTAAATTCCTCAATTCTTCACTATAGTAATCTATAGAATATTAACATGGAGCCAATGTGTTATTAATTTAGTTTTGCGTGCATTACTTTATGTTAAAGGTTAATTAACTCAGTCAGGGAGGTTTTGTATTCGTCTGTGTTTGTTTGTTTGTTTGTTTGTTTGATTACACAAAAACAATAGATTCGGTTTTAATGATATTTTGTTTGTGGTGGAACTTGACTCATGGAAAAGCCCATTGCATCACTGTCGAGGCCCAGAACGATTTGCTTTTAACAAATTTATAAAACACCAAAGAGGGAAGGAAACAGCTTCTGAACAGTTTCATATAAAACTCTGAAATATTTCATCACAATAAAATGTGAAGGTTATTTTTTGTACCTCTGTCAAGGAGGTTGTGTATATTGCATTTCCATGAAACTCTTTGGAAGGGTGGAAAATGAGTCGAGGAACAAGTTGGTGCAGATCCTGGATCAGGGGATGGATCCAGGAGTTTTCCTTTCACTTTCCTTCACGTTGATTGCAGACACAGCAGAAACACACTGTGACTCTGAAAGATATCAGATAAGAGAGAACAAATTAATTACCACTGGTGTTTCCTGTAAGAGCCTGCTCTATAATTTAGTGCTGGGGATCTTCTCCACTTTCTTTAACCACACAGCGAGATGTGGGCGTTGACCTCGGTGAAGGAATGCCCCCCCGCTGATCCCTCCTCTATTGTCTGAAGTGTCACACTCATCACTGAAGACTCTGTTTTTGTTTTTCTTGTTCTCCTCAGGGACGTGGAACGGCACGACGCGTGTGGCCATCAAGACCCTGAAGACCGGCACCATGTCCCCGGAGGCGTTCCTGGAGGAGGCTCAGGTCATGAAGAAGCTGAGGCACGAGAAGCTGGTGCAGCTCTACGCCGTCGTGTCGGAGGAGCCCATCTACATCGTCACCGAGTACATGGTGCAAGGTGAGCGTCGGCCAAACCTCCGTGGTGGAGAAGTGAGAGGAAGACGACACGTGCAGAGATCAACCTGCTCCGTGGAGGTTTACCAGAGATACTGAGAAACCTGAACGACTGGAATGATTTGTCTGTGTCACTCAGGCCGAGCTGTTCAATGCCTGGAAAGATATTTGAGAAATGTACCAACACATGAAACCTTTGATTACAGGCAGCTTACTGGATTTCCTGAAGGGCGACATGGGTAAGATGCTCCGCCTCCCCCAGCTGGTGGACATGGCCTCACAGGTCAGTAGCAGAAATATAAAAATGCACCACAGCATAACGTGAATCCGCTATAAACATGTGTCGTCATTAAAGTCCTCCTCTTCCTCCTCCTTCTCCTCCTCCTCCTCCTCCTCCTCCTCCTCCTCAGATCGCTTCGGGGATGGCGTACGTGGAGAGGATGAACTACGTGCACAGAGACCTCCGAGCTGCCAACATCCTGGTGGGAGATAACCTGGTTTGCAAAGTGGCCGACTTCGGTCTGGCTCGCCTCATTGAAGACAATGAGTACACCGCCAGGCAAGGTAAGACCACAAGGGGGCGCTATGGAGCTTATAGAGTTTGTTTTAGTTACACATAAATGCAGCACAGTGGTTTGTGGCCATTTGTCGAATTAAGAATTAAGTGTGTGAGTTTGTGTGTGTGTAGTCCAGGTATAACTCGTGTTGTTGAGGGATAGATATTCATGATATTGGAATAAATATATGTAATTTTGTGTAACAGAAGCAAATATGCTAATCTCCACTGGAGCAGCTTGTTTATTGACCTCAGGAAACTTTATGATTAATCCGGTAAAGTTGACGTTTTGTTTGTCTCGGCTTCAATGATTGAATCTTAACCTGCTGGTGAACTCGTCCTCTCTCAGGCGCCAAGTTTCCCATCAAGTGGACGGCCCCGGAGGCGGCGCTCTACGGCCGCTTCACCATCAAATCTGACGTCTGGTCGTTTGGCGTCCTGCTGACAGAGCTGGCCACCAAAGGCCGAGTGCCCTACCCAGGCAAGGAGAACTTCTCTTCTCTCTCAGGCTGTCAGAGGAATCATTCTATATAAACAATCACACGGTTCCCACTGTGACTGAGTGTTTCCCTCTGCCCCCCCCCCCCCTCAGGGATGGTGAACCGGGAGGTGCTGGACCAGGTGGAGCGTGGCTACCGGATGCCGTGCCCGGCCGAGTGCCCCGAGTCCATGCACGAGCTGATGCTGACCTGCTGGAGGAAAGAGGCGGAGGAGCGGCCCACCTTCGAGTACCTGCAGGGCTTCCTGGAGGATTACTTCACCTCCACGGAGCCGCAGTACCAGCCGGGGGAGAACCTGTAGCCGGGCCCAACACGGATGCGTGCATGTGTTATGCATGTGCAAGACCGAGCATGTGCATCTGCTTTGGAGTGCATGGACAAGTACTGTATGTGTGTGTGTGTGTGTGTCTGCGTGTGCGTGTGTGTGCGTGTGTGTGTGTGTGTGCAGAAAGCCGACAGACGTCAGGGAACAATCTATCAAACAATCAGCATCGTTCACTTCCTGCATCGCCACACGTCACCTACAGGGGGGGCTGTTTTCAAAGGAAGGGACTCAACTGTGGTATTATTTAGATTTTTCTCATGCAGTGCATTGTTTGTCAATCAACTCTATACAACCGAGCAGCTCCTTCTACCTTCTCCTGTGTGTGTGAGTTGATGATCACCTGAACCTGACTGATGTTGTAGTTTCACCGGTTTGAACACTGGGAGTGGCGGCGGCCCGAGAGACTGGGAGACGGGGAGACGGGCCAGTGTCCTACTGGGAGCTCCACTACAGGATCACTTTACGGGAGGAGTTAGAGCTGTCGTCTTCCAGTTTGCCACTTTGGGAAGTTTCGGGACGTACATTAGATTTCCAGGATATTTTTTGATAATGTTGTTGTTGGAGATCCTCGACTGCTGTGAGACTCTGGCCGGGGCGAACGAGCCAATCGGGTGAATTCTTCCTGTCGTGACCGACACCAAGACGAGGCCGAGGCTGCGTCTCTATTTTCTAAACGTGACTTTTGCTACTGATCACAAAGAGTTTTTTTTTTTTGTGCCAATGAGAATCTCTTTTGTACTAATTGTATTTTACTACTCTGAACATTTCTTGCAACGGAAATTCTGGGACATGTCCTGCAGGAAGTCCACGGCACCGACCGGCTCTCCAGCGTGGTTCCATTTTGTTTTTTCATCGAGGATTGAAATTAAAACTTCTTTCACTTCTTTCTGAATATGAAGATTTGCAGTCGTACACTGGAGATACATGTTGTTTATGTTTCTGGTCGTAACTTCCTCCAGCCTGCAGGGACAGAACCACCTCTGACCACAGACAACATGTAAAGCATAATGAATTGGCCTCTTGAAACTTAAATGTAAATATCTATTTTCTTTTTTTGTGTATATATATCACCTTATAATTTATTCCTTTGGAAATAACCCAGTTTATTTTTGTTTTTGCTGTAAACATTATCGTTCCTGGTACTTTTATGGGTTGAATAACATCTGACGGTACAGATATGAGATGAATATATATTCTAGAAAAACTTTACAGGTATGTTTTTCAGTGCATGTATTTCTGTAAACTTATCTGGGTTGTACATTTTGAACTTGACCATTTTCCACGATTGCACCTTTCTTGAAGAAAAATCACTTCTTTTTTTTTTTTGCCAGAATCCCGATCGTCTACCAGCACTAATCTTTCCCATGATGCAATTCACTCCTCCGATGTTTACACGCTGATAATCTTCAAATCACGTCGGCGTTGCTGCAGCGTTTCTGTCTGTGCACCTGATCGATTGTGTGTGTGTGTGTGTGTGTGTGCGTATGCGTGTGTGTGCGTCGCTTCCAACCTCTGTACTTCCATGGGTCAAACGTTATGATTTAATAAAGCACTTCTGCTGACGATGTAATAACTTCAGATTACGTGTCGAGTGGCAGGAGCTTGGTCTCTGTGTCGTGTGGTTGCATTTATCTGCATGGGTGTGGTCAGGCCGTCTGGTGTCCTGCAGGTCAAAAGGTCACGACGTGTGTGTGTGTGTGTGTGTCTGCAGCCGTGCTCACAAAGCCAAGGACATTCTCCTGCCGGGTTTCCGTGGGTCTTCTTCTTTCTGGCTATGCATATATTTTTAAAAATCTGTGATATTACTATATAAATATATATAAACTCTTTTTCTACTGTATTCTCTGGGAGTTTTCAGATTAAAAGCTCCTCAGTAAATCTTACCGAATACTGTGGAAATTTGAAACGGCTGTTTGAATAAATTTGTATATTACCAGATGTTTCCTTGTTTTTTGAGTTGATGAATCCAGTTCCAGTAACAAGGGAAGTTTTACTGTTTGGTTTACTGTGTCTGTTTATGTGATAAATCAATAAGACTGATCAAAGTTCAAAACCAGATCTAGTCACACCTTCATTCATTTCACCTTATCAGTTATAAAATCATATTGGGAATAACGAGATGTTATTTCACACTTTCAGTATCTTCACTGACCAAAATCCACAATCAGCGTAAAATCCACAGACAAATATGATTTTATTGTTTTTTTTATGTTGAACGTAAATTATCAGGAGATTTCATCATAACATCACATGATCATGTGACATTTCAATATCCCTGCATTTCAAGAACCTCTGTTTGACTCTACTGGTTATTTAAAAAGTATATATAACAATATATCTTAATCATAAGACTAATATATACTCATATATTTGCGAAGTGAAATCATTTACTCAAGTTAAACTAGAAATATCACCATCGTTCCAAAGTATAATACTCTGAACAAAAGTTGAGTAAAAGTACTCGTCATGACTTCAGCAAAATCTTTCTTCACCATGTAACATTTACTTATTAAAAACAAATTAGTTTTTGCTGGGATATGAATTAAATGATCAATAATAAATAAAAATAATAAGAATAGGAGTAACAATCATAACAAGTAACAGTGTTTATTGTACAAATTATTAGATTATTATTATATTGTATTACATTATTAAATTCCTTAAAATATTAAAATAAAGTATTAGTTGTACTCCAGCCCTCATGATGATGCCCCAGGACAGTAAAACCACACACACAGACACACACACACACACACACACACACACACACACACACAGACTCACGCACACACAGACACACGCGCACACACACACGTACGCACACACCTGCCCTCCCCTCGTCACGTGCTCTCGCGCTTCGCGTTAGACCAGAACATACCGGAAGCAGCTGATCGCTCTTCTCGCGTGCCGCCGACACGCAGGTGAACCAGCGCGCGGCTCTTCTCACCTGTAAACACAGGAGGACACACAACATGGACCCGGTACCGGCGGGAGCCCAGTGAACCCCCCCACCTCCCATCAGACCCACGTGAGGTAAAGTCTCTCAGATTCTGCTCGTGTGTCCGCGTGTCTTCTCTCACACTCTGGTGTCGGGCTTCACTTTGTGTGTTGAAGTGTGTTGTGGTCTCAGTTCCCGCCGTTTGTTAAATACACAAATATATGAGGTCCTTGTTTCTCTTCGTCCCTATATGTGTCGTGTGTGTGTGTGTGTCTCTCTGTGTGTGTGTGTGTGTGTGTGTGTGTGTGTGTCTCGGTGTGTGTGTGTCTCGGTGTGTGTGTGTCTCGGTGTGTGTGTGTCTCGGTGTGTGTGTGTGTGTGTGTGCTCCTGGTCACAGCAGATCAGCACCACATCTTCCTCCTCATTTCTCATTTCACCCCCCATCTCTGTGTGTGTGTGTGTGTGTGTGTGTGTGTCTGTGTGTGTCTGTGTGTGTGTGTCTCTGTGTGTGTGTATGTGTGTGTGTTTGTCCCTGTGTGTCCACAAACCCCCTCTGGCTGGAGATCGGTGTTTGGATCCAGACTCACTTCTCACTTGTGTAGTAACGAGTTGGGGTCAATCCCCTTTGATCCAGCGGCTCTGAGGCAAAGCGGGTCGATTCCACTGTGAGTCCCGGTGGTTTGTGTCTGATCCTGTGCAACACATTCCTGCTGCGACTCGCCTGCCCCTGCTCATCCTCCTCACAATTGCTTAACAGCAGTCAGATGATGTTGACTGTGTGTGTGTGTGTGTGTTTGTGTACCTTTGCATCTGAGCAGTACGACCATCTTGTTTCAACCACTGGAGACTAGTTTGTACTTTCTGAGGGGGGGTGGGGGTTGTGTGTCTTTCAAGCTGGTTGACACAGTTGATATAGCACAGAGTATAAATACATCACAGTACAAATACAGCAGCTTCCTTCAGAGTGAGATGAAAGTGTTGTGTGATCGTCGGAGGTATTTTTAGTTTCTCAGTTGGCAGGTTGTGTTCACACGACTCGTCACACTTGATAAACGTTTGCTTTTACTTTCACCCTGAATCCAAGTTTGGATTTATGATTTCAGTGATGGGACAAATGACTTAAATCATTATATAAAATGACTCAGTACAGACAAACCTCTGCAGAGACCAAACAATTCCTTAAATTCAAAAGAACAGTTTCCTAAATAACAAGATCTCTCACTTATTCTCTGGGGAATCTGGGAAAATGTCAAAAAAGCTAAATGTCAGCTTGGCAGAGGTTACATATCTTCATCTGGCACAAAATATGTCATATTTCCTCGATTACACTGCTAAAAGTACTTCATACTCATCAAACCTGTTTCTAACCTTCCTGGATCCAGGTTCTTTTACACATTCCTTGTAGAGTTTCAGGTTTATAGATCTATTTTTAACATAGTGGCTGAAAAGGAAGAAGTCTATAAAAACATTAAAATCTGCTAGAATCAGAAAAACTTTATTGATCCTCAGGGTCTCGTTACAGTTGCTCCTGCCAAGAATAGAAATGTATACAGACCAAGACAATATCAATATATCACTCAGTTAAACTAGTTAAAGGTTCAGTGTGTAGAATTTAGTGCCATCTAGTGGTGAAGTGTTATGTTGCAGCTGAACACCCGTCACCCCAAAAATGTGCGATAATGCAACTATGAATTATAGATGGTTTGTATTTATATGACCTTTTCTAGTCTTGTTGTTGACTGAACACTTTACTGTAACTTCAGCCGTTTTTGTGTAATTCTCCGAACAAATAAACCGTCAGGGGTGAAAACATAACGTTGTGGGAGGAGCTAGTTATCTGACTTTTTATATTTCTCTCTTTCAGCTCGTTAGAAATGTTCAAAGATGGATAACGTTCACCCGAGTTTCAGCGTTCACATCAGAGCTGTTGTGTCAGGTCGTTAACGTTTGGGTCTCAAATAAACCTCCTGACTCGTTGCATATGGATTTATGGATTTAGGTTAGAATTTAAATAATTAGGAATCACACACACAACAGGATGAAGAGCAGTAAACTGGAGGAGAGTGAATATCTACAGACAACGGTGGCTTGGTAAATGTGAGGGAGGAATGCTGGTCTTCATAACAGTTTCAATGCAGTTTCCATCATGTACACGCAAACACACACACACACACACACACACACACACGCACAGACACACACAAGCAGAGTCATGTAAACACACGTTGCAGCGGCCTGCGACTGTAATCATAGCCTGCGTCTCAGGTGGAGGGCTGAACGCTGCAGAATGAGCAGCTGCGGTTAGTGTTGTCAGTTCATCAGGAAGTGATGTGCCAGTTTGTTACAGGAAACGTCAGCTACGCCACAAAACAGACACACACACTTCACAATGATGCAACGTGTGAATGTGACAGCGTTTCTTATGCTGCAGCCACTGGCATTTTCACCATGATAAAGTTATATCATGGTGAAAATGCAGCGTGAGACTAAAGACTGAGACTGAAGTCACTTGACATTTGGACATGTGTGTGTCTTTGTGTGTGCTTGTGTGTGTGTGTGTGTGCTATAGGAGTGGTGCTTTAAACAGACCTATCATTGTTGTGATGTTGATTTAAAAGATTAGTCTTTAAATGGTCACTAACACACACGAGCGTTAGAGCAGTTTGACTGTGGATTTACAAGAATCTGTCTTTTCTTCCCCTGGTGACAGGTAAAGGTTCTTGGGTACATTTTAAGGAAATTTGTATGTACCTGTACTTTCTACTCCACTGCATTTTTACAATCATCAAATTTAATTTATTTGTATAATCTATATTCACAAATCCCAGATTGCCTCATAGGGCTTAACGAGGTGCGACATACTCGGATCTTAACCCTCAGCAAGAGTTTTACTTTTTGACATAAATATATATATTTATCCATTTGTTTATTTATAAGTTTATTTAATTAATAGACCAAAACAAACACAAATAAAATACAACACAAAATCTGCAGAAAATGAGCAGAAAGAAGAATGTAAATATTAAAGTAATCGGCGAGAATCTGGTCCAATCATCCAATCAGAGAGGTCGGGAGACATTAGACCCCGCCTCCTGCAGCAGCAGCAGCATCAAAGGTGAAGAAAATATACAAATGAATTGTTATTAGCAGCCATTGTTCACTATTTCTAATGTTTTGAAGATGAATCGATCATGAACCCAATATTTGTCTCTGTCTAAATGACACATGAGGGTTCAACACATTAATCATCAGCTGTCTGCACACACATTTTTCTACAAGATATTTTTATAAATAATTGGTCAAACGTCTCAATCAAACCAGCCAATCAGATTGTTTTGTGTTTGAAGTGAAACTCGACAGTTATCTCAGCCCCGACATGTGGAAGAAGTTTCTCCCTGTCGGTTTCAGCCATGTGTTTTCATATTTCTGTCTGAGGCTAACGACAGGAACACATCCCGAGGCCGTGCGTGAGGATGACACATCGGCTGTGGGCGGGCGGTTCACTCGTAAAGGGGAAAAGATAAGAGGAGCCACAGAGAGCACAAGGGGGAAGTGGGTAATGACTCAGACGACCAGGTGACCTGAAGTCTTAAACTATACATCAGGACTATAATTAGAGAACATGAGGATGAGATTTACCACAGCACAGTAGGGAGAAGACTCACAGGGCTGGACCACCTCTATACATGAAACCAACACGAGCAACAAGGAGTTTTAAATCTCTAATACTATGATTTAACCTCCTCTTCCTCAGTTCACGTACAAACCCCACCTCTCCTCCTCCACCATGGCGAGCCAGGACCCTGTCAACCCTTCACATGCTGCGTTCGACCTCTTCGTCCAGGCCCCGACCTGCAAGGACGTGAAGCATCAGTTTGCTGAGCTCTGCAAGCAGCTGGACGTCAACCCCAGAGAGTTCAGGACCTTCTACATCAAGGTGAAGGAGAGGCTGAACTACTGGAGGGCCAAGGCTCTGTGGACAAAGCTGGACAAGAGGGCGTCTCACGCAGATTACCAGCAAGGAAAGGCCTGCACCAAAAACAAGGTAAACACACGAGGAGGAATTCAACCTTTACTTGTTGCCTTTTTGGTTAGAAAATATTTGATCTTGTTATTTTCATGATAATTTGATTCATAGAACCAGTTATGGTGAGATTATGTGTGAGAAAGTAAACATACAATACGTACACAGGGAAATCTACAAATCTAAATAGATTAAAATAATATATTCAGTGTCACCAGGCCGCACATTGAAATGCACAGATAGAAATTAGTATCCCTCAGTCAAACTAGTTAAACCTGATTTGAGTTTTCTGAAATGAGTCACTGAAAACAGTCTGCACTTCTTATGAGAGCACATTTAAATCCACTAGACCCGGACTTTTATTTGCATCAGCTCAAAGTTGAACAAACCCGTTGATACCAGAGAAGCTCGGAGATAATTCTCTTAAAATCAATGAAGGTGTTGAAAAATGCAGATGTTCAAAGGAAGTAAAGAAACATGTTGGATCTGCTCCCTGATGTGGATTTGCACCAACCTTTCAGAAGCTCTTCTCTGACGTAGACCACCTCCTTCCTCCGAGTTTCACAGAAATCCGTCGTGTAGTTTCTGCATAAACCTGCAAATAACAAACTAACACAGATCAAACATTAACTCCTCAGCGAAGGAATCATTAACTGTGA
This sequence comes from Pleuronectes platessa, assembly GCF_947347685.1. Taxonomy (NCBI): domain Eukaryota; kingdom Metazoa; phylum Chordata; class Actinopteri; order Pleuronectiformes; family Pleuronectidae; genus Pleuronectes; species Pleuronectes platessa. The sequence goes on along the minus strand of NC_070631.1, from coordinate 2,740,863 downwards.
AGGGCAAATGAATCTGTTTTTTGGTTTTGTTGCTGCTGATCAGATTTAGTCGTCATTAATATGAATTTTCAACATTTTTAAATTATCACCAATTTGCCTTCGGAGGATGTTACAGCGTTAATTAGTTTCACTGTCACTCTATTTGGCCTTGAGGGCTGTTTTTAGAAACCTGAGTCATCCCCCGGCTCCAGGCTCTCCTCTCTCTCGTTGCCCTGCAGGAGGATATAAAAAAAACGTTTTCCCATTTCTCCCACTGGCATCGTTTCACGTCCTCCTCCTCTCCCCCAGTGTCTGGTGTTGGGCGCCGGGCCATGCGGGCTGAGGACGGCCATCGAGCTGGCCCTGCTCGGCGCTCAGGTGGTGGTGCTGGAGAAGAGAGAGTCGTTCACCAGGAACAACGTTCTCCACCTGTGGCCCTACACCATCTGCGACCTCCGCGGCCTCGGAGCCAAGAAGTTCTATGGCAAATTCTGCACCGGCTCCCTGGATCACATCAGTGCGTGAATAACGACTGTTCTGTTCTGTTCTGTTCTGTCAGCCGGCTCCGGTGCTGCTCAGAGAAACGAGCGTTTGATCCATTAGCTGATTAATCCGGAAAATCTGTCTCCAACTTTTCTGCAACTTCTTTTTTGAATGTCATCTTGTACGTGTCTGATGGAGGCAGCGGATTTTAGAGAACGAGGAATGTGTCTGGCATGTCAAATAGTTTGACAGTGTATGAAATTTATCTTTATTAACACTTTATTGCATTAACATGATCCCTCCTCTTTTGGGCCGAATTTGGGCTTTAAAGTCTTGGTACATGTGTGAAAACATGATTTCACCTATTCTAATGCAAACAAATGATGAGAATCAAAATCATTTTAACGTGTTGATGAATAGTTTTCTCTGTTTTCTTCGACACTTTTCCAATTTGAACATTCACGTGTGTTTTCAGGCATCCGTCAGCTGCAGTTGGTTCTATTGAAAGTGTCCCTGCTGCTCGGGGTGGAGGTGCACACGGGAGTGGAGTTCCAGGGCCTGATTGAGCCCTCAGGGGAAAACGGTACCCCACATTTCCTCGTTGTGCTCAGGACATCATCATCATCATCATCATCAGTTGTTGTTTGTGTGGAAAGCTCTGACATGTTGTTATAAAACCTGCTGAGGAGACATTAAAGTTCTTTGTGTTCCCGACAGGCTGGATGGCCGAGCTGCAGCCGGCGGCTCATCCTGCTGCATCCTTCCAGTTCGACGTCTTCATCTCTGCAGGAGGAGGAAGATTTGTCCCCGATGGTGAGACAAACAAAAAGAATGTCTCAATATCTTCGGTTCTCGCTTTGGCAACCGGAGCATTCAGCTGTGGTTCCAATACCAATACCTGAAATGCCTGTGATGCTTTGGGCAGGGCATTGGCAAGTACACAGATCTAAATACAGATCTGACTTCCTGGAATTCACTTTGTCTCCACCGCCCTAAATCAAAATGATCAGGTTGTTCAAGCTGAGTCAGGCGGAAAAGTAAGAGCAAAGTAAAGAAGAGGAAAACACGGCTAAACAATCAGAGCAGTAGAAAGAAGAGAAACTCATTTTTAAATAGTCAGTAGTTTCAAAATGACTCTGTGAACCAGGTGACTTCAACAGAATAAGTCTGGAGACGTTTGAGTTTTTTTGTCGTTATTTACAGGTTGATTTGAAAAGTGAAGTACGCAATGGAAATATTCAAGTGAAGTATAAGTACCTTAGCAGCGTCAGAAATTGCTCCGATACTGCTAAAGTTATTAAAACAGCGATCTGATCTTTATCTGCAGTTTTTTCTCCAGAAATCATTTCTTCTTTGTGGCAGTGACATTGTGCTTCCACGTACATGAACTGTTTTTAGAGCAGCGAAGAAGAGGAAGTGTTTTCCGGCAGTGTAACAAACGTCAAAGTGTCATGCTAGAGAATCCCATGACTAAAATGGTGACAGGTTCCATATGCATGACTTCAGTTTAACTCTTCCCACAGAGTTGGTAGTATAAAAGTGTTCAAATAAGTTTGTAATGGAATCCGATTGGTTCTCGGTATGAGCAGAAACACAGCGTCCAGGTATCGGGTTGAGAAAATGATATCAAATCATCTCCAGGAACTTCCTCCTAACGGATCTTATCAATAAAGAGTTTTCTCTCTGTCCTCTTTCCCCAAACTCTCAGGTTTCAAACATAAGGAGCTGAGAGGAAAGCTCGCCATCGGCATCACGGCCAACTTCATCAACAGGAACACGGCGGCCGAGGCCCACGTGGCGGAGATCAGCGGCGTGGCCCGAATCTACAACCAGAAGTTCTTCCAGGATCTGCTCACAGAGACGGGTAAGAGTCCACATCTGTAACATCTGCAGTCGTGTTGAGCGGAAGAGGACAAGTTGAAATCATCCGTTTTTAATACCACAGCTTGTAAGTGAAACATGAATTATGATGCAGAGTCACTGAACCATAACATTTTCTATCAGGAATACGAGTGCTGCCTTTTGCAATTTCATTTTCGCCGGACACGAGCCTCCAGGCAGGAAATGAGTGTTCACACTGTTGGGGGGGCGGGGGGGGTGGGGGGCAGCAACACGGCTGTTAATCTGTGTTCAAATCCTCGGTTCATTTCCTGTGACAGCAACAACCCATGATCTACCGACTCGAGTGCAGCCTCATTTTGAAATAACTCCACAGGAATCACATCTCAGCTTTATATGACCCTGATCATTTGAATGAGAGTCCAACCTGCAACCCATCATAGAACCAGTAAAACCAGTAGATTAATATAAACAAACAGGCCCCAGTCTCCTCACCCTCGGCTCTTCTCCGTTTCCCATTCCAGGTATCGATCTGGAGAATATTGTCTACTACAAAGACGACACCCACTACTTCGTGATGACTGCCAAGAAGAAGAGCCTGCTGAAGCAGGGGGTCATCAAGCAGGTGAGAACAGCCCATCCATTACCAGGGGGAAGCTCTCATTGGCTCCAGCTGCTTCACTCTTATATAGAGAAGGAAACAAACTCGATGGATGGATCGGCCACTCAGGCGCTCGGAGGTGAAGACAAACAGCCAATCAGCTCCTCCTGTGTCTCTGCAGGACTCCGGTGACGCCGAGGAGCTTCTGGCTCCGGCCAACGTGGACAGCGAGGCTCTGAACCGCTACGCCCACGACGCGGCCCACTTCTCCACCGGCGGCCTACTGCCCGACCTCCAGTTCGCCAAGAACCCGAACGGCGAGCCGGACGTGGCCATGTTCGACTTCACCTGCATGCACCGCGCCGAGAACGCCTCCCTGGTCAGGGAGAGGAGGGGCAGGAAGCTGCTGATGGGGCTGGTGGGAGACTGTCTGGTGGAGGTAGGGGGAGACGTTCTTCTTCTAATGTTGAGTTCCTCTCGTCCTGTGTTGATGCTGCTTCTGATTTATTCCTCGTTATTAGTGAGTCGTCCTAAAACACTTCTACAATCCACTGTCACTTTTTATTGTTTGTGTGCTGGACATTGTGTGCAGAGCTTTTTAGAAACAGTCTATGTTGCAGAGTAAAGTTAAAAAACGATGTGTTCATCCCACCTGGTTCATCAGCAATGGAGAGTTTACGTACTTTATTATTTCACGTGTGTGGTTTATATATAAGTTTGACTGATTTCCCGATCGGGAGTTATTTTATCCAAACATCGCTTGTCGGCTGATTCAGAGTCTGAAAAGCAACCGACAACCAAACAGCTTTTGAAAGATAAAAGTTCTGTTTTGCAGCAACAAAATGAACATTGTGATTTTATCTGAAGACAAATTGCCAAACAGGAAGTGGTTCTATGAATGTGGCGGGTCAGTCCATCTGTATCTGTGTCGATATGATGAACTAGACTTTAGGAGAGGCGTTGGACTAGTGGCAGAAACCTGGACTATGGGCAGAAAAGGTCTCTGGTTCGACTCCACAGAGAGAAACAACAAAAAGACGAACCTGGATTGATCTGTCCAAAAATCCAAGAGGATTCTCCCTATCCTGTCTAGTGCCCCTGAGCAAGGCACCTTACTCCCCCAACATCTGCTCCCCGGGCGCCGTACATGGTCGCTCACTGCTCTGTGTGTCCTGCACCAGAGGCTAAATTTCCCTACCTGCATGAGTGAGCCTGTGTTTGGGACTAATGAATGCATCTTAATCTTAATCTCTACAAATGATCTGATGGCGTTTCGAGCCGGTGGTTTCCCCCGGGTGGTCGACCCCGGCTGTAGTTCATCTGAGGACCTACGAGAGTCACTGCTCGCCTGTTAATTCAAACTTTATTAATATCGAGCGTATCTGTGTCCAAATTGAACCAAACTCGACACTGAAACACTTTGTGGAATTATTAGGTAGATGCGATACTGTGCTAAATTGGATATAATGGCCCCGATATAGATTTTCTCTCAGCTCGAGTCCCTGCTGCTCCACTTAACTGTGAGATCGTCTTAATGTGAGCTCCTGCCCTCTGGTCTCTCTCTCTCTCTCTCTGCAGCCGTTCTGGCCTCTGGGAACCGGCATCGCTCGGGGCTTCATGGCTTCTTTCGACACCGCCTGGATGGTGAGGAGCTGGGGGATGGGAGTCCCACACCTCAAGGTCCTGGCTGAGCGGTGAGCAAGTTTCACTCGGCTGTGCACAATGTGGACGGATCAGATTTCCTGAGGAACACGGCAGGTTTCATGACGCAGCTGCAGCTTCTTTCTTCACTGCTGCTTTGTTTCTCACCAGCTACACTGACTCTCTGCTAACACAGGAAATCAATCCACTGGTCTTTGTCTCATTTTGTGCAATGAAGCATTCAGAACCAGATATTTTACTTCTGTTTTATGGTGTTATCTTATTTATATGGAGCTGTTTGTTACTTTGCTCTGAGGAAGTTGCTCATACTTAATATACTTTACATACGTACTTAAAAAAGAAGTGAAAGTATTCTCATCAGTTCTCTGTACAGTGAAATTCACATGTTCTATTATTAGTACTGGGTTTGGCTAGTTAGTTAAACTGAAAGAAGGATTCTGACTGAGAATCTATTTTAAGGTTTTTTTTTGCAGATAAACTAAAGTCAATGATTTGAATACAAAACCACAAATACATTTAGGTAGTTTTTAATTATGTTATGCATCGTAGTTATTACTGTCTCCATGTGTTGTAGTTCTTTCTCAAACATACGCTTTAATAAAACTACAAACGAGACCAACATGGAGCTGATAACTGATCATTTATCTCAGTTCATCTTTAAAATGCTTAAATTTAACCTGTAACCTGCACAAACACAGTTTTTATGGGTTTTCTTGAAACCTATTAAAATAAAGTGTCTCTGTGGATCTCATCAGCAACAGCCCCCCCCCATCCTGAGAGAATTAATATGATTAATAGTTGTTTTGGTTGCACGGCCGTTAAAAGGATTTCAGCTCCTTGATGAGATTTGAATTCTGGCGACTGCAAAACAAATGTTTGACACTTAAAAACAGGAACATAAAGATGATATAAAATGTATAAATAGCGGTATCACAAATGTACACAATGTAACATAAGCATATAGATGAATTTCACGATAAGAGCTACATGTAAGGAAGAATGTACAATGTATTATTGATATATACATACGTGTAAAATGACATTTCCATTGAAAATAGTGCAATAGTGAGTCGTTTTAAGACCTGAAAAAACATTTTAGCATTTATTTGACGTTCTGAGTGGTGTGAAAGAATCTGACATATAACACAAAGTTTAATAAGTTATCATTTATTTAGCTCCAGTCAGTTTTATGTCAGTTCTCTGTGTCTGTCTCTAACCTCCTGTTTCTCATTCCTTTGATGACTGTGCAGAGAAAGCATTTACCAGCTCCTGTCTCAGACCACACCTGAGAACACCAGTAAAAACTACGCTGGGTACAGCATCAACCCCAAAACCCGTTACCAGAGGATCAACCTGTCCTCCATCCACACCGGCCAGGTCAGCACCGTCCTCCGCTCTGCAGATGAGACACGATCTCATAAAAGCAAAGCACGGCTCAGACCTCGGCCTCCTTATGAAACCACATTTAGATTCTCTTGATCCAGTTTTTTATTTGGATCTGCACCAATTTCACACACTCGTGATATATGCCAGGTTTACTTTGTTGGTTTTAATCAAGATCCATGATTCATATTTTGAGAAAGAAATTAAAATGTAATTTGAAAGTGAAAATCCTGGAGCGGCCTCAAACTTATACAGCTAAAAACATTTCCTCCATTTAAACAGACAGGGATTCATCACTTCTTGGCCTTTTTATATAATTTCCAAATATGACAATAAACGACTTTTATGTGACTTATAAAATCCTGCTGTGTGTTTATTGAACTCTGAGCTTGTGTCTCTGAACATATTGTCTAATCTACTTCTCACTGAATTCAGGTGCAGCACCTTTACGACGTGGATAAATCCCAACCGTCCAGCAAGAAGCAGAAGGACAAGGCTTCTTTCATGCGTCACGGTCAGCTGCTCGTCTTTGGTCTTTACTCATATTATCAGTGAGTAAAAAAGTCTCATTGATAATCTGTGTTTTTCTATCTTGTTCAGATTCGATCCGTGGTTTTGAGGAGTTATTGAAGTGGTGCCAGACTCACACAGCTGGTTACGAGCACGTGATGGTGAACGATTTCTCTCAGTCCTGGAGGTCGGGCCTGGCTCTGTGCGCCCTCATCCACCACTTCAGACCCCAGCTCATGTGAGTCGCTGCCCCCCGACGCGAGCGGACGGCTCCACCGATGACACACGGCGCCGTCCCGTGGGATTTTGGGCCCAATATGTTTATATACTTTTAAATAATTGCTATTTCTTCTCTTTAACTTTGAAGTTTATTCTGTGCTTTATTTCTTGAGCCTATAACCAGAAATAGCAAATGAGCAAATTGACTTCTGACTTATTCACAATCCAGTAAAAGAAAAAAAAAACAGAACTAAAAGATAAACGCAAACATAACAACATTGGTTTTAAGTGTCTTTTGTTTAAGAAGGGCACGTATGGGTCCGTTATCATTAGTTTGTATAAATATAATATATCTATATCAAAATCCTTTATTTACTCCCCTTGGAAATAGATCAAAGTGTCATCAGACGTTCTCACAATGTTAAAGAAAGTGAAAATAAAGTTCCTGGCTCCACCCCCTCATCTAAGTCTGCACCAATAATTAACGACTTCCTTTCCAACAAGTAGTTTTTGTGTAATCCTCGTTAGAACCTGCTGGACGGGTGAATACCTCCTCGGTGGAGGTTATAAGTTCACGTGCGTTTTCCATTGTCTTCTAAATCCTCCACTAAAAACATTTGCTCTCACACGTTGAAACCATTCTTCTGTTTTCTATGTTGAGTTCCCTCTCACAGGTTTGGCCTGGATGTTGATATTCATCGAGGTGTCACAGTCTGAATCACATCATAACCACTTCCCTCTATTTCCTCCTCAGTGACGTGAGCTCCCTGGACGAGTCCGGCGCCGCTCACAACAACCAGCTGGCCTTCGGCATCCTGGAGAGGGAGCTGGGCATCCCCCCCGTCATGTCGGCCAGTGACTTCGCCAACAGCGGTCAGATAGACAAGCTGTCCATGGTGCTGTACCTCACGCAGGTGCAGGACGCCTTCACCGTGCTGGCCAAGGATAAAACTCTGGGTATGTGTGATGAAAACAATCATTTCCTCCTTTTTCTCTTGATCCTGCGGTTTCCAAAATGCTCTTCAGGCAACGTGCTACGTGATTGGTGCGTATGAAATTTGGTCCAACTTTATTGAGCGCTCCAAAACCCCACTGTGTCACGGGACCTGAAAGCATCGCAGCAGTGGTTTCCCTACAGCTGCAGCTCGGGACTGTGACGACTTAACTCTTCCCTGATTGGCTGAAAGATTCATAATCGTTTATTAGCTTTTTATTCTTAAGTTTTCTCATCCGTCATAAACCAAACTTTCTGCTTTGCCACGATCTTAAAAACGACTGAGCTCTGAACCTGGAGCCTCCAGCTTCAAATGAAAACTCCCTGATAAGGAGAAGGTACAGTCGCCTTTTTAACAAGGGTTCTGATAACTGTATTAATAATCAACCAAACAATTCATTAACTAATTAAAACTATTTTAATGTCATTAATTAAAGGTTCTGAAGCATCGATAACTTACATAACTGGGTTGCTAGGACACTGCGTGGCATTAACACCACCTTTAAAGATGTCAGGTGTCCTCCCACTGAAGAGAGCAAATCACTGCTGTCTCTTTAAGAGCCCGTTACCCAGAATGCATTGGAGTTAAGTGGCCAGTGTGCACAGATCCAGCCTCTGCTGGTGGAGCTGCTCTCCTGCACCACGGCAGAGCAGACAGCCAGTCACCGAGCTGCTCCGGGGCTGATGGAGCTGCTCTCTCTCATTCGGCTCACCCTGCACCCGAGGACCATTTGCTCTCGGCTCGTTGCAGCAGAGGTATTTCTTCACCCGCAGGCTTTGAGGCGTGAGGAGTGTGTGCAGCGTAAATTAGCATGCCGGGGGGTTGGGGGGTTGGAGGTGGGGGGGGGCAGTGAATGAGCTGAAGTGGGTGTGATGCACTGAACGCTGTGTGATGCTCTGCTGCTCTGCCTGGGATCCGCTGACTGACGTGCAGGCAGGAGGGAGCTGTCCGCCTCCTGTTACCTTATCTGACTGGGTGGAGGAGTGGGAGCGCTGGTCAGAGCAGCAGCTGACGAGCCTTCATGTGGTTTCAGCCCAGTTCAGCTCCTGCTGCTGTGATGCTGCAGAAAATACAAATACCAGGGATTATTTACACGTGTGTCACCGACAGGGAAAGGTGAAGCTGGAAGATGCAATTAGAATATTTGCACAGCTGTAAGTAGGCCAGTGCTGGTGTTCACACGCCTGCAGGATCTCTGTCTGTCTACTTTAATGTTGAGATGAAACTGAATCTGATGTGAGTGACATTCTGTTTCAGACCCGGCTCGCTTCCTGCCGCCTGCCAAGACGCTGAGTCTCTCCCGGACGCAGACGGCCGTCTTCTTCCTGAGCAAGCTGAAGCACAACTCTCTGCAAAGACGCAAGGTACGCCCAGCGGGAGCGGGGGGGGGGGGTCACTGTTTGCTCAGAGTAATGAGAAAGATATAAAGATATTTGTTCCAACACTGAGGCACGGCGGCTGGAGGTCACGTCTGGGGCCTCGGGCTGAGTTCTCCAGCCTCCGGCGACTCGCCTGCCCGTTCGGGTTCCTGACTCTTCACCAGATATGAAACATAATCAGGTCATTAGATGGTAAATAGAGCTTCTGATTGTTCTCTGCAGGAGAAGCTGGCAACAGACAAACCAGCAGGAGCGAGCGACACAACGATGGAAGATGAGGACAGAGTGAGTTTTGTTCTGCTGCTCAGATTCAGAATTCGCAGATTCTCACTCCCACTTCTTCTCTTCTCATTTTTTGCTAATTCTGTTAATGCTGAGTTTAATTTCCGGCCTTGTGATCTTTTCCCATAGACGTTGGTTCCTGCTGTGTCCCCTGAGCTCAGTCCCACTCCTGCTCCTTCTCCCACGCCTGCTCCTGCTCCCACGCCTGCTCCTGCTGCTGCTCCTGCTCCCGCTCTCGAGCCGTGTGCCGGTGGTTCGATGCCGAACAGCGACGGCTGCTACTTCTGCGGTCAAAGGGTTTACGTGGTGGAGCGCATCAGTGCTGAGGGCAAGTTCTTCCACCGGAGCTGCTTCACCTGCCACCAGTGCAGCATCACACTGCGACTGGGCGGGTACACCTTCGACCAGGCTACAGGTAGAGACTCAACCCAACAACCATTCAGTCTGTTCCCCCCCCCCCCCCCCCCCCCAACTCTCTCAGTGTCTGTGTTTGGTCTAATCTCCTGCAGCCGCTTGTTTCACAATCTATTCGCCCTCGATTGAAACACCTGTCCTTTCAAAATGTTATTAATATTAAACGTCCTTGGGCCTTCATCTGTTCACATGACAAGTGAGAAGCTGGTAAATGAACAGTTTTCCTGATTCTTACTCAGATGAAAAATCACTTGTATTCCTTGTATTTCTAAGTGTCCTCTCAAAGCCAGAATAATTTGTTCCGACCCCCTTTTTATTTATTTATATTTGCGCAATTAATAATTTGAGACCCTTTTTTAAGTGAGTTCCCATTTAGACCAACACGAGATTAATCATTTAAGAAAAACTTCAGAATGCCTTGCCTCTGACTTGTTGACGTGTTGTCCGTCCCCTCAGGGAGGTTCTACTGCGAGCTGCACTCTGAGGATCTGGTGAACGGGGCTGAACCATCTCGTCAGGTGGGTCACCGGGGGGGAAGCCGTCCTGCTGCCGGCTCCAGACTGTGTGTTGACTCCTCGATGCTCGTGTTACACAATCTTCTGTTGCACGATATGTCGTCCTTCTGCTGCCTGGTCCGGTGTCACAGGCCTGCGGGGGGGCGGGGGGGGGGGCACTCCATCACAGCAGCCGTGCATCGCTCTAATGAGACTGTGTTGCTTCAGAGCGTGTGTCGTCTGCAGAGGAGTTCATTTTACATTTTCATATTTTTGAAGATATCTTTTTCTACATCTTATTTAATCTCCTCCCTTAAGGATCTTGTTTTACTTCAGTGCCAAACACGACACAATTTCCCCTTTGAATCTGGGATATTTCTTTCATATTAATTTAATTTAACCAGAGGGTTTTATGTTCTAATGAGTCATTTAACAATCTTTATCAAGAATTCATTGATTGAATGTCTTTGTGCTGTTTTTCCCAGCAGGACAGCCAAGCAGTGGACAAAGGGACGACTGATGAGAACGGTCTTTCCAGTGATGATTACACACTGTCTCCATCGGACGAGGAGTTCGAACACACGTTGGACTGTGGCCCCTCCTCCCCTGCAGAGTCCAACCTCTGTGACGGGCTGGAGGGGCGTGGATCCAAAGGAGATTCCAGAGAAGCTCCTTCAGATCCTCCTCCTCCTGAAGCCCCGGTAGCAGCTCCCGCCGAGGAGCCCAGCGCGCCCGTCCCCAAGCCCCGCCTCTCTCGGCAGCCCAGCCCTCAGTCCTCCCCTCCAGTAGCCAAACCTCGCACAATCCACCTCATCAACCCCTCGGCCACAGAGACTCCCTCACCTGCGACGCCCACCAAGGAGATCTCCAAGGCGAAGCCCGACTCCCGACCCAAGCAGTCGCTGCGGAAGCTGCAGCTCACCAACGAGGAGAAAAGCCTCCTGGTGAATCTTCAAAGCTTCAGCGTCGACTCAGACTCCGAGACCCCCGGAGGCTCCTCCTCCTGCTCCTCTTCCTCGGCGACGGCGGGAGGTCCGAGCCCCCCCAAACCCGGGGGCCTGGACGGGCAGGAGGAGGAGGGCTACTGGAGCAGCAGCACCACGGGGCACATGAGGGAGAAGAGGAATCGCCGCTGCTTCAAGAGGAAAGAGTTGCCGAGCGGCCAGACCAGAGAACGATCGAAGTTCTCCCCCTGGAACCTCTCGTCCCCGAGGATCAGCAGAGACACGCGGCTCAGTGTCCACGTCAATCGTCCAGGGAGAGTGGGTGAGTTGAGGAATGAAGAGAAATTGAGTTCTTGAGTCACTCTGGGTTCATCGTTACATCTTCTGTTGTGTTTCAGAAACGACATTCAGACACGTGCACAGCGCCTCGGAGGAGGGAGCCGATGAAGATGAAGACGAGGACGACGAGGACGACATGTTTGAACGAGATGACATCGACCTGTACGACGAGAAGGTAAGAAGAAGAAGAGGAATGGATCTGATGTTGTAGTCTCACGTCTTACAGCTGTTCCCCTCAGAACATGAACTCATCACCTTCTGTTCCAGACGCTGCCGTCGGACCCCGTCCAGGCCGAGAAGATGGAGTTCATGAAGATGAGGACGCTGGAGCGACGAGCCAAGACCAGTGAATTACAGCGATTGCGTAATGCACAGGTCAGTGTGAATTACAGCCACACACACACACACACACACACACACACACACACTGTAAACTCTGTAAATCGAGTGAACATCTTTGCTCGAGTGCTTTTCTGACTCTGTCTGGTTCTTGCTGGTTGAAGTCGATCCAGAGGCGACTGGAGGAGATCGAGGTGACCTTCAAGGATCTGGAGGATAAAGGTGTCGTGCTGGAGAGGACTCTGAGAGGAGAGGCTGGTGAGAACCTCACGTTAACAAAACATTCACTATTTCTAACTCCTCATGTTATAAAGAGCCTTGTTTATTTATGTTTAGGGACTTTTAAAATGTTTTCCTTTATGAGCCGAACAGTTTAAACAGATTTGAACCAGATGTTGTGTTTCCTGCAGCCAGGAGACATCAACTACTGCAGTTTATTGCAGCTGTGTCACATTTTAAAACCTCCTGCATCATTTCAGTCACACGCATGGAAGCACTTTGGTTCCTGTTAAACACACTGAAGACTGAACTGTGCTGCTCCTGTTGTTTCTCCTCCTCCTCCAGGCAGCAGCGACTCCCCCGACATGATCGAGCACTGGATCCAACTCGTCCACGAGAAGAACGCGCTGGTGTCTGAGGAGTCCGACCTCATGGTGGCGTGAGTGACTCACTTGTAAACAGTTGGTGCACAGTGAACTCCTGTCTCCTCAACACTGGGGAACACAACACGGCTTTTGTGTGCGTGGCAGAAGTGGCCCGGCCGCCAGAACGTCCATAACATCAGACCTCCGCCTCATCACACACTGTGTTGTCTGTTCTCAGCCGGTGTTCAGACTGTATTTTGCTGCACATCCTTTTGCGATGACTTGCTTCTGTCGCCAAGTTGTCGTGACTCAGCCGACGTTTGTGTTTCTCTCCCAGGTCTCGACAGCTGGAGCTGGAGGACAAGCAGAGCATGCTGGAGCTGGAGCTCAGGAAGTTCATGGAGCTGAACGGTGTGTGTGGTTTTTCTGTGCGCTCATGAAAACACGAGTTGTTAACGCCTGTTGAAGAGACCTTTTGATTCTGCTGCAGCCACAGAGCTGAATACGGTCATTGTGCAAGTTAACATCACTGAACAGAACATGATCTTTGTCCAGGGTGTAATATACAAGAACCATTTTATTACCAGCATCAGACATTCTTCTCTTAAAGTATCGAGTACAGAGTAACACTGGCTCCTGCAGGGAGTGTTGCATTATGGGAGGTTTGTAGCCTAAACGTCCTGAGGATTGTGCATTTCCTCGAGTCTATTTATAGTCAGGTCAGGTTCACATTCAAAACATTATTCAGATGCTCGTGTGTGTATTCAGATCCTTGTGGGTCATTAAATCCTTAATTGTAAAGTTAATGTGAAGCTTCTGAGTCCAAACCCAGTCAGTGATTTCCAGTTACTGTCTCTCAAGCACCAAACTCCCTCATTGTGATTAAATCAAGTTCCAAACCTCACTGGAGGAACTGAAGAAACCCCCCCCACTTGATTTGATTAACTCACGCTGGTTTAGCCTCGTATCAACTGTCGGGCCCTTAAATTCAATCAAGCTGCATCTCACTGCACAAACTCATTGATAAATATGTTTCCGTGGATTGATTCTCTGAGATCTCACGACGTAACGATAGAGGAACAAACCTCCTGGATCAGCACCAGCAGTTAATCGGTTGTTTCCCGACCCGTATCGCCTCCTAACACCTGGTTCACTCTCACTCTCTGTGCAGCAGATTGTCAGTAATCCTGCTACACAACAGACAAACAAACACAAACACATGTGGAGCTGATGAAGCTGAGGGGAGCTACAGATTCAGGAGACCCCCTTCCTGTTGTTTTTACATCAGCTATTATTATAGATGTGTTGGTTATTGCTGCTTCAATGTGTGTACTTGTGTTTGTCCGGCAGACAAGACGCAGGAGCAGGAGGTGGAGGAGGAGCGGGTCCTCCAGCAGATGATCGAGGTGGTGGACATGAGGGACTCGCTGGTCTCCTTCCTGGAGGAGAAGAGGCTGAAGGAGATGAGCGAGGAGCAGGAGGCCTTCTCCATCATGGAGGCCAGACGGCACTCCAAGGCAGGAGCTCAGGTTCACTGGGCATCATAAGACTCCTCCCCCACCCACCAACACACACACACACTGACACACACACACACTCGTGCACATGCAGCATGGACCTGTATGTTCACAGAAGCAGACGCTCTCTAATCTGCTGACTTGAAACCTTGAGACTGAACTTTTTTGCAAAGCCAAAGAAGCTGCAGAGTCAGAATCCGACCACAGGCGCTTCCACGGCGGTGAGGACTCACATCTCCCGGCTGAACGGGAACACTCCGGCCCCTAGGGGGAGACACAACCCTGGAGATCTGAGGAGTCCACACACACACAGCTCTGGGGCGGCAGCGTCACAGGATGTTTAGTGTCTGCACAACAACCTCCAGGCAGCAGATCACGTGACCCGGCCTCGGACCTGTTCTGTAACACAGGGTCACTGTGGGTTTTACAGAGTTTGATAGTACTGTTGTACACCCAGATGTAATATAAAGTACATATCATACTTCTATTATTATTTGGTATATTGAATAGAAATACGATTAGAGTTTAAAAAGTTATAAGAGTTTAAATATTAGAATTATTGCAGTAAAATCCAGTTATTTCATTATTTTAGTTTCTTATTTTGAAGGTTTCTGGATTGTGTAGCACTTCCTGCTGTTCGCCACATCCTCCCCTGATCACAGGTCACACTCAGGGGTCAAGGGTCACGGCCTCTGGGGTCAGAGTCGGGGTTCCACAGATGGATTTGCACACTCTGCTGTTTTATTTTTTATTCTTTTGTAGGTGGAAGTGAGTTTTACAAACACAGGCGGATGCTCGGTGAACGTTAAGGAGACGAAACTGGTTCATCTATTTATAAATTTATCATCTGCAGGTGTTTCTCCTCGTGAGCCGGCAGAACGACCACGATGGAGACACACAGCAGTTTGGTGATGGTTCAGAAGGAGCCTTATGGATTTATGGCTCGGCTGCCATTTTGTTGCCGCAGCACTTCACATTATAACAAATAAAGATCCTGCACTTTGCTGTTTTTAGTTTTCTTGTCTCTGATCATACGTTGAAGTCCTCTGGTGTGAACAGAGTGGATGTGTTGAATAACCTGGTTCCTGCAGGACGGATGTTTATCTAGTTAAAAGTATATAAAAGTGTATAATCATCAGAGGTGGAAGAAATATTCAGATTAACTTCATACTTTCCCAACATCCCCTTATGAAACCATATTTACATCCAGTAGAAGTGGATTTTTATTTGGATCTGCACCAGTTCACTCGGTCCTGTAAACATTTCTGTTTTATTTCATTAAATCACTGAATTATCCTCAAAACAAAAATACACTATTCACCAGCTCCTTGAAAGAAGTGACAGTAAAACAAATTTTCTACTTTTGATATTTAGAGAACATTCTGCTCACATTACTTATGAATTATTCACCTTGTTGTGGAATATTATAACATTGTGTTTCTACTTTCTTACCTCCACCGAGGAGATTGTGTTTTTCTTTTTGTTCACAAAAACAAATTGACAGATTACCATTGGGTACTTTGGTGAAGGGGAACTGACAATTATGTATGTGTGTGAAATACTAAGTGATTTTCTAGGTATATATCACGTTTTCCACGAGTTTAGGTGTTTGTGTGTGTGTGTGTGTTTGTGTTTTAATACAGACGCATTTCAGTCCATTTACAGAAGTTAAAGGAAAGATGTGCGTCAGGTTATTTTGTCTTTTAGGCGTTTCTCAATCATATCACACTTTAATAGACAGTGATATAAAAATTGAATCCATATTGTTTCTGTCATTGATGAAGCAGTTTTGTGTGTTGGTGTCAAACCCTGTGTGATGTACAGTTGCTCTGAGGCGGCAACACAACAGCAAATAGGTGAACAAAAGAAAAACAACAAAATACAAAACACTTGCACAATGCATCTGTCCAATCAGGGGCGAGCTTTATAGAAAACAAGCGTTTAGTTCTTTCAGTGCCACAAACTCATACAGGGGGTCATAGAGGAGAAGCCTCATAATAACGGTGACTTATAACATTTAAATAATTAATCCCAGGTGTATAGAACTGCATTGGTTTTTATGTAATTTGGAATATTTAGGTAAAAGCCTGAAGCAACTGTGATTGTAGCTGGCAGGATTTCTGACCCGGTGACGGTGCTGCTCTTGTGCAGGTTAACATCCATCCTGTTGTCCCCCCCCCCGACACCTTCTCTCCTGATTGGAGAAAAGTCTTCAGCTCGTTCTGGTTCTTAAAGAAAATTACTCCACAAATGGGAAATAACCATGACCACCCGTTGAACCTGTAACCATGACAACATGATGAGAAGGTCTTCACAGGGTCGGCGGGGGGGGAAGGGGGGGGGGGGTGTTATCGGCCTCGAGGACGAGTCTGCAGCTGGATCTGAAATCTCTCTGGAGATTATTTGCACGGCACAAGCAGGTTTGGTTTGTGTTCGGTAAACACAGGAACAAAGGAGGCCGCCTGTGTCATGGTGACCTTTGTGTGTGTGTCTGTGTGTGTGTGTGTTTGTGTGTCTGTGTGTGTCTGTGTGTGTCAGCATGTGGCAGGTGACATGATTACCAGATGCAGATTAATACATAAGCCTGTTAAATGTCCCCTCTGAAGACCACAGTGCTCACTGCTGCAGGTTTATACAGGACCACGCTGCAGTGTTGGACACATCAGTGTGTGTGACCACTAACCAGAAGGTCGGTGGTTCGATCTCCAGCTCCTCCACTCCACTGTCTTCCTCAGTGCCCTTGGGCAAGATACTGAACCCTCAATCGTTTGCTGTCAGAAGCCAGTGTATGACTGATGTGCATAAAAATATGTTTTTTTCAGAACAAACGTTTGGGTTTCCAGGTTGAGAATAAATAAAAACAACACAGTGTACAAATATACATACATGGAAATATACAAATGTACCAATATAAAAGCATAGAAATTTGAGGTTGCAATGTTGTACATATACTTACTTTCAGTGCTTCATTATTAAATACGTTACACCTGCATTTGATTGTTAGTTTGCAGTATTACTCAAAAACAACTGAATCGATTTCCCTTTAGTTTTGTGGAGGACCCCAGCAGGGGCGTATCCAAGGGCTAAGCCGGGGGGGCACAGTCCCAACTTGAAGCATTATTGGCCCCTGAAGGGCCTGTGACCTGTCAATAAACAAATTAATAAATCAATAATTATGACAATTTGTGAGGAATTATTTCCCCAAGCTTTTTGAAGATATATCTAATGATGTGTGGCTTTGCTCACATGTATACAGCTAACAGTAAACTGACTGAATCAGGAATCATGGACAAACAATTGGCCCCTCTGTGTAAATCGTGGCCCCTGACATAGAAACATCATAGATCCGCCTCTGGACCTGGAGGAACACAGCAGCTTTTCTTTATTGATTCACTTTGTTTAATATTGTGATTTTCAGAGTGTGTGCAGTTTGGTGCAGAGCCAAATTAAAAGTCAATGTGCTTCTATCTGTGCTGAGGAGCGCGCCCAATCTACTGTGCGCGTACACGTGCACGCACTGGCTCGTGGATGTTATTGTTTCGCTGGAGGAGCAGGACCCACACTTCACTTTCTCCTGATGAACCTGCAGCGCGTGCAGAGAGGAGCGATGCAGCAGCAGCCTGAGGTGGATCCTCTCAGGGAGCACCTGTGAGAGCCCCCCCCCCCCCCCCCCCGCCTCTTCTCTCCATGGATGTTATCTCCGACCTGACGACAGGTGTTAGTCGGGTCCCAGACGCAGTAATCCGTGCAGACCAGGGCGAGCTTTGCGCAGGAGAGTCAGAGCAGCCGAGCTCCTGCAGCAGTGCACAGAGTCCAGGTGAGTCCCATCACATCCCATTCCACCCCATCACATCCCAGCACATCCCATCCCATCCCACCAGTGAAGCAGCATCTGCTCCATCAGGGGAACCACCTGTATCTGGAGGAACTAGAACCGTTTGCAGAGTTGCATCTTTTGAGGATTTGAGTTTTTCTTTTGTTCCTGCTGAGCAGCAGAGCAGCTTCATTTGTATTCTGAGGGGAACCTTGTGATTCCCTGTGTTCAGTGACGCTGGCTCAGTGGTTCCAGTCTGAGTCTGAGTCTCTGACCAGCCGACTGTTTTTTGCCGCAGAGTGAGATCTGATGCTGCAGCCGACTTGTGGCACGAGAGGTGTTGTTATTAGACTTGTTGTCCTCTGTGCATTAACCTGCAGCTACAAGGGGGGGAGAGCAGGAGGTGTTACTGTTCATGTGACGCCTAAAAGTCTCTGCATTGAAATCGGGATCAGTGACGTGCACCATGTTGTTTGTGCTTTAATCTCCATGAGAATGTGGTTGATCCTCTTCTCCAACGCATGTGATGATGTGAGAGCATCAGAGCTCATCACTGTGTGGGTAGACTGATCTAGAATCAGGCATTAATATGTAGATGTCCTGTTTGACATGTGGATCCATGCAGGAGCTGCACAACTAGAGCTTCTACCTCCCTCTGTTATCCACAGATTTATTGGCTTTTGCTTTAATGCTCAACAAGTGCCTCAGTTCTCTGGCTGTTCAGGTTTCCCTCCCCTGCGACCTGTTGCAGGTTCGAGTCCCTGCTTCTCCTCCTCCTCCTCCTCCTGCTCCTCCTCCTCCTCCTCCAGCAGCGAGAGCCGTGACCAGGTCAGGCCTCCATGTGAAGAGAGCCACTAATCCATTATATAAGAGAAAAGAAGGCAGGAAACTGAAGAGGATAACCTGTTTGTTTAAAGTGCTCCTAATCCTCCTGTGTACCTGCTGCTCTGGGATCAGTCATTAGATAAGTTCTCTTATCCTCAAACAGCACAGGTTCATTATTTAACCTCACATCAGAACTCTGTGTTATTAATATTGCTGAACTTTTAATCTGTAACATTTTGGACCAGGCAGTGCAGAGAAATTCCAATGCACAGATTCTTCTTGCTCCCCCCCCCCCCCCCTTATTCATGCCCAGCAGTGTCATCCAGTGTGTTCAGAGCCTGACGCTGCCGTCCCCCCCCCCCCCCCCGTGAGTCAGGTTCCAGATCAGATTAGAGCTCCAACAAAGATCTGCTGCGTCCTCCTGGAGACGCCTGCTGTCTCACGACTCGTCTGTAATCCCAGAGGACGTTCTGTCCCCGAGGAAGAGGACGTCTGGATATTAATCTGCAGGATTTTCATAGAGAATCATTCTTGTGCCTTTTTCTCTGTCTCCTCGCGTGTGAAAGAAGCCCCCCCGCCAGCAGACATGGGGCGCCAGGAGGGCGACTACGTGTGGAAGAAGAACACCGAGAACATCCAGGACGTGTTTGACATCATGGACGAGTTGGGCACGTAAGTAAATCTCACTCAGATTCAAGATGATGATGATTATGATCCAGAAATCATAACGTTTAACGAGCTGAGGTTTATTGAATCAACAGGAGAATTTAATGTTTTTCCTTTAGCCATTGAACGAGCTCTGTAAACACTTTTATTTGTGATACTTTATTCTTAAAATGTGATTGTGCACATATGTTTACAGTTGCACACATACATGTCCAACATATCATACATGTTGCATATTTAGACATCAGATAAACACTGACGTTACTCTTCAGGGCTGAATTCTATATTAATTCTATATTTAATCCATATTCAGATTCTATAAATGATTCTTTCCATTTCTACCACACTGTTCACATCTGCCTTCCAGTTGTTGATTGAAGGTAAAACAGGTTTGGACCAGTTCCTTGTTACATGTTTTATTGCTGCATATTGATAAAACCTCAAATAAAAACTTTATAGTTCAGAGACCAGTTTAATTTGAAGTATTTTCACGACAGAACTTGTGATTGATATGTTTCCAGTAAAGGAGAGAACACGAGTTCTCCTCACACTCGGCCTGGTCGGAGGATCCAGGCTCTCAACGTGCTGTTTGAGTTTCGGGACAGATTACTGCTTTGATAGGATTGACACGAGGAATCCTTCTTTACCGAAGTCTTAGACAACAAGATGACCCCCCCCCCCCCCCCCCCCCCCCCCCGATGGCACCAGGCTGTGCAGTCAGTTCAGGAGTTCATTCACAAAATAAGAAAGATCTTTGTGAATTCTACTCACTAATAAATATAAATAAATTACAAATCTGCTGAGAAAGATAATCCGTTAAGTACTTCTTTCATGATCTGAGTCTTAATCTATTTAATTTTTAAGATTAAACTGAAAGTTATGGTTCTAACTTTTCACTTGTATGGATTTGCTGCTTCTCTTTGTATAATAGACAAATTAATGAATCAGTGAATTAAGAAAGAGCAGTTCATTGGCTAATTTGCTAATCCAGTCACACTGTTTATATTCTGTTTACACTATATTTATCTCATCTTATTATGTCTGGTCTTTACAGCCCTTATGAACTAATGTGTGCATATTTTGGAACACATGTCTGTATACCACACACACACACACACACACACACACACACACAAACACACACACACACACACACACACTCCCCTGTGCTGGCCTGGTTTGTGTGGGCTCAGCGTTAATCAGCAGCAGGTCCTGCAGCTTGAGGCCGGTGGATCAGAGGCGGCTGGTAAATAAAGGTGTGAGCGGATCCAGTGCTGTGACATCAGCTGTGTGTTGTTGGGCAAAACAGTGCGAGCTGAGGGCGGAGGAGGAGGAGGAGGAGGAGGAGGAGGAAAACATCCGCTGCAGAATACAGAACCAGTTAATAACGTCTCGTCTGCAGCAAAGAACCTCGACGTCCAATCAAACACTGAGGCTCCTCAGGAAGTCACATTGAAATGCACTAGATCCACATTTTCATCTGGATCTGCAACAAACTGCTTAGAAATCATTAGATCTGTTGTGGTCTGATATTGTTATTGTATTTTTTAAATCATTTTAATTATGATCATGGTGATTGGTGACGTTGGGTCACATGTCACGTGCACCTTTGGTGTAGTGGAGAGACAGTGGGGGACAAATTTGTTGTTTACTTTGTTAGATGCTGTGATTATTTAGCTAATTGTTGAATTAAAAAATATGTCGAGCTTTTATTTGTTTTTTCATTAGTAAAGTCGTCTTTTTGACGTTTTCAAAATCAAATCTCTTAGTTCGCAAGTCAGAGAAAGCCACTCAGATGTTATTGTTTATTGCTTGAAGTTGCAACACATTCATATCAGTCCCCTAAACATTTATTTCATCAAGATGCATGAATTATTCTTTGAAGAATCAAGGACAATGTTGACAAACGCCCCGACAGGCGATGTTAAAGAAGGAGCCTCCTGATCCGGATCAACCCGACATGTAAGATGGTTTCCTGAAGGACTGAAGACGTCTTCCTGCCTCAGTCTGATGTCCTCTCGTCTCCTCTCGAAGGACTCCACAGTCACGACCCACAGCACTGAGCCGTTTCACTGGTTTCTTCCCTCTTCCTGTCTTCAGTCATCACAGAGTCTGGAGGGAGCGTGGGACAGAAACAGCTTTTCCCATTGGTCCTCATCACACACAGAGAAGACAACATCCTGATGTCTTCCTAGCAACAGGACGCAGCCTCCGAGCCCCTGAATGTCTCATGAGACCCGGAGACCTTTCCCTTCAGTCAACACTTTGCACATTTTTAATCTGAGAAGCACATCGAGCACTCGAGTTCACCCCAGGGCCGTCGGATCGGCTGATTGCTTTGTGTTTTGGAGCCTGATTGATAAATTTCCCCCGAGAGCCACAATGAGCTTCGTCAGCCGAGGACCAATCAGCTGAGAGACGGGATGTGAAGCAGCGTTTCATTGTTTGTGTGACGGGCAGCGACAACAACATCCTCATCATGTGACTCAGTCAATTGGCTACAAGGGAAATCTAACAGGAAGCAGTTATAGTTCACATCGGGGTTTAAAATAGATGAGACACAAGGCTGCTCGTGTTCATTCTCTCATCCCAGTAAAGATGACAACACAATCTGTCCTGTGAGAGCTTGTTGTTCCCGAGGATCACTGCTGCTGCTGCACACGCTCCGTCTCTGACCTCCACCCCCCCCCCCCCCCCCCCCACCACCCCCTCCACCCCCCCCAGCCCTCAGCCGCCCGGCGTGTCCGTTACATCAGGGATAAGACGTCTAATCCTCCCGCTAGGACAACTATTCCCAGACAGCTCTGAGGAAGGCATGCACACACGGGGCAGCACAGTGATAAGTCACTGACATGTGAACAGTTAAACCTCAGAGATCTTCATTACGTCTTAATTGAGCCCCAGATTTTTGTTGTGTTCGTTTTTACTTATGAAACATTTCCAGGAAGTTTCCATTTCTGTGCGATGCAATTAGGCAAAATCCTAATAAATCAATAAAATCGCACAGATCGGAAAAAGAGCATTTCATTGTTGATGTTTTATTGTTTAAGTATAATTTAAACCTTTATTGATTGGACAGCCTGTGAAAGGAGGAGAGGGAACTGCAGCTGGAGTCAGATCTGCTGAGGACTGAGCCTCAGTTCATGTTGTGAGCCACCGGGGGCTCCAGTTAAAATATGTTTATTTGAACATTATAAAGTTTGAGACATCAAACACCTTTATTTCCTCTTGTCTGTTTTCACAGATCCGTTTTATATCTGGTTTGTTTAAATCTACACCAAACACAAGGTGTATAAATGACAGTTTGAGGTTTTGAGTTGACTCAGGACTTTTTTTATTTGAGCATTTTGTGATTTTTGTGCAGATCCAGATGTTTCATTGGTTCATTTGTCATATGAAATGTAGAAGTGAAGCTGAGAGTCGACCCATCCAGAGGCCCGGTGTGTTTTCAAAGTGTCACCTTGTCCTGATGGAGTGTGTGTCTGTGTGTTGATGAACAGAGGAGCCTTCTCCGAGGTCTACATGGTGAAGGAGAAGAAGACGGGGAAGATGTTTGCCATGAAGTGTGTGAAGAAGAACCAGAAGCAGGACCTGAATCTGGAGAACGAGATCGCCGTGTTGAGAAGGTGAAGCTTCATCTCTCGTTTCTTATTCTCTCTCTCGTCCGATCTGCTTCTTACTCAAAGTCTCGTTTCCTCAAACAGAATCAAACATGACAACGTGGTGGGGATGGAGGATTTCTACGAGAGTCAGACTCACTTCTATCTCATCATGGAGCTGTGAGTTCTCCAGATGTTAAAGATCACGTTAACTAAAGGATTTTTAAGAAAGACAGATTGTAACAGCAGGTGTTTGTTGGTTCCAGCGTTTCAGGCGGTGAGCTCTTCGACCGTATCCTGGACCGGGGGGTGTACTCGGAGAAGGACGCCAGCCGGGTCATCCAGCAGGTGCTGCAGGCCGTCAGCTACCTGCACCAGAACGCCGTGGTGCACCGGGACCTCAAGGTACAAACCTGGAATCATGCAAATAGGAATGTTTATACTGGAGGAGCTGAACTGTTGGTTGGTTAAATTGATCACAAGCATTTTTCAGGATAGATATATGTTTCTCCAGGTTTCAACAAGTTACATTTCAGACTTTTAAAGACCATAATTAATGAGTATGAATCCAATATCAATGAAGGAATATAAAGAGTCATGAACTTGATATGATTAAGACCTACTTAACACATTTAAGACTTAGTACTTAACATATTAACATATTTAAGACCTTTTAAGGCCCCAGATTTAGATTATTAAATTTGTGACCATGGAAACTCTGGTATATACATTTCAGGTTTACTTGATCTATTTAAAAATATATTTTTACCTCTTTATATATAATTTGAGGGTCACGTGATCTCTTCTATCTCACACTTTTCTAATTTGTATTCTTAAAGAAACAGTTTGAAACTCTCTCTTGCTGAGAGTTGCACCAGAACTCGTATCTGAGGATTCAGGTTGTTTATCTGAGCACAAGTGACTGGAAACAGGTCGACATGTCCACCGGTAACACAACACACCTGCCGGCCCGTGTGTGTCTGAGCAGTGACGTCACATCTTGTTTGTTTTGCGTCTCTGCTGAGAGCAGTCGTGTCCTCAGGCGTTCTGGTGTCAGGGCGTCCGTCTGTCCCACTGCT
Organism: Pleuronectes platessa; assembly: GCF_947347685.1. Taxonomy (NCBI): domain Eukaryota; kingdom Metazoa; phylum Chordata; class Actinopteri; order Pleuronectiformes; family Pleuronectidae; genus Pleuronectes; species Pleuronectes platessa. The sequence continues at coordinate 2,716,917 of NC_070631.1, read as the reverse complement.
GTCATCGAGATATCTCAGAGACACCTCCAGGGGATTTATTCAAATCATACACAAATGTTTCACTTCATCCTAAAGATGAACTGCTGAGGTTTTGGTGGTCAAAGGTCAAAGGTCACTGTGACTTTACAAAGTACATGCTTTTCGCCCTAATCCAAGAATGAATGCGCAAATAGTTGGATAAACTAATGTAGTGATGTCATTATTTATCCGAAAGGTCATAGGTCAGCTCCCCTGGGGCATCACAATGATCTGCACAAACACTGAGGATCAGAAGATGAAGATAATCTGTACAAACACGAGGTTCAACTGAAGTTCAACAGGGATTATTTATCGGTCTGGAGCTGTGACTGTCTGGATTCTGTTTCCTTTGCACTGAGCCAAGAAACTGTTTTTTCTGGCTATAGTTTCAAATTTACCATAAACGAGTTCAGCTAATCTTCTTGTCTAACTCTTGGCAAGAGAAATCACAATAAATCTGGAACTATCCCCGTAAGTTTATGGTTATTAATTCGCCCATAAACATTTATCTTGAATCGCAGAAGAAGCTTCTTTGATGGATTTGACACTTTTCATCCAAAGTGAATGAGAACGTGTCTCAGGAGATGAGATGTTCCTCATGAGGATGAGATGTTCCTCATGAGGATGAGATGTTCTTCATTGAGGATGAGATGTTCCTCATGAGGATGAGATGTTCCTCATGAGGAGCAGCAGGTGAACGGCTCTGCTCTGTGTTTGTTCCCCTGCAGCCGGAGAACATCCTCTTCTACAGCCCGGAGGAGAACTCCAAGGTCATGATCAGCGACTTCGGCCTCTCGAAGATGGTGGACAACGACATCATGTCCACCGCCTGTGGAACTCCGGGATACGTAGGTGAGGAGCTCTCGTGAGTGACGAGTGCTGGTGGGTCAGAGAAGATCAGTTTGGACAGGATGTAATATTCATAACTGTCGGTTTCAGCTCCAGAGGTTCTGGCACAGAAGCCGTACAGTAAGGCTGTGGACTGCTGGTCCATCGGAGTCATCACCTACATCCTGTAAGTTTAAACCACTGTTACTTTACATGTCAGATCTCATTTCCCTATTCTAAATAGACATAAATACAAATTGTTGTTGATAAATATATACATATAAACATATACAGTATATAAAAAGACAAAGGTGCTATTATGAAAATACTAAAAAAGACACACACATTTACACATCTATATATTAAGAGATAAAACAGACAAAGAACAATAGAACACACGTAAAAAAAAATAGTTTCCCAGCCCTCCTCATATTAGTAATTATGATAATAATAATAAAAAATAAAGATAGGAAGAAGATAGATAAAGAAAACAAGTGTATCCATTTTAATTTGGGACATCAAGTGAGTATTTACTCCAAAGTTGATCCTGACACAACCTGCACACAGAATAATGAGGCTGTGACTGACACACACTGTTACACACACTGCTACACACAACTTATTGTAGAATATTTGATATGTCCCTGTATTAATAAACTGCTGATCTCATCCCTGCAGACTCTGTGGATATCCTCCTTTCTACGAAGAGAGCGAGACGCGACTCTTCTCTAAGATCATGAAGGCTCAGTACGAGTTCGACTCGCCCTTCTGGGACGACATCTCGGAATCTGGTAAAGCTGCAGAAGGTTGAGACTTTTTGTGTTGTTGTGTGTCGCCACAGACACACAGACACACACTCTCTGTTCTAAACTCCATCATCTCTCTCTCTGCAGCTAAAGACTTCATCCGCAACATGATGCAGAAGAATCCCAGCATGCGCTTCAGCACGGACCAGGCCCTCAGGCATCCCTGGTGAGTGTCACAGCCTCCAGGATTATAGTCATTATAATGATAATAAACTTTATTCATATCAAAACACAGTAACTGTTTCTAGACTTTACAAGATCACAATGACAACAATTGAAGGCAAACAAAGGGAAACAGTTAAAAAGAGATTTAAAGTTCTCACAGTTACACAGGTAAAGAAATAAAATGTTACGTTTGAGAAAAGAGTTAAAACAAGATCAGATTATGATATTATAAAATTATTAAAAAAGACAGTAAGAACCGAACCAGGAGAAAAATGGGAGCACTGTGGAATGATGAGTACGGTGCAAATAAAATCTAAAAATCTATTTACTGGCAGCCAATGAAGAGAATCTAAAATCAGTGTAATGCGCCAGAAATAAATATAAATAATTGATTAATTCCCATGGTACAGTTATTTATCTTGAGCAGTTACTTCCTGTTTGATGCATTTTCACAGTAAAAGTTTCCATAGACGCTTTTCATTTCTTTGAAGTTATAAAAACCTTGAATCTTGAATAATTAGAGAGCTTTGCTTTAACCATGTAGATCATGCTCCTTAGATTTATTATAGTTTATTGACACTTTGACTCCAGGTGATAAAACATGAGGGAACAAGTTCCATCTCAGGATTAAATCTAACGTCCTGCTCCTTCCTCTCTTTCTCCAGGATCATCGGAAAGACGGCTCGCAGCCAGGACATCTACTATTCAGTCAGCGTTCAGATCCAGAAGAACTTCGCCAAGTCCAAGTGGAAGGTCGGTCCTCCTTGATTTCTTGACCTCGATGTGGTAAACTCATTTAGCAGCTGCAGTTTATAGCAGATTAATCGTGAGCCGTCCTTAATCCTTCCTGATTAAGGACGGTTTAATAAGATATTGTTCTGTAATCAAGGCCATTGAGTGAAGATCGAGGGCTGAAAGTCCACTTCAGTGTTCCGGAGTTAACAATGTGAGGTCTTCAGGTTGAGGAAGTCGTCTCACGTCTCCATGTCTCCATGTCTCCATGTCTCCGTCCACAGCAAGCCTTCAACGCGGCCGTGGCCATCAACCACATGAAGAAGCTGCAGCAGGCCCACTCCGAGCAGCTGGTGAGACGTCCCAGCATCCCCGACATCAAGGTCGTCGACTTGTCCTCCCCGACCGTCCACAAGCGTCTCGACCCGGACAAGCTGGACCCAGAGGCCAGTGGGGGGGCCCAGGGGACGAGTCTCATCCCTCTGCCCGCGAGCCTCATCGAACCCAAGAGCCACTACCAGACCCTGAAGACCACTCAGAGCCAGGGCCCCGCCCACCACGCTCCGGCCATATCCGAGCAGGGGAAGCACGTGTACCACTCGGAGCCCGCCAACCTCAACGGGTTCGTCCCGGCTGCAGCGGCCCAGTTCTGACCATGTGACCGAGGGGGGGGACGGATCGGTGACACCAACTCTCTGCTTTGCTTTTCAGATTCTGTCCGAACCGAAGTGGAAAGACGGTGCAGACCGGAGTGTGCTCGGTCATGTGAAGGCTGCGTGGAGTTTACGCGGAAAAAAAGCATTTTACTCGGTAGGGGCAAGTATTTTAATACTAATCTATGAATTACACATAAAAATATAGATGCACACCACATCCTTCCACCATGTTTTTATGTATACTCGCTTAAAAACAAACAAACAAACAATCAGGGCTGAAAACACAAGTTAGCTACTAAAGGAAACGTGAGATCCCTGTTAGCGTTCTGTTCCAGCTTGTTACCGAACACTCTCTCACTCCGGGTGTGTTTGCTGCCCCCTGCAGGTCAGTGTTGCCGTGCTTACCCAGCATGCAGCTGTTTTGCGTTGGCAGCTCCCCCCCCCACCCGGTACTGCGAGCAAGAGGTTCCTCTGCCGGACCCGGGCAGGTCTGCGAGTTCCACACGGGCTGAGGGACATTTCCTTTTTCGGAATGAGTGCCAATGAAGCTTCCCGACACACAACCACACACACGTACACACACACACACACACACACACACACTCTTTGATTGACAGGGTAGGCTTCAGTTCAGCAGTATTCAGAGGACTGACCCTCGTAGACGGGGACGAGACGAGCTGCTCCTCTTGGACGTCCGTCCCGCTGACCCTGAAGCAGTCGCTGACCTCAGATGTCTCACAGACTGATTTCTAAAACCCTGACTCCAGATCAGGTTGATTTTAAATCGCCAGCAGCACTTTGTCGTCCAGCTTTTGTAGAATCGTGAAATACGTGTCGTCTGAAAAAGAAGATTCACGACGGATTTTTTTCCCACCGGGCTTCATCGTGTTCTAAGCTTCGACCCGGAAGCCGACCGGCTCCTGGAAGTAGAATATTTAAAACAAACATAATGCATGATTACTTCTTCAGATAATAATCCACTGTTGTAAAGATGTGCTGTGTTTTACTTTTTTTAAGTTTTTTTCTTTTGTGTTTAAAAATAGAAAGTTACGATCAAAAGCCAACGAACTGATAAAAGAATATAAAGAGATGATCGATGTTCAAACTGACGAAATGTTAACGAGTCCCGTTTGACTTCCGTCCACCTGATAGAACACAGAACCTGCTGATGTGCGTCTCTGTACCAGACGCTCACTTCCTGTACCAGACGCTCACTTCCTGTACCAGACGTTCACTTCCTGTACCAGACGCTCACTTCCTGTACCAGACGTTCACTTCCTGTACCAGACGCTCACTTCCTGTACCAGACGTTCACTTCCTGTACCAGACGTTCACTTCCTGTACCAGACGCTCACTTCCTGTACCAGACGCTCACTTCCTGTACCAGACGCTCACTTCCTGTACCAGACGTTCACTTCTTGTACCAGACGCTCACTTCCTGTACCAGACGTTCACTTCCTGTACCAGACGCTCACTTCCTGTACCAGACGCTCACTTCCTGTACCAGATGTTCACTTCCTGTACCAGACGCTCACTTCCTGTACGTGCTTCATTCAGACTCTGCAGCCGTGTAGCTTTGTATCGATCCATCTAGTGAGAAGTGGATTCCTGTGCGCTCAACAATAAAGTTTATGCAGAACTTTCGCTTCCATTTTATTATTTCCACTTTATTTCTGCATTTTATTGTCTTGACTCTTTCACGTCTCATGGAGAAATAAGACCAAGACTCCTGATAAATATATAAATAACTTATTATTTTGTGATGTTCGTGATAATTTGGTTGTCAATGATAATTGTTGGAGCAGGATTGTGTCCAACGTTCTTTGTTGCCAAAGAGCAGTGATGTTAAAATTGAATAAATAGAATAAAGGTGAATCTGATAATATGTTCAATACAAGACTTTATTATTATTCTCTTTGAGTCTATTTTCTTTTTTGTTGTTGTTTGAGTATTTTATGTTTTATTTATTATTTTATCATCATTTTACAACAGACAGTAATAACAACTCAGAACAAGTATTACAAATCTACAGACTGAACTTTCAGACAAAACCAGCATATTTATGTCGAATCACAATGAAAATCTAAGCGATTATGACTTATTTATTTTTTGTTTTCTTGTGAAACTTTATTTTTCAGAGGAGGAATAAAATGGAACTGACTCTTTGTTCCTGATTTTGTGACCCGACCGTGTTTCTCTAATTAAACCGACCTCCGAGCCAATTATCCGGCCTCAGTAGATTAGATAACAGGATTAGTTAAAGCAGTGTATTTAGAGCAGCAGGTAAATTACACTAAGCTCAGAGGTACACGTCCTCACATTTCAGCTTTCACCAAAAACATGTGAGACATGAAGCTGGATATTCTCACTGATAATCTGAATATAAATTTTCAGGGTCATATCTTGATCTGCAGTTTATTAACGCTCATGTGGAAACAATGAAAAACGTCTCTTTCAAACAATTTCCTCACGATCAGCTTTTAAATGACAGAAAAGTATTACGTGTACTTTAACGTGTACTTTTACACAAACAAATCCCTGCGTGTCCTCGGCCCTCGCTCCTGTTTTCACATCTACACCCATGTTAAACCCTTCCTCCGCCCCCCCCCCCCCACCCCCCACATGGCTCCCTTGATGAAGGCCGGAGTGCAGACAGAACGTCCATTCAGGGTGAGGAACCCGGAGATGTGGGGCAAAGGTCCCCAAACAAACTCCACCTCCTCCCAGCAGCGTAACTGGGGGGAACTCGGCGGTGATGGTTGAGGAACCGCTCGGCTCCAGATGTGACTCATCGGTTGTTTTGAATTCAGCCACATTTCATCACGACGGAGCAAAAGTTCACCCGTGGACTTGGAGAGGATTTATTTGGTTCTGGTCCCTCGTCTGGGTTTTTTCCTGCAATGTTTATTTGTGTTGTTTTGTCCGATTTTCCAGCGACCTGGAGTCGTCTCGTGATGTTGTCGTTTTTCTGTCTCTGTGTGTGACAAAGATCAGACGGATTTCACAACTCGCTCGTCTGAGCTCAACTCCCCCGGCTGCTGCAGCGAGGGAACGAGGTCAAAGGGCAGAGGGCTTCAGACACACACTCACTCACACACACACACACACACACACACACACACACACACACACAGACACACACCATGACTTCAGGGGACGTTACAGGGACTCACAATGATGCCCTAACCTTGACCTTGACCCTAAACCTGACTGATGTCTGGATTTACATTATAGGAACTTGCATTTTGTCCACATTAGGAGAACAAGTCCCCACAACAGGAGTAACACCTGCACCTCATGATGTTTAACGTGCAGAAACAAGCAGGATTTAAGTGTCTGTATTATTTATTCATCCGTCTTCTACACTCACGAAGACCTCATTTCCCAAACGGGCGGTTGCAGCACAAGTGGCCTCATGAATATTCATTTTGTCTCCACTGTGGGAGTTGACCTGACTCCACTGGTGCTTAAATGGCCCAGTTCGCCTGTTGTCTCTCTGCCTGGGAATTCCCGTTCAGACCGAACACTGAGGAACTCGCTGCGTCCTTCAAAGTGAGTATCTGCCTGTGACACATTTCAATTCATCCACTTTGTTTGTGAGATAATCAGCAACTCTCGGTTAATTCGGTTTAAACTAAATACCTGCATTCAATCTCTGTCTTTCCATCAACAGACCAAACAAGTTGCACAAATATGCAAACCATCGGTGAGATCATCCCATTCGCTAAGGAGGTGCTGAACCAGAGGCCCAACTGGGGCATGCTGAAGATCTACACGCTGGGCTCCACCCTGGCGATGCTGGGAGTGGTGGGTGCACTGGTGGAGACGGTGCTGCTGCCGTTTGCGGAGCAGGAGCCGGCAGAGGACGCACCGGTGGAGCTGGTGAAGGAGAAGAGGGAGGACAGGGAGGTGTGGAAGTCACACACCACCTTTCTTTGCCTGGAAGTGGTGGATGTGCTGGAGACGGTGGTGTTGGAGGCCCGGGTCAAACACCTGGTGTCTCAGCCTCCTGCTTATATGATTCATAAAGAAACTCTGGTCTACTGATGTGAAGAGACACTGAATTTAGGACGTTTGATCTCCGGCTGGTGAATAAATCATCGTGTTAAACTGGTTCTTCTCTTCTGATTCTTTTATTTAGATTTGGTCGATGATGTATATAGTTCAGAAAAAAACTGGTTCAATAGAATCAGGAACGTAAAGATGTGATGAGTGTGATGGCAAAACATATAATGTGTGTGATTTAATTAATTTTACACTTTAACACATTCAGGTTGTATTTTTAAAATAGACATTTATAAATTATTGGGAATATAGGGCTCAAACTAATGCTAATTCAAATATGATGAATTTTTTTGGTTGATCGATTGATTATTTAAACTATAAACATACAATTATATTGTAAATGTGTTTTTTTCCAACCAACAGACCAAATTAAGTTTCTTAACTTTTGAACAGAACTTGAAACAGGAAACACTCATAAATAATCAGATGGAACTAAGAGATGTTTAAAACAATAACTGAAATTAATCATAGAAATAGCTGCGTCTAATTTTCTGTCTATCGAGTTATTGATTAGAAAAATCCTCGGTCTAGTTTGAAAGGAAACACGTATTCCACACGATGATGGTTGAACATGAACTTTAGAAGACATTTATGTAAACGTACATTTGACCGAAGCTTATTTGAGTCATTTTAACTTAGTAAACTAAAGTTACCCTTGTGGTCAGTGCACGTTATTAATCATTATTAATAATAAATATTATTTGGTGTTTATAATGAACTGAATTTAATTCCCTTTTATTTTAGTTCATACATTTTTTACCATGGATTTTTATGAAGCACTTTTAACCTTGGTAGATCAGTGTTATACAAATTAAGTAATTATAATAAGTTTATCTGCACATACAGATCTAATATTCCTCTGATTGTGGGCTGTAGTTTATGTCCAACAGGACCCAGAATAACACAAGAAGTGGAAGTTAAAGTAATGAGGTCAAAAAGTTGAGGTGGTATAAAAAAACTTGTTTTATGTGAAATGAAAGATGAGGTGATAAAATTTCAAATAACTAATTAATAATTTTTATCTGATGTGATTGAAGCAGCTGTGAAATGATGAAAACTGTATTTCATCATTTTCATCCTCCAGAGCACAATACTTCCATAAGTGTAATTCTACATTCGAACACTAGGGGGCGGGGGCGAACGCGCTGCTGCAATGACCACATCCGGTCCTGTGACGGAAGCGACGTCACAGGGCCGCGCCGTGTTTACTATCGGCGGCTGAAAAGCGTCGTTGGTAAAAAACAAAAATAATAAAGTCGCATTCGCAGTGAAATCAAATAATTTGACCAGTTGGACGTGGGATAAGTAAAGATGGCGGATCCCGCGGTGGTGGCGGGAGGTGCTCTGAGCACAAGCGGGGTAAGAGACGCGCTGGAGCCGCTGTTAGCAGCCGAGTGTGTGCGGGGTTAGCGCGTAAAGCTAAACGTCACAGTCAACTGCGTGTTAGTTAGCAGGGAGCTAAGATAACCAACAAGGTGTTAAGATAACCAGCAGCGAGTCACAGTAACCAGCAGTTAGTTATAATAACCAGCATTGAGCCAAGATAACTAGCAGGGAGTTACAGTAACCAGCAAGTTGTTAAAATAACCAGCAGCTAGTTAAGATAACCATCAAGGTGTTAAGATAACCAGCAGTGAGTTAATATAACCAGCAGGGAGTTACAGTAACCAGCAAGGTGTTAAGATAACCAGCAGCTAGTTAAGATAACCAGCAGTGAGTTACTATAACCAGCATGGAGTTACAGTAACCAGCAGATAGTTATAATAACCAGCAGCTAGTTAAGATAACCAGCAAGATGTTAAGATAACCAGCAGTTAGTTGAGATAACCAGCAGGGAGTTAAGATAACCCGCAGTTAACCAGAGGTGAGTTTTAATAAACAGCAGTTAGTAACAATAAGCAGCAGCTAGTTAAGATGAACAGAAGTTAGTTTAAATAACCAATAGATCAACATGGTGATATTGGTTATATTTACAACCAGGATAATAACTTTATATTTTGAGGGCAGAGAATGTTGCACCTTGTTTTTATCTCTATGAGTCAAACTGTGATTTGTGAATATGATACAAACAAAATTGTGTTGATTGATTTATTTGGAATAATTTGAGCTCAGTGTTGTGTTGGTTACCTTCACGTTGTGTTTCCTTGTGTGCTCAGCGTGGGGGGGGCAGCAGTAAAGCAGCTTCCAGCCCTGCAGAGAACTACCAGCTGGCCCGACGGCGCACCCTGCAGGTGGTGGTCAGCGCCCTCCTGACCGAGTGCGGCTTCGAGAGCGCGGAGAAGGCGGCGGTGGAGACGCTCACTGAGATGATGCAGAGCTGTGAGTCTGAATCTGAAGTGATGCTCTTTAGACACCGAGGATTTACCACGACTGTTTCCCTGAGAGCTGCGTGTTTGAATGTTTGTGTGGATCAAAATGAACTGACCTCGTGAAACGTTAACTGGAAGTTTCTGTTCCACTCTCTCATGTCTTCATGTCTGTCAACGTGGGGCTGATGCACCATTTCCATGCACTTTAATTTGAATTCAGTAGTAGGCCTGTTGTCAGTGCTAGTAGCAGTTAGCAGGACGCTACCAAACACTACTGCTCTATAACTTCTCTAATTTTTAGATATTGCCGTGGCAGAAACTGAGGAATAATGTTAAATCTTATGAAGAGAAAAGACGGAGCCGTTCACTGAGAAACTCATAAAAGGTTCTTGATCAGTATTTCGGTGTCTTAACTACAGAGTTCAGTTGTCAATAAAAACATAATATCAGTAATCACTACTAGAGGAAACTTAATAATAGCTGCAAACCTGTTGAGTTACTGGAGAACACGTCTTAACCTTAATAGAAACTTGCCCTCTGCTGTAAATATAACCTTTTAATGTTTGTGGACACTAATAAAATATTCTATTGTATTTGTTGATGATGTTTTGAACTCATCCTTTATGATGCATCCACATCTAAAATATGTTTCCTGTTCATAAGCAGAAGCTTTTCTCAGACTCTGTGTTTTGTCCCTTGTTCGCAGATATCAGTGAAATCGGTCGCTGTGCTAAATCTCACTGTGAACACACGGCCAGGAGCGTCCCCACCCTGTCGGACACGGTGGTCACACTCATTGAAATGGGTGAGTCCCTGAGGAGTCGGATGGATCACAGATTGCTGACATGGTGAAATATCAATGAGGTCACTTCCTCTGTTTGTGTCACTGCAGGTTTCAATGTGGACACGCTGCCGGTTTATGCTAAACGCTCACAGAGGATGGTGATAACTGCTCGTAAGTCTGCGCTGTTCTCTCCGCTAGTTATTCAAATTGGCTTTAATATAATAACTGAAGCAAAGTAGTTCTTGTCTTGTTCTTGTTCAGCCGTGACAATTTCCTTTCTCTTATCTCAGCTCCAGTGACGAACCACCCTGTGACTCCCAGAGCTCTGTCAGCCGGACAGAAACGCACACACCCGGCTCACATCCCCAGTCACTTCCCAGAGTTCCCCGACCCTCACACGTACATCAAAACACCGGTGAGTCAAAGCTTTATAGAGCACGTTGTCAGTCCTTGTGTCAGTTGTTGCATCAAACCTCGTTTTGTGTGGCAGATCAAGTTGAGAAAGTCTTTTGTGTGTCTTTCTGCAGACGTTCAGAGAGCCTGTGTCAGATTACCAGGTGGTGAGAGAGAAGGCAGCGACTCAGAGGAGAGACGTGGAGCGAGCGCTCACACGCTTCATGGCCAAGACGGGAGAAACTCAGAGCCTCTTCAAAGACGACATCACTGCCTTCCCATGTGAGCGACTGACCAGTTTCTATTCTGCCATCAAACGCACGTTGTTCTCCGATGAGTTCTAATCTCCGTGACTGTGTTACCAGTGATCGCAGCGCGGCCCAGCACCATCCCATATCTCAGCGCCCTCCTGCCGTCTGAGCTGGAGCTGCAGACTCTGGAGGAGACGGACTCGTCGGAGCAGGACGACCAGACGGACAGCGAGAACCAAACAGGACACAACATCAGTGTAAGGGTCACAGCTCCTGTTTCCTTCCTTAGATATTATCTTCCTTATGTTATTTTTTCATGTGTCTAGATGGGTGAGACATTTAAGTGGAAAAGTGTCTTAGGCGACTTCCACTCTACTGTTTTATTTAGAAAACACACCACTCTGCAGTGTTAAAGCTGCTGAAACAGAGACGTCTGAAAACTTTGGAGCTGTGTTCAAATCAAGACGTGTGGAAGTGTGTGAGCTGCAGTGACTTCCACTTGTTTCTGTTTAAATAACATATAATCTGCCAGCTGGTGAGTTTTAGAGTCTTCATACCAACTCAAGATGATCCCCCTGTGGGCTCGAGCTCCAGGTTTCATGCCCAGACATGAGTGATATCACTGTTCTCATCCAACCCCGAGTGTGAACTGCTCTGTGATGATTGCTCTTTCTCCGTCTCCCTCGTTCAGGACGATCCCGGAGCCGACAAGGAGAACTCTCTGCTTCCTCCCGGTGCCATCGTTCCCTCGGCAAAGGTCACAGAGGACAACGTGATCGACAACCCGTACCTCCGCCCGGTGAAGAAACCCAAACTGAGGCGGAAGAAATGAGTCTGGACCCAACTGAGCCAACGGACTCACATTTGCCACAGTGCCCGGTGCTGTCAGCGGTCCGGTCAGGGACAGAACCGCCCCGGTGCCGGGACCAGCGGCTGCTTTTCCTCAGCGCTGGGACGAGAACCGCTGTAGACTTTGGCAAACTGACTTCTATTGACTTGTTTATTTGTGTTTACAGTCATTTTTTTCAGGAGGAACTCACTTTGTGTATAATTTGTTTGTAAGCGGCTTCGTTGTGTAAAATACAAACACAGGAATTCTGTCATTTTGTGAATAAAAGAGAAATAAGTTTCTTTCTTTCTTTTTAATTCTGAGATAAAAACTTTACTTCACGTCGATTTTACTCAGATTTTATTGCCGTTATTCATTATGTCAGAATCTGTTTTCATCCATCAGAGTTAAAAGTACAAACTCAGGTAGGCCACCCTGCTCCTCTGCTTCAGCAAAGCCTTCTCACTGAGTAACTGAAAGACAGAGAACAAGAGTGATAAGGTTTCATAACAAATTACATTATGATTTGACTCCAAGAAACAATTCCTATTTAAATACTGTTGTTTCATCTTTCATTCTCTGAAGACCTGCTTCCTCCTCAGAGACTTAGAACTCTTGATAAGGATTTTGTGGACGATGGCTGTTCTGCTCTGTAAGTCCGGAGCAGAGAGGCTCCTGCTCACATTCTCCCAGTTCACCCACCTTCACCCTGACGGACTTCTTTTCCAGCGGCGGCAGTCGGGACCAGTCTGGACGTCCGAAGCACATGGGCCAGCTCACCTTCCTGTTTGTCCCTGCGTCCGGCTTGTAGGTCCCTGGCCTGCAGAACAAAACAGCACCTGTCAGCTCGGTTCAGCCTCTGGTCCACTGTGTCGCTCTGTTCTTACCCCGGACTGCCCTCTGCTGCACATGCCGGGGGTTTGAATCTCTCTGCGTTGGAGTTGAAAGGTGATTTTCCAGGTGGGACGATGGTGGACTGGCTGTGATCCTGCTGGTAGTGCTGTGGTGAGGGCGTCACAGTCTGGAGAGAGAGAGATCAGAACTGTTAGTGATAAGTGGAAAAAAACTTCAAAACCTGACCCAGTTTGAAGACTTCTATTGAACCTAAACTCTCAGACTTCTAAATTGAACTTCATATGTACAAATCAGGAGTAGAACCAATGTCCCTCTCTCAGATCCTGGACCCGTGTTGAACTACATGTTCTGATGGATGCAGGAGCTTTGGGAACATGTTCCCTGTACCTTGCCAGCAGGTGGAAAGCGTGCTGCGGTCCTCGCAGACACAATATATCCTTTGTTACTCTCTGGTCTCATCTGCAAGTCGTGATATATGGTGCCAAACTGGGAGCAAGATGGAAATGATGGTTTTAATACATGGATATAATGAGCTCAGTTCTGTGGAGCCTCTGAAGTCCCAGAAGATGATGTTTAGATCTTGGTCCCACAAAATATCATCTCTTGAGACTTCAGGGACAAAGCAAAGATAAATAAATCATACTTTGAAGCACATCGATCTCTGCATCATCATTTTAACACATTACATATAATATAAATACACAAAAGACAAACTACATCATTGTAGCTTCGACAATACCACAACACTTTATTTACAACAAGGTTAAATTCAAGAGGAAATGGCAAAGGAAGTCGTTGGAAAGGGATCAGTCGCAAAGGCTCATGGGAAGTGTAGTTCATTCACTCTCAAATAATTAGATGCAGAAACTATGTAACTTATATAAATCCTATGACTGTTTTTATGAATTGATTTTTAATTGTTGCTCGTTTTTAATTGTTTGTTGCTGATTGTGAATGTTTCTTGTTCTCAGGCCTCTTATTAAATAAATCCTGATCTCACTGTGACTGATTCAATAAAGATTAAATAAAAAATAAATAGTATATTCACAGCCTTGTACCTTTGACATGTATTAATCAAATGAATGAGAAAAAGTGACCAAACATTCTGCAGAACCACGAGTGTAAAAACAACATGCTAACTACATGCAGGGAACATGCGAGGAGACGAACCTCATGGTTGACGTAGCAGCCAGGGCCGAGGTGTGGCGCCCCCTGTCGGTGCATCACGTTTCCCAGTCGGTCCGGAGCATAATGGAGGGGGAAGAGCTTCCTCTCCTGCCCGCTGCAGAAAGCTGCTGATCCCTGAGCACGAGCCACATTCATCCCGCAGCAGCAGCGTGTAGCCGAGAGAGCGACAAAGAACCGACAGAGTTAACACAAAGTTACACACTCATCCGGTTGTGTGTCCTGCACAACGCTGCTGCTGGTGTTGTGACGTGTAGCCAAGGTGACCGAGCTGGGGCGTATGAATAATGCAAATTGTGTTAACATGTAAATACACAATCACAACATTCAGTTACAAAAAACATGGAAAGATTCATTCATATGTTTGAGAAGTTTTATTGTAATTTTCTTCCAAATTAACTTTGAAGAATATTTAAAATAATCAAACTAGCCCGACATGAAACTTAACGATTGGTTTACAATTGATAGATTCTCTTTATTTGCAGGTGAAGACATTTGGACAGTAGTTTATGCATTTGACAAAAAGCAGAACTCAGGCACCGTTGTTAAATTAATCAATGGCCCTGAAGCAAAGAGTCAACTTAAAGGGCAGCGAAGGCACATTAAGTATTTTCAATATAAATAATTCAGCTGTCGATAAAACGTGGGATTGCTGTGGTGCAGGTCTGTGATTCAACCACGAGTGAAAACAGAACTAAACCCAAGAGAAGGAACTTTCTGCACTTTCACCAGGGGCCGTTTCCAAACAGCCACATTCAGGAATTTCACACATTTCACAAACACATTATATACACACACACACACACACAGGCACTTCTTTCCTTACCAGGAGTCTTTGAATTACTCTGGAGTCAGAAAGAATAAAGACACAAGTAAGAATTGAGGTGTGGAAAGTTCCTACAGCTTCCAGGAGAAGACATTCCTGTTGGCACTCGCTGGTTAAGAGTGCAAATTGTTTTAATCATTAGGGAGAATATTCATATCTATGGCACGAAAACAACATTTAGCACTCGCACTCTAAATTAGCTCATGAGGCGAAACGGGTGAATCTGTTTGGCACTTGTACATCGTAGGGAAATAAAGTGGAATAGGCACAAACACATCGGAGGAAGGAAATCTAAAGGAGAGGAGGTCAGGAGGAGGAGATCTGCCTGACAAGCACCTTCAAAGTAAAAGGCTCCACACGTACAAAAGCTAAATCACACAGATTGACTCTCAAAGGTCAGGAGGCACTGAAGGCTGAGGAGTGTGTGAAGAGGAGGTCTTCAGTCCGACTGAGGCACTGAGATCGATGGACCTTTGGGGTCGTCGAATCGATCCATGGTGGTCAGCTGCATGATCATGTGCAGGCCGTACACGAAGATGAGCAGCATGAGCAGCGAGGTCAGCAGCCCCATCCAAATCCCCGCCGTGAAGAAGCCGGCACAGTCGCTGGCGTAGGAGAAGTTCGTCCCGTTGGCCAATCTGAAGCCCTGAATCTGTAGAAACACAGTTAACACGCAGTTAGAACATGAGGCCCTGCTGCGGTGCAGGGTTCAGAGGAGAGAGAGAGGAGAGAGAGGAGAGAGAGGAGAGGAGAGAGAGGTGAGAGAGGAGAGAGAGGTGAGAGAGGAGAGAGAGGTGAGAGAGGTGAGAGAGGAGAGAGAGGTGAGAGAGGAGAGAGAGGAGAGAGAGGTGAGAGAGGAGAGAGAGGAGAGAGAGGAGAGAGAGGAGAGAGAGGAGGATGCAGCGGGACACTCGTACCTGGAAGTCAATAAAGTTGAGCCTCCACTCGGACGTGTCCTTGTCGGTGCTGTTCAGGACGAGCAGAGCGCCCTTGGAGTTGCTGACGGACTGGCAGTGGAAGGAATACTCTGCCGGGGCGTAGATGCCGCGGCCCCCGGTGAAAGACGCGGTCGAGGCGTTGGCTTGCAGCTGCACCGAGTCCAGGGTGAACCAGTTCCGTCCGGACACGGGATAGAACCGCTGACTCATGGCAAATCTGGGGATGAACAAAGTGATGTTCAGTGTATTAACAGCGTGTTATTGTATAAGGCAGGTGTTCATACCTGGATTCTGAACAAATAGGACAATGAGGATGTAGGAACAGGAGAGTCAGATCTAAACAGTGCTGTCAGGACCAGGAGAGGCCACAGCATGTGTCACCACTCAAGGAAGCTTCAGACGTTCAGTGAATCTCCTGATATTATCCGGAGAAGCTGAATAACGTCTAAAGGATTCAAGCACGTTGACTAAGTTTCTCAAAATCGGAGACAAACAAAAATAACACAACTGTCTCATGATGAAAAGGAGGAGTCACACACGTAGAGGACAAAGATGTCGACTTGAAAAGGAAACGAGATTTGAGGTTTGTTGTCGATTTGGGTCGAGGCCGAGGTTGATGTGTTTTAAATAAAGCAACACGTGATCTCTTTGCAGTGGAATTGATTTGTTACGTCTCATCTTCTGCCACACGGCCCCGGCCCCTGACCTGAGAGCTGCTGTGGTTCTTCTGCTGCTGTGAACACGTCTGACTCGGACACTTTCCTGCTGAGTTCTTCATATGTGAAAGGAAAACTTGAAGAAACCGTTGTCCAGACATTTTTCTAGAGACCATGTCTGAAAACAGCTCGAGTGTAGCGCTGTCTAAAGACGACAACACACCTGCCAGACCCACTAAAACTCACTTATTATCACTTCATACCTTAATTAATCTGTAAAATCTGCACTTTATCCTCTTACCTTAGCTCAAAGCCTCTTGGATAACTCAGGACAAGCCTGAAAAGAGAGAACAACACATTTAAAATGATTTCTTTCCTTTAAATAACACAAAAAACTTGAAGTTTTCTTGTGAGTATAGTTTGACTAGATGCCGACAGGGGACCTTACAGTGAGTGAGTGGTGTTACACATGGATCTGTCCAGGGAGGGCGTCTGTGCAGCGAGGTCGATCCAGTCTCCGCTGCTCGAGAGGCTCACGCTCAGGTTCTGGGCCCACAGCATGATGCAGGGGTTTCCAGACACATTGAACATGATGGGCGCTTTGACATCAGCCTCAGCTGTTGCGAGCAAGGAGCGGCCCACGGACTGGTCCGACACAGACGCCTCTGAAATGACCTGCAGAGACATGTTTAAGATCTTTGAGTCGTCATGTTTATATCTATATAAAGAGAGAGACTAGTTCTGGTGTGATGATCTCACTCGTGACGGCTGCAGTCCCGTGTAGATCGCCGTGTACGGAACATCTTTGGCTTTCACGGCACTAAGAACATTTCCGATGACCTCATCTGTTGGAAGAGAAATGCACTTGAGTCACATGTTGCATGATTAACATGATATGGTGCTTTACATGTAACTCTATGAAATCCTTTAACATGTATCCTCACCATTGTCGTGCAGCACTTCCTTGCAGGACTTGTGGGATCTGTTAAACAATAACAAAGGTTTATTTTCTTCACGTCTAATGGTAGAAACAGAAGAAATAGATCGAATGATACCAGCATTCCCTGATAAACAGAAACTGAAGCCTCACCCGGTACAATAAGGAAGATTGATAAGCAGGAGGTTGTTGACCGACGTGTTGATGGTGAGATGCGACAGAGTCTCTGGATCCACGAGCACCGGAGACACGCCGAGTGTTTCCTGGAACAGAGCCGGGAAGGAAGAGGAGCCCGTCCACTCTAAGGCCGGAACCGTGATCGACGAGGCCGACGACTGAAGAGCCGCCTGGAGAAGAGCGAGTGGAAAGAATCATGGTCCTGAATCACCTCACTCAGGATCAAAGTGTGGATATGGTTCAAACACCTACCTCCAAGTTGTGAAAGACACTATCCTGCTTGTTTCCAAACACGCCACCGAAGATCGTGAAGTCATCTTTACTCAACTGAACACAAATAAACACAAACATCACAACTCAAAACACGTCTGTTTAGATCAGTCTAATAAACACAATATCTCATCTGTCCCTCATTAATCTGATGTTTATCTCTGGTTCTACTTTGTCACTCTTGATGAACTGTTACTGTCTCAGCCTCTTAAGCTGATTTACTTTATTATTCCTAGGTTATATTTGTTGTATTGACAAGTGTTTGTGTCTCCAAATCCAATTTAAACACGTGTAAGTTTATGATATATAAAAGGTGTCATTGGGGGTCTTGAAATGTGCAGTGAAATAAAATCTACTATTTTAATTTTTATTAATAAAAACAACTGTAAATAAAACAGCATCTAGTGAAAACTGCACATGAAGCTGCTCCTGTGAATCTGTCTGGAACCGGAACGTCCACAGAGAGAAGACACCCGAGCCGTGGATGTGTTTTAGAGGAAGTGTGAAATGGGAAGTCACATCAAACCTCATAGTCACACCCGAATGAGAGGACTTTACACAGAGTGACCACTAATGACACGTGACTGCACAGATTTCCACAACTTCACAGATCCAAGGACAAACTCTCCAACAAGTTAAATCTATGAAAATCCCAGAGAAGCTTTGACTGTACAGGTTTTAAAAACTGCTCCACTCTTTTCCCCCACTGGGCTCCAGTGTGTTTGGTGACAGGCCGGTTGTCTGCCACAGAGCAGGAGTTTGGTTTCCACGTGTCGGGCACTGACCTTGTCCTGAAGGAAGAGCAGCACGGTGTGAGGGCCAGAGCCCAACGCAGCCGCGAGGTAGACGGTCAGCTGGTCGTTGGATGTGATGTGACCGGCTGCAGGCGAGGCCAGTGGTGGAAGACTGGGAACATAAAGACAGATTCATAAATATCATAAAGTTGAACCTCCTGTTAAAGAGTCTTTTCCTCCTCACCCATGTACAGGTTTATAAACAGCTTGATCATACACGTATCAGCCATGTTCCTCTGTTACTGTCAATCTAAGACAAATAATCCTGACAGGTCTTCTTTACACTTGAATTTGACCCTGAGACACATTTCAGATATTGTGTAAACTTTTTATCAAGACTAATTATTTAAGATCTTAAATAAGGACGCGACAAGAGGAGGATAATAAACTACATCTCAATCTTCCTTTCCTCTTTGTAAGAATTAAATTGTCTTCACATTATATTTGATTCTATTGGGGAATCTCATTTAGATTTAACACAGATTTTCTGGACGAAACATTCACAAGTAAATAAAAACAAACAAAAACTACTTTTACCAGAATCAGGACAGACATGAAATCACAAAGATCACAGATTTCAGCTGATTCCATGTAAAAAGTGAATTTAAAGGCTTTGAACTGAGTTTTAATAACATTAGTAAAACTATAAAGCTTCACTGCATCATTAAATATCATATTTCTTTCTCTTTCTCTTCAGGCTGTGAAGTTTTCTCTGAGGTGGGCCAGCTAGCAGGGGTTAGCCTTAGCATTAGCATTAGCACTAGCAGCCTGACCGCCTCTCCTCCGTGACAGCATCAGATAGTAAAGTGTTCACCTGTCGCTGGACCACAGCAGCAGCGGCACCTGAGCGGAGCCGCTCCCCGAGGACAAGCAGCCGAGGAGCAGGAGGAGAAACGTCGCCAGTCGCACTTCACTCGAGCAGCTCGCCGCGGCCATGTTTGTTCAGCGTTTCCGCAAGAAGAAGCTGAGAGGATCACGTGACTCGCACCAGCTGACTGTCATGTGCCAGAGAGAGAGAGAGAGAGAGAGAGAGAGAGAGAGAGAGAGAGAGAGAGAGAGAGAGAGAGAGAGAGAGAGAGAGAGGAACACTTCCTGCTCTGTCACTACTCCAGTACACTACTCTGTGTAACGGAGTACTCTTACTTCGAGTACTGTGCAGGTACTCAGGGACACAGATCAGAACCTGGGATGTGATCACGTGACACATCCACTGGAATAAACCGAAAAATGAAACGTAAACATTCATTACTTTTAAGAGTTTATTTTTCTTATGTTATTTCCTTCACTTTACATAGTTTCACCCATTTGTATCTATATATAAAATGGTTTATATCATACACACATGTTGTACATGTCATATTGAACACTCTTATGAATTTATAATATATATACACACAAATTCATTTCTATACCATACCTGAATATACACTTATAACTATCTATATATGCATATATATATATATATATACCTCTATTTGAATAGCTCCTCATGCACAGATACAGTTTATATCCTTTTTATATAATTGTTAGTCTTCAATGATCAACCGCCTGATGCCTGAATCTAATTGATTTACTGCCTTTTTATTAAATGTAGAAAAAACATCTGACAAAAGGCAAATGTTTAATACTGTGTAAAAACACTGTGTTTCTCTTCAGTGATATATAAACAGTCAACACAAATGTTGGTCAACAAATATTAGGACTTAGTTTTACGCGTTCTGTATCAAATCTGTAGTCAATCTGTCCGTATGGTGAATTAAAGAGTTTTTTTTTTTTAGTTCTTTATTTCAAACATATCAAAAATATATAATAAGCAAGTAAGAAAAAGAACCAGCAAACCAGTGAAGTTTAACAGCATATGTTCAAAATAAATAAATCTTCTCAACAAATCAAGCTGAAAGAGAATTTTCAACATGGCAACTCAAAGTCTGTTCTTATTGCTGGTTTAGAAATGTTCCTCTACTCATATTTACACTATTTCCAACAGAAAATAACTTTTTGCCAGTTGGCGTCATCATCATCAAATGACCCTGGGCCACTAGACTTTACTTTATAACATTTCCACAGTGAAAGCTGTACATATATTGATTTTTTAAAATATTTTGTATTTTTTTTTAAATTTTTGTATTCTCATTCTGACCTTCCTGCTGCTGTAACCACTGGACCACCCCAGTGTGTGGATCAATATAAAGTTTTATATCTTATCTCATTTTATCTGATCTCATCCCCTCTATTCTCATCTAATCTTATATAATCTTATTTGATCTCTTCTCATTTTATCTTATCTAATGAGGTATAAGTAAATTGTGCATTAAAGCAGATAAGTGCTGAGTCACTGTCATGTTATAAACATGTGAACAGATGCTGACTGATCCATAAACAGACATGTGATGTGGGATGAACTTTGCTCTGAGTGACAGGTTCACCTGGCAGCTGTCCATGGTGCTGACACACACATTCGGCTTTAAACCACCACCTGCACCCCCACAACTCATGTATGACACCCCACACACACACGATAACATACACACAACCACACGCGTGCACAAAAACCACATGTGAAGTTTTTAACGTGTTGTAATGTAAGGGGGGGGGGGGGGGGGGGGGGTTAGTGAGTGAAAGCTGCTCCCATCCACACAGCTGGGGCGGCGGAGGGATACCACCGCCGGCATCCAAGAAAAACGCTGCGCCTACAACTGAAAAGGAAGGAGAGAAAAAGGAAATAGAGAAACACACAAGTTCAGTTTTTTTAACTCAAAAGTGCAAACGTGAAACCGATCGCGTGCGTGTGATCCTCCGGTGGCTGCAGCTCAGGGCGCCGGGTCCCGTTACGCGCACGCTTCCCCCCTGTTTGAGTCCATTGTGTGGCAACATGGGGAGAGAGAGCTGGAGGATGCGCACTAGCTCCCGACGCGCAACCACATTGTTCTAGAGCGCTCCACGATCAGGGCCATCTTTGGTCGTCCTCGCCGGTGACAGTGTGGACACTTTACTCCCTCGGCTCTTCACCGCCGTGCGATCCAACGAGCAGCACTGACCTCGGAAGGAGCCGTTTGAAGACGCTCGGCCGTGCGGAGACAGAAGAGCCAGATCCCCGGTCGGTGGACTCAGTGGCATCGCCTCCTTCGACACCCTTCATTTCTGCAGGCGTAAAGAGGGCGAGACGGGAGAGGCGCTGCTGAGACAACATGGATGAGGAATATGATGTGATCGTTCTGGGCACCGGGCTCACGGTGAGTAGCTCGGGTTGAAAAGCAGCAGATTGGTGCTGGGGGGGGGATGATGGTGTTTTTTTATTATAATTTGTGGAGACCTGCAGACTCTCCCCATGCGCCAGGAGAGAAATCCTCCTGCATCCCTGTGCGTCTGTGACAGCAGGACGAAAACCTGATAAGAGATCTGCTCCCTGCGGTTAAACACACATCTCAACCCGATTGTGAGGAAAACGATGCGTGAGGAGGTTTTATTTGATTTCGTGTGGTTTGATTGGGATCCGTGCGGCCGGGTCTGGGTGGTGCTACACCCTGTCTCATCTTCTAGGCGTAACCCCAGTGTGTCATGGTCCTGTGTGCACAGACAGGCCTTCATCCTGAGGTTGGCGCAGGCCTGAGCTCGGGTTTGCTCCTCATCACTCCCATCACACCCAGTGCGGCAGCAGCAACACAACCGCACACATCCTCCCGAGTCGTCCCGACACGGATCCGGGGCTTCTGCTGCTACACACGCGACATTTTGGGAGTTTTCTAAACGGCATCAAACACACACTTCTCTCAGCGCAGTGTCACGATCACACGTTTTAAAATCATCGATGACATCACCCTCACGTTGTTCTGGAAAATGTAGATGATTATTATAATGTGTTATTATTATTATTATTATAACAGTACATAACAGATTCATG
Source organism: Pleuronectes platessa (assembly GCF_947347685.1). Lineage (NCBI taxonomy): Eukaryota > Metazoa > Chordata > Actinopteri > Pleuronectiformes > Pleuronectidae > Pleuronectes > Pleuronectes platessa. The sequence continues at coordinate 2,694,542 of NC_070631.1, read as the reverse complement.
GGTGAAAGGATCCAGTCGCGCATGCGCACACCGCTCCCAATGTCCTCCTGTCAAACACTCCTAACTTGCCTTTACTCTCAGCCTCAGTTAATATGTAACACAGCGTTGTAATCTCATTAAAGGTGTAATATGTAACTTTCTCACATAAAAATGTCTTTAAAACAACAAAACCTTTTTGTATTTTTACTACTGTCCCAGAAACGGATGTGGGCCACTCCAGGCAATGATGTGGCACTTCTGGTATTCTTATGGCCAGTTCAAAATGGATGTGAGCCTATGGTCCACTTGTAAAATAGCAAATGTGGCCCAAATATTCTCAAAGCAAACCTGGTACTTCTTTGTCAAACCTGCAGACCTGTGGTAAATGGTGAATTAGATATTACAAAACTAATTTAGGCCACCTTTGGTTGACTTGTGGTATTGCTATGCTATTACCTGTGGTCCAGATCTGGCAAACAGGAGTGGCCGGGTGCCATTATTCAAATCTGGGCCGAAACAGTTTTGCCTTGTTGTTCTGCAGTATTCGTTCTTAAGCCGTCTTGTTTGAAACAGGCTGTTTATTTGGCCGGTGGTGACGCTGGTGGCAGTTTTATTTCTGAAGCTGTAAAAGTGACCTGGAGTAATTGAGCCGCGCCGAATAAAGAGACCTGCTGCTGGACTCAGTCCTCTGTACCCCGAGGCTGCTCAGCGTTTTATTAAAACTTTATTGATATTGAACGTATCAAATGTCCAAATTGCACTAGTTTAGACATTGCACCTCCTTAGGCCCTAAACATTACATATTACATAAAAGTGACATACATACAATACAGACAGAGAGAGACAGACAGACAGACAGACAGACAGACAGACAGGAAGGCAGGCAGGCAGGCAGGCAGACAGAGACAGACAGACAGACAGACAGACAGACAGACAGACAGACAGACAGACAGACAGGCAGGCAGACAGACAGTCAGGCAGGCAGGCAGGCAGGCAGGCAGGCAGACAGACAGACAGACAGACAGACAGACTGGGCTGTGGAGCCACAGACCTCTACTGACAATTCAACACTCAATAAAAACTCCTGAATGATTTACCCTGAATGAATCCTCACCCGGAGAAACCTGTGAAGAATACAACTCCCATGATGCCAAGCAACTCTGCAGTGTCACTAAACTCCGCCTTTTTTGTCATTGATTTGATTGACAGACCCCCTCGCAGCAAATTGTCAGTTTAACATCCTTTCTTGGGCGATTCCATCACATCCCATCACAAGCTCTCAGTCAGGAGGTCAATGCACACAGCATCGATGACGCAATGGGATGCAATTGATTGAACCACATCCAGAAGGGGCTGTGGTTCCCATAAGACCACATCCTTTTAGGGAACAGGGATGTGTCTCCGCCCACTCAGGCGACGCCCCCTGGATGTATGTATTCGCAGGACATATGAATCGTAGAAATTGCATTTAGAAGCTGTGTTTGTCCGTGGAAATTACAAAAGGCTAATTGGTTTGTCAAGCGTCAGATGATTTGTCGGAAACATAACAGAACCCAGTCTGTGTGGTTTGGAGTATTAATGGAGGCACAGTGAGAGCATCGCTGACTCGCACTGGAAATAATCAACATTTCATTTAGTCTTTACAAAACGGAGCCGATGAACATGTTAGTTTGCTTTTGAAGCAGATATGTGAAATCTCTAACGCCTGTTTTCCAGTTTTATAGTTTTATACTCTCAAGGACAAAATACTAGAAACACCAAAGACGTCAATGTGTTCAAACACCAGATCCCTGCAGTAAATCAGATCTTACATTAAAGTCACAATTTAAAATAAAGCTGTTTCATGCCGGTGTTGATTTGTCTGTGTGATCAAATTGATGCTATATCACTTATATTGATGTTTTATATTCCATCTTGTTTTACGCAGGAATGTATTCTGTCTGGGATCATGTCTGTGAACGGGAAGAAGGTTCTGCACATGGACAGGAACCCGTACTACGGTGGGGAGAGCTCTTCCATCACCCCCCTGGAGGAGGTAAAGGGCTCCTGGGATCCATAAAACCAATCAATATCGTTTTATGTCCCTCAGTATGTCTCATTTTACATCCAGTGCCATCAGCTGCTCCTTTTACAGGCTTCATTCATCCTTAAAGGCTCCAGAGCCTGTGAGCTTCATGGATTTTCTCCTCCCTGTCCTCAGGTGTACAAGCGCTTCAGTCTCCCGGAGAGCCCGCCGGAGTCCATGGGCCGAGGAAGAGACTGGAACGTGGACCTCATCCCCAAGTTCCTCATGGCCAATGGTCAGTCCCATCACGTTCTCTATATGGAGGGAATATTCAGATCAGGTCCTAGTTTAGGGACTTTTAGATCCATTGGTTTCTCATTTGACGAAATAAGACGTTCCTAGAGAAACCGTGCGGCACAAAAGTATTGTTGTTTGTCACGGAATGTTAAAGATGAACAAATAACTAATTAAAGCCAAACTTACCGGGAAAAAATTACATATAGCCGCGTGAAAAGAACTTCGTGAAATGACAGAAATCCTTTAACGTCTATTTTGACTTTTTAGTCTGGCTCATGTCCTATCTACTAACATGGAGGAGGCAAGATTTATGATTTATACAGTAGTCAGCCACTAGGGGGCGATCAAGATGATTTGGCTTCACTTTTCGGGAGCTAGCATGTCGGCCATCTTTGTTTACGGTCTCTTTCTTAAAACAGCCAAGGGGGAATGTTTGTTTATAGTAAGTTTGTGGTGGATACTGAGATGGATATTGTGTGTGTGTGTGTGTGTGTGTGTGTGTGTTTGCAGGTCAGCTTGTGAAGATGTTGCTTTACACAGAAGTGACACGGTACCTCGACTTCAAAGTCGTGGAGGGAAGCTTCGTCTACAAAGGAGGGAAGATCTACAAGGTGCCGTCCACTGAGACCGAGGCGCTAGCTTCAAGTAAGCCGCTCGAATGTTTCCCGTCTCCAGTCGTAAGCAGAGAGTTGAAGGGCGGTTAGATCTCGGCTCAGAGGTCGCGGTGGAATCTCTACATAAAAGAACCTTTGTTTGAACTTTCAGACCTGATGGGGATGTTCGAGAAGCGACGGTTCCGTAAGTTCTTGGTCTTTGTGGCCAATTTCGACGAGAACGACCCCAAGACCTTTGAGGGCGTTGACCCCAAAACCACCACGATGAAGGACGTTTACAAGAAGTTTGACCTCGGCCAGGACGTCATCGACTTCACCGGCCACGCCCTGGCCCTCTACAGGACAGATGAGTAAGTGCAGCAAAGCAAACCACAGTTATTCATAAGCTCATAACAACAGTTTGATAGCTTCTTCTTCTTCTCTTTCTTGATAACAAGGAGCTTTTGCAATTTCAACAACTTCCCTTTTTCTCTTCTCTACCAGTTATCTCGAGGTTCCGTGTCTGGAGACGATCAATCGTATCAAGCTGTACAGTGAGTCACTGGCACGATATGGGAAGAGCCCCTACCTCTACCCCCTGTACGGGCTGGGAGAGCTGCCGCAGGGATTCGCCAGGTATTTGGATTATTTCATATCATAATGTATATAAGGGCATTAGGGCATATTGAGGAATACAGAGATTTCAGCTGATTTCATAACTTCACAGAAATAAAATTGTATTATAAAAACACAAACTTGTAGAACCCTTCTCACAATATTACAACTATCTTACTGGAGATTTGGGGAATAAAGATTAGATAGAGTCAATTTTTTTAGAATTTTACGAGTTTTATCTCAATTTACGAATTTATTCTCATAATATTACAGATTCTGATTCTTGTCAAATTACATCTTTGTTCCCCAAATCTCCAAATTAGTTTTCTTCAACATGGCCCTGATACTGGGTTGTAGTTTTTAATAGTAAATAGAGAGAAATTGATTTCACGTGACTTCACAAATCCTCTTTGCTGGTCATGTGTAGGTTGAGTGCGATCTATGGAGGAACCTACATGCTGAACAAACCAGTGGATGAGATCGTGATGGAAGACGGACACGTGGTTGGAGTGAAGTCCGAGGGCGAGGTACAGCCGCGCTGATTGATTCTTAATCATAATGCTAATTGAATCGTTCCATAACAGACAGAATTGAAACACACACGGTCAGTTAATTAACACGTTTCTGTCTCCTTCACGCTGCAGGTGGCTCGTTGTAAGCAGCTGATCTGTGACCCCAGCTACATCCCGGACCGCGTCCGTAAGGCAGGTCAGGTGATCCGCGTGATCTGCGTCCTCAGCCATCCCATCAAAACCACCAATGACGCCAACTCCTGCCAGATCATCATCCCCCAGAATCAGGTCAACCGCAACTCAGGTAAGGGTCGGCGTCGCGTGTCGGCAAATACGGGAAACAAGGGGATTTATAGAGGGAAGTTCTTAGAGCAGTTTACACAGATTCCCTTCCTAAGTGGTGTTTCTCTGTTATCTTCCAAATGAAAACGTCTGATTGGACTTTCTCCTCCTCCCCCTCGTCTGCTCTCCAGACATCTACGTGTGCATGATCTCCTATGCTCACAACGTGGCCGCCCAGGGCAAGTACATCGCCATCGTCAGCACCACAGTGGAAACCAGTGACCCCGAGGCGGAGATCGAACCGGCCCTGGAGCTGCTGGAGCCCATCGACCAAAAGTCAGTCCCACTTCTTTCCCAACATTCAGCTTCTCATTTAGGATTTAACAAACGAAACACGATGAAGCTGTTTGAAAGCTGTGTGTGTTTAAAGGAGATGTTTTCTCTGGACAGGTTTGTGGCGATCAGTGACCTCTATGAGCCCACGGACGATGGCACTGAGAGTCAGGTAAGACTGTTTCCAGTAGAAAGGGGTTTTCACATATAGACCTTGATCTGTGAAAGCTGAGAGGTTCAAACCACATCGTGTCACACATGCATTCCTGAAGCTGTGGATCCAATTATTTCCTGAGAAAAACCATGTCAACAACATGATACCTTTAAATTTTTCACCATGAAATGTCCTAATTATATTTCATCCTTATTTTGCACAAGTTTAAATTCAGCATTATTAGTTAAATATGTGCTAAATAAGAATGAAGACAAATCTGAAGTTCTTGTTTCATTTTCACGACTCATTAGAGCCGAAGGTTTTTACAGATCTCTTTTTATCGGATCGATCCCCAAAGAAATCAATTCTTCTCCTGTTTCGTAGCAATAAAAGTCAGACTTTGAATAATATATGAACAAGCCTCAGAATAAAGACGAAGGTTTGATGAGAGAAAAGTCAAATTTAAAGATACTAATTAAGATCCAAGGACACAAACAAAGTGAAGTAAAATAAACTCCAAAATGTGTATTTTTCATCTTTTCTTTCCCCTAATCTGACAAAATCGCCCAAAACCTGAAATTCACCAAATAAACGTTATTTCTTTACACATCTCTATCTACTTAAGTTGAATTATTTCACTCATTTAACTTTTAAATGTTTATACAGATTTATCCTTTTTATTTCTTTTACCTCTTTCAACCTCTTCACTCTTTTTGTCGTGCTAGTTTTAATCTCTTAACATAATTTATAACATAAAAATGTAGTCTCTCTCTGTACCTTGGATCTACCTCTTTGTATAAAACATGCTCCATGTCTCGATCTGTCCCCGGCTGAGTCTCTGTCTCGCTCTGTCCTCGTCCCCAGGTCTTCGCCTCGAGGACCTACGACGCCACCACCCACTTCGAGACGACCTGCAACGACATCAAGGACATCTACAAGCGCATGACCGGCAGCGACTTTGACTTTGAGAACATGAAACGCAAACAGAACGACGTGTTCGGGGAGGATGAGCAGTGAGCGGGTAGAGGGGCTCCCGAGAGGAGGCGGGGCCTGGGGAGGGGAGACGGGGGGGCGAAACAGGCGGCGGAAGGGGTGTGTCTAAATCCTGGGTGACCGGGGGGGAGGTAAAATGTGGGAAGAGGGCGTGTCCCTGGGCTCCGCCTGCACTTCGCCGTCTGCCTCCTCTTCCTGACGTCCCTCTCTCTCTCTCTCTCGACACAAACACATAAATGCTCACGTACACACACACACACACACACACACACACAAGTTGTTCAAATACTCACACTCTGTATCTCCGTCACTGAAAAGCAGGGTTGATAAGGTCTTTCATTCCATCGTAGCATTTACAGTATACTCATGTCTTAACTATTATCATTAGAGGTGGATTTATTACTCGTTGTCGGCCATTTTCAAAGCGCTCGCCGCGGCGGAGGAGGAGGAGGGGGCGTGTCCGAACGGCGAGTGCTGACACGACGGGGGCGGGGCGATGGCTTAGCGTAGAATCCTCTGGGAGGGGGGAGGGGGGGGGGAGGGGGGGGTCACCTCCAGTGGACGTGCATGCATCTTTTACACACGGTAGTATTGTACATAGACCCGGACGACACTGCGGTTTGAAGGCTGGACCATTCCACGCATCGCTCCTGTCAACCCTGCTTCCACTTCTCTCTCTCTCTCTCGGTCTGTTACCTGTGTTCCTTCAGTAGACGCCCCCCCCCCCCCCCCCCCCAGGTCACATCTGTCCATCGGGCAAAGAAAAACAAAAAACAAGACAAAAAAAAAATCGTGATGAAGAGTTAAATATAAATGGGCTGTTGTGTCACATGATAGTTCTCTCACTCTGCAATGCTGTTGTGTTTCCCTGTGCTCGCAGGCAAGCTAACCGGTTGGCTACTAACTTTCCACACCCCCCCCCCCCCCCCGGAAAAAAAAACACACAAAAAAAAACAACCTGTTCCTTTTGCTTCTCTGTGTTGTGTAATGTCAACTTTTTTGAATTTGAATAGTTTACATTCTAACACCTTAAATTATTGAAGAGTTTGTTTTATTTCTATATATTTGGTGCACGTTTCACTGGCTGAAGTTATGAAGTTTACAGAGCTGAGGTTGGACGAGGAGGATTTAGGATCTGGAACGAGTGGTTATGATGAATTGTTGAGATGCGGAGAAGAGGAAGAAGAAGAAGAAGAAGAATGTGTGTGGAGGATGTTTCCGATTGGACGAGGGCGAAGACTGAAATTTCAGCTCATACTTGTAGTGAAAGCACCAGATTGTGTCTTGGTTGTTTCAACCCTTATGTGTGTCATTGAGTCGAGTCGTTCCCCCGACAGAAAAGTGTTGTTGTGAATTCGAGGGAAAAGATTGAATCTCCCTAAAATCTTTAAAAGACATTATAGGAAAAGGTTTGAAGCCTCAGTTAACAAGCTCCGACCTTTTCCTGTAAAAACAACACAGCATCGGTTCCATCCCAGTTCATCCAGCACCCCCGACCCCTCAGCATCCCCACACCCAGCTGACGTGTTCCCGGGTTATCGACGTGTCTTATTGTTATGATCTATTTATTTAAACGTCACTGATATATATATCTCTCGAGAGGTTTCTTGTCGAATGCACGTGCTCCGCTGTTAAAATGCATTTTTCAAAGTGACGCACACCGACATCACCTGTCCCCCCCCCCCCCCCCCCCTGTTTTGTTATTTGCTGTGTTTTCACGTGTTATGTTTACCTTTGATTATTGATCATTCCAGCGTGGCATCATCATTTACTGTGGTTATTAGCATTCCTAACAAACAGGTTTGGATGGAAGGATAAGCAGCAACAGCCGGAACCTACACAGCTGTGTTCTCACGACAGTTACACAACGTGCGTCACTGAAATCTGTGTGTTTGCTCCGTTACTGGATAGAAGCTGGAACACTGTTTACTCTCAGATAGATTTTAAGCCCCTCCCCCCTTCCCGGGCCCTTCCACTGTCCTCTCTCTCTGATTTTTATTTATTGAAAACAAACGCCTCATGTGTGGTTGTACTTGTTTTAATTTTCCATCCGATTCGGCCTCTGAAAACCACTATTGACAATAACATCCCTTGAAATTGACTAAAAGAAAAGAGTTCAGGCTGAGTAGTAGAAAAACTGACTGTCCTTTGTTTGATCACTAGTACGTGAAACAATGCCTAATGTCTTGTGTAACAATTAAAATGAATTAAACTATGAATGAAATGATAGAAAAATAAAAAAAGCACATGGCAAACCTGGAAATACCCTGATTTTGTTTTGTGTAACCTTCATTGTTGTCTACACACACACACAAACAATAGTATTTTATATACACAGTTTTAAAAAGACGAGCTTGGATATTCCTTCATCGGTGAAATATAAGAATAATCTGATAAATATCTTCAGGAGTTATGAACAGAGTGGATGTGCGAGGCGTTGGGACGTGTTGTGGTCGCCACGCGCTCAGCAGAACATTGAGTCAGACACACACAACACAAAAGATTCATTCAGTCCTTCTCCAGCTCCACGTCCTCTTCACTCTTTCCTCTGTCCACCCTCGTCTTCCTCTCATTCCACCTGCTGCTCACAGAATCATCAGAGCCTTTGTCACTTTGTCCTCGTGCTGCTCATCTTCATCCTTTGTCCATTCAACCGTGCCGAGGTGGGAGCTGCCTCAGCCGGAATCAAACATGATCCACCACGTAGCTCTCGTACGGGTGGCCCAGCAGTCTGTGGACCTCGGCCTTGGGCACCACCCAGCACTTGCCCTGGTGGCGTCTCCGCACCGAGTCCTTCAGCGTCTTGTCCTGCAGGGTGACCGGCACGTGGTCCGATCCCCACCTCAGGAGGCCTCGGGCGGACGCTCCGACCTCCACACGACCTTTCACCCCCGTGACGCTCAGGTCAGCATGTTGAAACTGGCCTGAGTGCAGATAGAGGAGCAGGATGTATATTCACACTGTACTTAAATGTGAATGTGACACTTTCATGATACTTTACACGACTTCCAGGCAAAATACTGAACTTTTTACTGTTACTTATATTAAGACCCAACCTGTTCTACTTGTACTGGTGGTAGAAGTACTCAGATCCTTCAGTGAAGTACCAATACAACAATGTAAACATACAAACCTTGCATTTTAAGTCATACACAAGTAAAAGTATTAACAGCAAATTGTGCTTCGAGTATCATATAGTATCAATTGTTAATTAATGTTTGTATTTTATAATAATTAAACATAGGATAAACTGAATTATAACTAGTATTTCTTGTTGTTACAATTATTAATAATCAGAATATAATTTTCCTGAACTGAGGGTAAGAATTATATTTATCAAAGGATAAATATAGAAGGTAGATTTGTATCTAGTTGAAGAGGAATTTTTGGGGAATAAATATAATGAAGATTAAAAAAAATAGGTCACAAACAAAAGCAAAACTGAGTTGTAATTATTTTAATTATGTTTAAAAACTTATAGTGGATCATAAATAAATTAATTCTGTGTATAGAGGTCAGGTTGAAAAAGCTGCTTCAGCCTTCACCATATGGTTTACATCTAAATTATATATATTTGTTTAATCTATTTCTTTTGTTCCCCATTGCTTTGTTGTTTTGTCCAAAATTTGTTGTGGGAAAAATACAAGAGATAAATAAAGAAATGACAGTTTAGCAGTTCTACTAAAAGTGTCCCTAATAATCTATAATGTTTATTATGATTTGGAGCTCTACAGTGTTTAATTACCCAGAAGCCCTTGGGTTGAGGCGGACAGCCCTCGTCCGTCTGTGATGTAGAAACCCAGGTGAGCCATCTGAAGGTAACTGGGATGCTTGTAGTGGTGGAACAGGACCAGGAATCGAACATCCCGGGCCAGCTCGATCCGGCAGCTCTGGTGCTTGTCCACAGCGACCGCCACGCCCTGCCTCAGCACCGAGCCCTGCTGATTGATGGGCAGGAGGTCCCGCCCCTCTCCTTCCACCACCACCGCGTCCAGTGACACCGTGACCAGGATCCCACCGGCGGCCGAGGAGATGGTGAGGCGGTCGAAGTAGGTCCGGGTCCGGTCCTCGGAGCCGTGTTTGGAGGGAGCCCCGATCAGGTGACCGTCCACTATGATCCCTGAGGAGGAAGGAGAAGACATGTTCATAACAGTGATAAGTTATAAATAATGAATATTGGGTCAGTGTGTGTTGTAAACCTGCTTGTTTGTAATGTTGTGTTCTTTTTGTATGGTTTGTGTGCGGAGATTTTTATAAACAGTCTATGGAGCAGAGTGAACTTTGTGTTCATCCTACCTGGTTTATCTGCAACCAAGATTTAAAATCAAGGTTTTCAATAAAAAAAAAAGCAGAATTTGCTTAATTACTTTTCACATGTGTGGTTCACGAAGGAGTTTGAATGATTTACTGATTCTGTGTAATTTGTTCGTCAATCTTCAGACTCAACTTCACAACTTTTTATGTAAGCTCCATAATTCAGCTGGATATAAAGCAGTAAGGAGGTGACTCTGTGAATATTGAAATGAGATAAAACCCAGCGACTCAGCAGATTACTCCAGATGTTTACCTCTGTCTGGGTCCTCCAGCAGCCTGAGAACATCATCAGCTCTGCCGTCCACCGTGAAACACAAGTTCTGATGCAGCTTCGGCAGCTGGAGCACAAAATGTGGATCTCCATCGACTGCAACAGAAAAACAAAGTGGATCAGTTAACACGATCCACGAGTACCTTAAAAACATTCAGATCGTTTCTATCAGGATGAAATTGGAGCTGCTGACCTGAGGAGGAGAAGACCCTCACGGTGCTCAGCCTGGACGGAGGTTCTAAAAGCAGAAGACATTCAACTGAAGGACAGTCCTCCTCACTCCCAAGCACTGAAACCAATCACAGCACTAGACATGTAGTCATGTAGTCACATGTGTGTTTCTACATCGAACCCCGTCATGCAGCTGTAAACATGTGAACACTTACCGAAGGATCCCGTGTCGGCAGAATCGTCCCCTGAAAAAATGTCAGAAAATGTACTTGACCTGGATTGTGTTTCAGTTTTTGTTGTAATGTTTATGAAGCGGCTACAGAATGATATCTGATAAACATTTCAAACTTACAGGCGTCATAGTTGAGGTCGTAGTCGTAGTCGTAAGTAGCTTCGTAGTCTGGGAAGTTAAATTCAGGAAATAAGAGAAGTTTAGGAAACAATCTGCTTCTCAAGGAAATCGAATGAAATTGTTTTCACCAGCGTTTGTTTGTTTGTATGTTTATAAGATTACATAAAGAAACCAGAACACATTACCATGGAACTTAATGGAGGAAGCAGTTTGCTTCAGGACAGAACCCATTACATGATGGGACAGATCTTTTATTTCATCACTCACACATTTTGAAACTTATGAAAATAATCAGCCACATTTGGGAAACTGATATCTATGAGTGAGATTGAATTTTGAGATTTTTTGTGATACTCACCTTTCACAAGGTCAATATCTATTTAATGGGAAAGAGATAGAACATCAGATTATTGACGATTCAGGTTCAAAAGTCCGATTAAATTTGCTGAATCCCTGTATGAGAATTAAAATGCTTTAGATGAGTATAAGTAATATTTAAACAGGTGTTAAATATATTTTATTTAGTGATTGAAATCTTCTGACCCTTAAAATATCTAAATCTCCAGCTTCGGTCGAAAAAACTTGTTTTCACTTAAGTGCCTTTTTTTAAATTACAGGTTTTTTCAGTATTGTCAGATTAGATTAGATTTAATTATCGTTGCTCTTTTTAACTGCTGCACTTGAATGCATCTTCACCAGAAAAATGAATCAATTAAAACCTCAGAATGAATAATGAGTAGAAACTTCACCTTTTCTCTGGATCTGGATGGAAGTGGAGACATCTTGTGGACAGATTTAAAAGCACATTCAGTTCTGCAGTATGCATTTTTCATACATTCCAGACAGAGACATGAAGATTTGCAGATTAGACAGAAGAATAAAACCTACCCAGAAGCCCGGCTGCCTCCCACAGCCGGGGCCCGTCGGTCACACCGGGCATGGGAGCGAAGGTGGCTGACACCAGCGTGGCGAAGCTGATCTCTGGTTCACCGACTGCGTTCGTGTCGTTGTCTTCCACAGCCGGTGCCGGGGGGGGCGGCGAGGTGAGCGGAGACGACGGCTCAGGCAGGGAGGTGATGTTTCCAGGCTGAGGAACATCTGGAGCAGACGTGCTGCTGTTCTCCAGCTCTGTAGGGGGCGCTGTCACTTTGACAGGGGGTAGATCCGTCCTGGACGTGTTGGGCTGTGGGGTGAGGTGTCTCTCGGTCAGGGGCGCAGGGGCGCTTCGGACCGAGCTGAGCGGGGACGTGGTGGTGAAGGCCGGCGTGGAGGGGGTGGTGGTTTTCATGGCGGTGGGCTGGGGGGTGCTGGAGAGTTTTCCGGGTGCAGGCGGTGCCGCTGTTCTCAGAGCACGAAGCAGAGGCGTGGAGATCTTCCCAGCAGGAGGAGGAGAGCCACTTCTGGAATCATTCTTTTTACCAGATAATGGTGCTGGGGCCGTTTTAACGGAACTGGGAACTGAGGTCGTGGTGGTTTTCCTGGACGAGGTTCTCGCTGTAGTAGAAGTTGTGGATGAGCTTTTCCTATTCGGAGGCGGCTGAGGAGAATCTGGTCTGGTTCTGCTCGGTCTGGAGTTCGACACTGAGCTGTGCTTCTTCACGGCGCCGTCAGCTGCTGGTTTGGTCGTAGCAGTCGTCGTCCCAGTTGTGGTTATAGTGGCTGCTGTGGTGGGCTTCACAGTGGTTGGAGTTGGAGCTGCTTCGTCTGCGTCGGGCTTAACTACAACCAAAGAGGTGACCGGCGTCACAAAGTTGTATTTGAGGGAGAGGTTCGTGGCCTTGTCGGCCAGGAGCCTCTGCGCCGCGGGGTCACTGGTGTTGAGTTTGGCCAGTAGCAGCTCTTTGATGGTGTAATACGCCCAGAGACGCTGCACAAAGCTGGAGACGCCTTCCAAAGCCCCCGGACACTCCAGAGAACCGGCGCTCTCGTTCCCCTTCGCCTGAGAGACCGACACATCGTTCTCCATGTTGACTCGTTGCTTTGAATCAGTGGCCGACATCGACACCTGGAAGTCTCTCACCCCTGGTTTAACTCTCCCGGCCACGACCAACTCAGAGCCCTGGAAGTAGTTGGGGAACATGGAGCGCGTGATGTCAAACGCCTGATCGTCCAGGTAGGACAGCTGGATGTCCGACAGCAGAGGGCTGGCCACCTCATCGTAGAAGCCCTTCAGCTGCAGAGCCGCGTCCGCCTCCTCGTACACCATCCTGGCCACGCCCCGGTTGTCCAGCGCCAAGCGCTTCAGGAGGAGGAGGTCTGCGTCGTCGCCAAAGGCCAGACCGAACAGGGAGGCCGAGCCCAGGGCCTTCTTGGCGTTACTGAGGATGGTGTCACCAGCTGTTACTCCGATGGTGGCCTCCCCGTCGGTGAGGAAAATGACCAGAGGGACGCGGCGAGACGTGTCCTGGTTGGAGGACGGAGGATTGACGAGCTGGGCCGCTGAGAGCAGAGCTGCGTTGATGTTGGTCCCTGAAGAAGAGATGGAAACGACGGGAAACCAGTTTTAAAGCTGGAGACCAACCACAGAACAAGAAAGAAGAAACACAACCTCAGAGACATCACAGCCTGACTCACATCCTTCAGCGATGATCCTCTTCACAAACTCTCTGGCGTCTCGCACATTCTGCCGAGTCGCCCTCACCGTCCGTCCTGTCCTCCACGTGTGGACCTTGTCTGAGAAGGTGATGATGTTGAAGTGGTCTCCCTCTCTCAGGTCTGCCAGGATGGTGCTCATGGCCTGTTTGGTCTACTGACAGAAAGCATCACTATTGAAGACAGGATATTGTCTTACTGTTTCCTCATCTGCAGATCTAGGGCAGGTCTAGGGCTCTAGAGGGCGTTTGTCCACTTTACCTGTTTTATTTTGGTGCCTATCATTGAGCCGCTGACATCTATGACAAATATAACATCCTTAGGAACCACAGGAAGCCCCCTGGGTGCAAAGTAATGCACAAAGTAGCCATCATACACCTGAGGGGAAATGGTAAAGCGTATTATTAGTCAGCACCACAAACACACACTGTGACTGTGAACATGCCGATTTGAATGACCTCTGACCTGGACGTCACCTAGGACGTCTCTGAGGTCCACGTCGTACTGGACGATGAAGTCTGCGTCCAGGCCCCCGGGGGAGATGCTGCTCTGCTGCTGCAGCGTCGGGCTGAAGCGAACCCGAGCGCAGCCGGAGCTCTGCTCCACCTGGGTGGAGGCCGGGGCGTCGCCGGCTTCACCTGAGGGACCAGGGGGTTCATTCATGAGGCAACTCTGTGTGTTAGTAAAGATCTAAAACCTTTTGGATAGAAGACCATTTACTGTCTCTCCAAGAGAAGTTAGAGATTGATGCAGGTCAGGTTAGTTCAGCTTGAGGTCTGTAGGTCACTGACTCTGATAATCCATCGGTTCTCTAGAGGCGGTGGACTAGTGGCAGAAACTTGGACTATGGGCAGAAAAGGTCTCTGGTTCGACTCCACGGAGAAACAACAAAAAGACAAACCTGGATTGATCTGTCCAAAAAATACGATTCTCCCTACCCTGTCTAGTGCCCCTGAGCAAGGAACCTTACTCCCCCAACATCTGCTCCCCGGGCACCGTACATGGCTGCTCACTGCTCTGTGTGTCCTGCACCAGATGGTTAAAAGCAGAGGTTACATTTCCCTACCTGCATGAGTGTGTCTGTGCATGTGTTTGGGACTAATAAATGCATCTTAATCTTCTCGGATCTTTACTCTATTCTCCATTTCTCATTTAGTTTTTTATTCTCTGTGTAACTCTTTTCATTTGCTTTTGGTTTGTCTTACGATGCTCGTTTTAATTACTCCTCTCCTCCGTGTCCTCGTTTGCAGAGACTGAGTCAGATTCTACCTGTCGCCGTGTTGGAGAGCAGCCGGCTCGTCTTGAGGGGAAGGACTTTGATGAAGCTGATGCCCGTCCGCTCCGTTATGCCCACGTCCAGCGTCAGGTTCTGAACGAGCTGCCCGGGCCTCAGACCCAAACTGAGCTCGTAGCGGCCGAGCCGTCGAGGCAGCAGCTCCTCGTAGGACAGAGAGAAGGACATGTGAGCTCCTGACGGGACGCTCACGGCCACGCGGAACTTCTCAATCTCCCGCTCTCTGGAACACAAGGAACATTTTCAAAATTCAAAACCTGAAAAGTGAAACCCAGTTGTATTTTCACTCTGCAGGTTTAAAACGAACTGGACTGACTTGGTAGCAACGAGTCCTGCCGTCTTTCCCTGCTTCTTAGCAGCGTCGTATATTTTCCTGGCGGCCGCTCTTTCCTTCACCTGGGCCACGTACACCTTGCCGTCGGAGGTGCTGATGGGAGAAAGGAAAGAGGAAGAAGAAACAGTTCTCTGTGTGACTCACAGTGGACGGATTCTGTTTCAGTCAGAAACACGCCTGGCCCGCGTGGAGTTGTTGAGCTCGATGACTTTATTTTTTTTATCCTTGTGTTTCCACGTCCGTCACAAAGCTGCTTCACAAACACGTCACGTTTAAAAGGCGGCGACGGGGTCATGAGGAGGTCGAGTGGAAAAGAGTCATTTCCCTCTGAAAACAGCAGTAATGAAGAGAGAGAGCGAGCGAGAGAGAGAGAGAGAGAGAGAGGGAGAGAGAGAGAGAGAGAGAGAGAGAGAGAGAGAGATCTCGCCTGCTACACCCAGTGAAATCCCAACCAAAACCAATGCTCCCAATGGGATCAAACTCAACCCCCGGTGACCGCTCACGTCATGTGACAAGGTGCTAAATTAAGGTCAGGGCCTTTGAACAAATACATCCAAAGAGAAAAAACACCGGGGGCTGAGTTAAATAAACCCACGGGCTTGAGGCCGGCTCCTGTGGAGACGCAGCAGAAAGGAATGAGAGGGAAGCAGTGGAAAGTGGAGGCGCTTGTATTTATATGTGCGCCTGTTTGAGGGGGGGGGGGGGGGAGGCCAGCCGAGCTTCAGTGACCGACACACAGAACACAGACGTCTCAGTTCCAGACCCAGATATGCCAAAGAACTTCCCCCCCCACCCCCACCCCCAACCCCCTCTGGATATTTGGTGATGTGCAGGCGGATGGAAATAAGTCAGAGAAAGAGAGAAGTGACAGATTAAGGCGGCAAAAAGCTGCACAAGTTCCAGGCTCACATGGAAGATCTACATGCATGCACCCTACAAGAGATGCAGGCGTGTGTGTGTGTGCGTGTTTGTGTGTGTGTGTGTGTGCGTGCGTGTGTGAGTGTGTACAGCGTATCTGAACTGGCGTGGTGCCTCTGTAAACCAAGTTGGGGAGAAAAGGGGGATTAGGCAAACTGTCATTTTCTCTATTAAATACCTGACTTGCATTGACAAAGCCTGGTATTCACCCCCCCCCCCCCCCCCGACCTGCTCCAGCTCCAGGTTCTGCTCGGCCCCGCAATGTTGACTTATTTGTGTTGTTTATATTTAGCATTTTTAAAGGCGGGCGGCTCCTGACTCTCTTTTATGCGTCTGCTCCAGGTCCTTACATAATTCCTCTGAAGTTTTATTTCTGGATTCTGACCGTCAATAAGAAAACAAGCTTCACTTGTTCCAGCTTCTGCAGCTTATCACAGAGAAATATTATTTCTATGACATTTCTCTGCCAGCGTCAACACGCAGTGGGTGTGGACCTGTCGCCATGATGATCGTTTTACAGTGTAGGTAGAGATCAGAGGTTCAGAAGAAAGATGCACAAACCGATCATAAATAAATAACAAGGATAAACTTTATGTATAGAGCACCTTTAAAACATGGTGCTATACTGGTTAAAAAGGACAAATATTACGCAACATGAGGATACAGTTAAAAAGCATCAATAACATCTCAAAAGCAAGTTAAACAAAGATAAACAAGATTGAATAAAACCTTATAAAATGATTAAAACAGTCAGTAAGATCAGAAGAAGCAGAAAGCACATTAAGAACTTTTTAATGCGGCAATAAAATCGTATATAAATCAATTCTGAAAACAACTGGAAGCCAATAAAGAGATTAGAGTAATATTCTCTGGTCTAGTAGATGTGATGAAGAGTCTGGCTGCTGCGTTTATGAAAAGCTGAGGCAGGTGAACAGAGAGAATTGCAATAATCCAAAAGAGAGGAAACAGCATGAAGGATAATCTCTAGATTACTTCTCCGAGCTGCAGAAATCACAGCCGAACAACTGACATGATTATTTTATTCAGGGTCAAAGGTGACCTTTTACATTTGTACCTGACGCTCAGGGACAGAGAACCCAGGTGCATGAAGGTACAGTGCACGTGTCAGGGCCGAGAGTCATAACCTCTGTCTCCTCAATATTAATCTGCAAGAAGCTTTATTTCACATCCAGGAAACAGTCCCTGAGAGAAAGAAGAGGAAGAGGAGAAAGCAGTGATGAAGAGACCCTGCAGGTCACAGTGAGGAGGACCGACTCACATGCTGAAGTTGGAGATGAACGCAGCCGAGGGCAGGTCCACCTCGAACGCAGCCTCCTTGAGGACGGGGAGCTGGTTCCACACTGAGCTCTGGACCGTGGTCACGGCGTACCGGGACGCCACGGAACACCGGACGTGGAAGTCCGTCACCTGCAGCTGGAACACGACAGGAAGTGGATCCAGGGACAAATCAGTTACAGGGGGCATCGGGCATCGCTTATGACTGGTCGGCATTATTTGGTCAAACTTAAGGATCCATTGAGTTCATAATTCTGCAGCCACAACAATAATAAATAAACAGTTTTTTTTCTCAGCTCGGTCGAGGATGTGAACGTCCTTGGAAGACGACAGCGGAGAGAGAGACGTCTTCAGAGTCTGACAGATAAACACGGACGCTGAGTGAAACCCACTGTCTCAGATCATAAACCTCACACTCACTCTTTTGCTCCCCCCCCCCACAGTATCACAGCTTGTGTTGCAGCACTCAGTACAAAGCAGGTCCCTGCCAGGTGTTTACACGGGTCACTCTGGCGCCGGCTGAGAGCGACCAGGCCACAGGACGGCAGGACGGGCAGAGGTCGGAGAGCCACATCAGCTCGCTGGTGGGTTCTACCACAAAGACTGAATTACTGTACGTTCTCAGGGAGCCGCTTCCCAGCAGAGGTGGAAGGGAACCGAGTGGAAACCACATGCAGCAGCTGATGGGAGCCTGAGAGGAGCTGGAGGCCGACGCCCCGTCTGAGACGCTGGTTGTGTTGTTCACGATGTCAAAGGTCAACACCAGGTTCAAAGTCTGTGACTTCACTGAGATGCTCGACCCTTTTTTCCACCTGCACGTGTGAATTAATTCACCAACTCGATAGAAGCAGGAATCTTTGAGTTTATAGCCGACAAGTCATTGCGTAAATATTTTGCAGACTATTTTTTCTTTGCTGTGATTGTGAAATTGCTTTGGCTCAACTCCTGCTGTTTTTTTTTAATCTGTTGTAAACAGTATTTAAATCTGACTCGAGCTGAAGGACTTCCAAAGACAATATACTGGGAACCATTAAGTGAAGAGTTACATGAGCCATCTAGATGTAGTACTGAGATGTACTTTTAGTAGTAACGTGAGTACTTTTTAAAACACATGTACAATATTATTACAGTGTGTAACAATCGAAAAACTTATTTTACAGTTCAGTATAAAATCTAATGAATATTATAAGCATAAAAAACAACCTATAAATCTATAAAAATATGTATAGTTACAGTGGTAAAGGCCAAATGTTTTGTTCCAGAGCAAAAATATTTGTATTTTCTTTCATTTCTATTTTTATTATCAGTTTTTATCCTATTTTAAACTTGAATATGTTCTTTTGTTTACCTCCTTCTGACAACCTGATGCTTAATAAGTGAATTTCCGCATCATGAGATCATTAAAATGTCTTTTATCTCATCTCATCGTATTGTAGTGTTGTTGTTTCGTATCTCATCCATTTTATGTCATCTTAATAAGAATAATACTGTGCCCTGTAGTTATTAGTTATAGGTGCTGGTACCGGAACAGAAAGGTGTTACCCTCTTGTTCTATTTAACATTTAGTTCCGTTTCCCTGTAAACACTGAATAATTATACAATAACAACTTCATTTTTCTAAATCATAGAAAGTACACAGACTTACCACTGGTTTTGCTGGTTTGCTTTGACGTTTCACTCTCTGCAAAAGAAACAAGGCAACAAGTCAGCGATGGTTGGTTTTATAAAATGTTTGATAATTGCTTTAATAGAAGCTGAAAACACTCATATGGTGCTTATAAACGTTCTGTGCAGGAATACGGTGGAAATCCAGTTTTTTAAAGTAATCTCCACAATCTGAGTGTATGAGGGTTGGGTCCAGTTTCTGGGTCACAGCGTCTGAATCAAAGCCATTCATGAATGGAGGGGAAGTGGAACTGGAAATAAATGCTTTCACTGTACACAGGGCCAGAGTCGGTGCACGGCTCGGCCTCCAAATGTTCATTCTGCACACAAGTCACTGTTGTGTCAAAACATTACCACATATCCTGCTCATTGCCCGGAATTTAACATAAACAAATAAGTTTAAGAGTGGAAACCCTTTATAGGGGGACCTGCACATCATATAACTCACTCCAGAAAAATAGTGTGTGTAAAAGTTGTGCGAGTGTGAGTCATTGCACTAGTTGTGTTCCAGCTCTAAAAGCTCAGTTTAGGACACGTGCACTTCTTGGGACATGATCTCTAACTACAGATTTACAGTTATACCAGTTAACTCCACCTGAAACATGTATATTTCACATCTAGATTACATAAATGCTGGGATTGTGAAAGTTATCCTTCACCGACGAAATGAAAATGAAACAAATCCTCACCTGTAAACGGATATTTGCTCCGAGGTGAGCTTCATATTCCTCCGACAATCCTCCCTGCACGTAAAAAGTGAAGAGAACCAAAAAGCACCAGATGATCACGTTGATCACGTCCATGACGACTCAGATTCCAGACTCCAGGACGCAGGAGAATGTCCCAGTGGAGTGAAGCAGCTCATTCAGCAGGACGCGGTGCTCACACCTCACATCTTACACTCTGAGGGGCAGTCTCCCCCCCCCCCCCCCCCCCCTCCCTCACCTCAGCACAGGTTAAACTGTCTCACTGCAGCGACAATAACAAGAAATAAAAGGAGATGTTGTGATATGACACCCACAACCACAAGAAACTATAAAAAAAAAAAGGTAAGAAGAAAGGAGTTCAGTCAGAGAGAAGCGTGAGTCCCTCTGGAGAAGCTGCTTCCTGCAGCTCGACTTCACGCACACGTTCCAAAGCTGGAAACTTCACAGGCTGTTGCCACCGAGGTTTCATGAGGAAAGAAGGATTATTAACCCCTGCTCGGCCACGTGAGGAGGAAACTACCAGCACCTCCTCCTCCTCCTCTCCACTCTGCAGCAGCGGTGGAGGAAGGACTCAAACATCCTAATCAAGTCAATGGACAAATAAATTGACTAAATTGTACTAAAAGAATCACATTTGCTTCTCTCCTGAGGTCTTGCTTTGAAATATTCTTGAAGTGATACTGCACTTAAATGTGTTTTTAAACTGTAAACTAAATCATATGACTTTTCTTTGATGAAAAACATTATTGTTGGTGTTTAAATCATATTTGCTACCACATTTATTTCAAAAAAATCTTAATTTACGGGTTGAACATGGATCGAGTCGACCGTTTGGGACGTCTCTGTGAAAAAGTTGGGGGGGACTGTTGCATTGTGGGAAAGAGTCAGAAAGTGTGGACATCTGATGTGTTGACTCATTAATTGAGATTCTACTGTTGTATGTGTTTTGTCTTTTTTATTATATTAACGGACTCTGTACATAAATTGTGATATTTTCTGCATTTCTAATTGATGTCAGTTAGTTTCTTTTCTTCGCTGGACTTTGAAAATAAAAGATGATGTACTTATTAAAACTTGTATATTTTTTCTAGCAGTTTTCCCGGCAGCAGAACAAGGAAAGAGAGAAATGACCAATAAACTTTCTAAACTCTTCTGCATGACTTGTGTTCTTTATTTGATTGCACCTGCGTGGTAACAACAACAAAGGAAGCAGTGCATGGTGTCGTGGAGCAGGCGACTCGTTCTCCACCTCATTTATTTACATTCTTTTATTCACATTCACACATTTTGGCGTCTCGTCCACTTCACCACACAAACAATGAGATTTGTGTCGGTGCTGTCCATGGTGCTGATACTCAACCCTGATAATCAGAAACATGTAGTGTCTCCACATCTGGACACAACAGTGACACATGTGCTAAGTCCCAGGTTATCAAAGGTCTCTAAGCTCCGCCTCCTCTCAGGCGTTTTGTAAACATCGTGACACACTTTTAAAAAATGTTGAGAAACTCGAGTTAGAAAAAGACACAGGAACGATTCACGGGCAAAAACAGAATCTACAGCTGCAGGTGATGATCTGATCAGAGGAGAAAATGCTGTGTCACCGTATCGGTGTTAATCCATGACCGTTCATGTGTTTGCTGGTGTAAACAGGAATCACTGGAATAAGAAGCTCATCTCCTTCACATGTGAACAGTTGTATTATTTAAAAAACTGTACAGCAGCTGTTAGCGAAGACGATAGGGTCAGTAACACTTGGTGTTGATTCTTCATGATGCCAGATCTGTTCTCACGAGAAGGGGGTCAGGTGATAGGATGTTGTAGAATCAAGGATTCGACTTTGTTGTCCTCTTAAAGACCCGATCAACAAACAGACGTCTGTGTTTCTGTCTCTCCAGACTGAAATGAAAATGCAGTGTATGGACGTAGCTTGAGTCTTGTTTCTACCATCTTTTCTTCTTCTTGTGCTTTGAAGGCCCCCCCCCCCCACCACCACACTTTCTACTGTCACACCATCAGCCTTTAACTGGAGTGCGTCTCTGTTGTGTTGTGTGAATCAGTTGCAGCAACATCCGGTTTCACACGCTTCTATATGTGATCGGGAACCGTCTGCAGAGCTTCCTCTGGGTCTCTGTCGGTGTCCACGTTCTGCAAAGTTACAGACAAAACCACTGACGGGTCATTCAATACCAGACTGTGGAGCTGTTGCTGAACAGCGACCCCTAGGGGCCACATGGGGTAATTACAGGACATGAGAATTTTTCCTTCATCAGGTTGAACAATATTTTCATCTGCATCTTTGACATGTCAACGTAAAAAATCTAACAAAACACAAATCTGCAAACGTACTCAGTCAAGACAAAGTGCGGAATTGAACAACGGTCTAGAATATGACTTTTTTTGTTAACTTTCTCAGGGTTTGTGGTTTCTCCCCGTTTCTTGTTTTGTTTGTCTGTTTATCCGTTTGTCGGCAGGAACATGTAAACACCACAGACACAGTTGGTTTGAGAAGCTAAGAATCTGAAATGACTCGAGGAAACGTACCACCGGCTTCTCTCTGTGTGTGTTGACGGCCTCGATGTTGAGGAAGAAGGACTCGACCTTGCACCCTGTGATGGAAGAGAGGAACCAGACAGTCAGGGAAAGATTAACGGTGAGCGGAGCGGCCACACACTCAACAGGCCACAACCTACCGTAGGCTATGGGTGTGAGTTTGAGCACCGTGTGAAGGGGGCATCTCAGATAAGGCAGCCCATCTTCACAGGGAGGGGAAAGAAAACACTTAGGGGGGTTCAAACAAAACGTCACACGGTGTGAAACGTGGAAGTCGGGTTCTCTGTACCTGCAGGTTTGTCTAAGAAGTAAGCCAACAGGCAGCGCATTATAGCCTGGTGACAGACCACCAGGACGTTCTCCTGCCGCTCCAGCTCCATGATGACCGGCTCCAGACGATGGACGATGTCCTCGTAGGACTGGAGCAGAGACAAAATGATTAAACATTCCACAACCTGAGGTCGGTAAGACTTCATCAGCCAGACTCTGCCACTCACTTCACCCTTAGGGTAACGGTAACGATACTTGTCCTGGTCTCTCATGGCAAACTCCTCTGGGAAGTTCTCCTGGATCTCCTCGTAGGTGAGCTCCTCACATACGCCCTTGATGAGGAAAATCACAATGAGTCACTGCATCTACCTATCCATCTATCTATCTATCTATCTATCTATCTATCTATTTATGTATCTATCTATCAATGTATGTATGTATGTATGTATGTATGTATGTATGTATGTATGTATGTATGTATGTATCTATCTATCTATCTATCTATCTATCTATCTATCTATCTATCTATCTATCTATCTATCTATCTATCTATCTATCTATTTATGTATCTATCTATCAATGTATGTATGTATGTATGTATGTATGTATGTATGTATGTATGTATGTATGTATCTATCTATCTATCTATCTATCTATCTATCTATCTATCTGTATCTATCTATCTATCTATCTATCTATCTATCCATCTATCTATCTATTTATGTATCTATCCATCTATCAATGTATGTATATGTATGTATGTATGTATGTATCTATATATCTATATATCTATCTATCTATCTATCTATCTATCTATCTATATATCTATCTATCTATCTATCTATCTATCTATCTATTTATGTATCTATCTATCAATGTATGTATGTATGTATGTATGTATGTATGTATGTATGTATGTATCTATCTATCTATCTATCTATCTATCTATCTATCTGTATCTATCTATCTGTATCTATCTATCTATCTATCTATCTATCTATCTATCTATCTATCTATCTATCTATCTATCTATCTATCTATCTATTTATGTATCTATCTATCAATGTATGTATGTATGTATGTATGTATGTATGTATGTATGTATGTATGTATCTATCTATCTATCTATCTATCTATCTATCTATCTATCTATCTATCTATTTATGTATCTATCTATCTATCAATGTATTATGTATGTATGTATCTATCTATCTATCTATCTATCTCTCTATCTATCTATCTATCTATCTATCTATCTATCTATCTATCTATCTATCTATCTATCTGTATCTATCTATCTATCTATCTATCTATCTATCTATCCATCTATCTATCTATTTATGTATCTATCCATCTATCAATGTATGTATATGTATGTATGTATGTATGTATCTATCTATCTATCTATCTATCTATCTATCTATCTATCTATATATCTATCTATCTATCTATCTACCCATCTAACCACCTACCTTCCCACCTACCCTACCTACCTACCTACCTACCTACCTACCTACCTACCTAGATTAGGATTGGGAAATCTACCTGGATAATGTAAACTCAAAAGTCACTAAAATCTAGAACATAGGTCCACTTATTTTTAAACATTTTAATGAAGAACTTTATCCTATTGAATCTTCAATCGTCTGAAGAACGTTATAAACTCACGGCGTCGATCTCATTGAGAGCCTTCCACTGTTCATACTGGACCCCCAGAGCCTCTGCCGTCTGGATGGTCCTCTTCATGTGGCTCGTCCACACCTTCAGGTCCCTGATGTTCTGACTCCTGATGAAGGTTGCCAGGGAGGTGGCATACTGGAGGAGATGAAGAGGAGATGAACATGAAGCCACAGAGGTCGTATTTCCTTTTAACGTCCGCTCTTATCTTGCTTCTTTACCTTGTGTCCTCTGGGCGAGAGGCCCGAGTCCCCCCCGATGCGACCCAGCAGGTTGAGTTCACTCTCTCCGTGGCGACTCAGATAGATGGACCTCGGCGTGACGTGGATGTTCATGAGGTAGTAGACGATCCTGCTCTGAATGTGGTCCTGGACCCGGTTCACCAGGTATCTGCTGCCCACGTCGAAGATCTTGATGTAGGAGAGCTTCCTGCTCAAAGTCATGGAATTTGGGGAAAGTTAACTTTAGAAATGAATTCACCAGATAGGAAATGAAACCAGTACGGTCAGTACCTGTCTTTCTCGTCGTCTATCGACATGTAGCTGGCTCTGTAGCACTCGATGCGCTGGATGAAGTCTTCCTTGGCTTCATCTATGTCACGATCCACGTAATCTGGACTCCCAAACTTTACTTGCTGTAAAGTAAAAATTTAAAAGTTTAACTGAAATCACTACGTCCCACTTCTAGTATTATAATGGTAAAAACACCATATCAGAAGATGTGAAGGTGCACGTTACCTTGATATTCTCTGCAATGATCTCTGGGTCATCACAGATTGATTCCACAAAGAAAACCTGCACAACAATTCATTCAACCAGTGAGATGTAGAGTTACTGGGAGGCAGGTGAGCTTTTTGGACCGATACTAAGTGGAACCAATCTTCAGATCAAACTGTTGGTAAGAAAACAAACCAGTATATATTTCCTGTGTCACTTCCACACCTTTACTTGCCTTGTAGCCTTTTTCCTTCGCAAAACACAGAATGCTGGTCCTCCTCTCCCTGGTGGTGTTGGTGGCATCAAACACCTGCAGGTCAAACGTGCTGTCAATAACACATCCAGGCAATATTTGGATATGAAGCACATTCAAAATGTTATGTTTTTAACACATTTTAATACAATGTCATGCAATTTATCATGAGGTTTGTTGTTTAATTTAATGTATTTAAAACATTTTACAATGCTCTTATTGGACACAAATCATGATTTCTTCCCTCACTTTCAATTTTGACTCCTGACAATAAAACAGATTTTACACAAATTCATAAATAACCTGTGGCGCCATTATTGTTTTTATTTTCTTCTATCAATTAATAATTGTTTTTGTTTTGTAAATCTGTGTTTTCATCTATTAGAATAACAGGATTCTGCAGAAACATGTTGAAATGCATCGTATGCTTCCGAAAACTCAGCCAGAAAACATTCTCCTGTCTTAAATCAAGCTTTAATCTTAACCATAATGATTTAGTAAAGTCAGAGGATTTGCAGGAGACACAGTTTTGAGGCTGGAATATCTTTTCATACTTTATCTTTAATCTTTCCCATGCGATAACTAATTGTTGAATTGTAATTGGAGGGACAGTCTTAGTTGTCCTCTGACTTACGGCCACTTGTCCCTGTTCCTTGGTGAAGTAGACGGTGACGTCTTTGAGGGCGGACGTTGCACAGGCCCTGACGGAGAGGTGAAACTTGTGAGGACACAATGTGAGGAAATACTGAGGAGGACAAAACAGATTTAACACTCAGCGACTCATCAGAGCATCTGTGTCGTCCGTACTTGCGGATCCTCATGGCCTCCTCGTTGTCCGGTTTGAAGAACTCAAAGTTCTTGTAGATCTTGACGGCCTCTCTTCGGTACTGGCCGACGTTAAACACTGACGGGAGAGAAGAAGATTAAATCTGCCCTGTGTCTCATGTTCTGTTATTTGTCCGTTACGTCAGGATGTCTTTTTGAACGCTGACTTTTTGTAGGAACTCCGATCCAGTTGAGGTAGCGGGTGAGCTTCTTGGAAATGTACGTCTTCCCTCTGGCAGGAAGACCCACCATCACGATCATCGTGGGAGAGTTACAGAACTGAGGCACCGAGGCTGAGAAGAAAACACACAGACACACAAACATGACACAAAAGCGACAGGAGTCTCAAACACTTATCAGCCACGTGTGTGTGTTTGTGTTATATGTGTTCATATGTAGTCTGGGTAGTCGTACTGATATATAAGGTCAACAAACATGATGTTGTACGTGTCACACACCAACAACCACAGCCACAGCTAGCAGATAGCGAATTAGAGACAAGCTCTTCGCCATTCACCACAACTTGTATTTACGATAGTGTACGTATCCTACCTGTAGGGGGTGCTACAGTACAGCCGAGCGTGAATCGTGCATGGTGTCGCTTTAAAGGCCCGAATAAGTTAATAATTGTTATTGCAAATCTAAATGTTATTGTGTCCGTCACCATCAAATCAACGTTGACGTAAGAAAGATGTTGCTGCACATTGAAGTGACAGAAGAGCATCAGCTGGGTTCGACTGATCAAATGCAAACGAGGTAAACAACTCTCTGATGCTCTGTGTGTGTGCGTGTGTGTGTGTGTGTGAGTGTGTGGGTGTGTGTGTTGCTGCCAAGGTAATCTTCATTAAGGGAGAATGGAAGAGCTCCGTGGTGCAGCTCTAATGTCTGCAAACCAGGGAGCCTCTGTACTGAGGCTTATCTGTCTGCCAGCCTCTGGCAGCGTGCCATGACACAGAAAACTGTCTGAGCAACAAGAGAAACACAAAAAGAAGACACATAAATACGTTACAGCAATGACATCATCATTTGCAAACAGTCGATACACCTTCGAGGGAGTGAGAAGAAAAGTTTTACCGACTAGATGCTCCACCTCCTCAGGTAGAAGTTGGCGTGCGGCGCCATATGGTCGACAAAACAAAACGCTCCCAATCTCAAAGTGTGTTTAAACTGTCAGGATCTTCCCTGCAGGTCGGTGCAATTCAGCTCAGCTCCACACAACAAGGCCCCAACTACAACTTCACAGTTATCTAAAGTGGAAAATGAACTGAAAGAGCCTCTTCTGAGATAAATCTAAATCTCATATACTTACACACAAATCTCAAACCTGTGTTTCTCACCCAGTCACGACTCTGGTGTTTCCTGCTTGTCTGTCATTTATAGAGCATACGGCAGGATCACTTGCCAGATAACAAAAGTACCCGGATGACCCGTGCGTGTCTATACATGGACGGGGAGAGGGTCAGACTCCAGGCTGTTCCAATATGAATGGAATATGCCGCGTCAGCAAAATGCTGAAAGGCCCACGGCAGACAGAGCACAGAGAGCCAGCTCGGACCTGGTCTGGTCCTGTCTGGCTACCGCTGACCCCTCTCTGTCTCAGACTGTCCGTCCCCTGACTGGACTGGACTGGTCCGGGCCCAGTGCAGAACACACACCTCTGACTTGTAACACCACCTTCGATCTGCGGGAACCAGAGTTCAGTGAAAACAGAGTAGAGGCTTCTAATCTGCATGTCACTGCACTTACATCCCCTCCTGCGGTTCAGGCTGCAGCCCATCCCCGGCACCCAGATTTTGAGCAGAGGAGTCTGGGTGAGCGTCTGCTGCTCGGCGGACGCATTAATGGTGAGAGCCATGAGGCCTGCAGAGCGCCGGGCGGAGGAGTGGAGCTACCAAAGCCCTGCGATGTGTGTGCTTCACTGCACACTACATACTGCAGGTCAGCTGACTGCAGCAAAGGAGAGGTACTTGGTAGGCAGAAGGAGGAGGAAGAGGGGGAGGAGGAGGAGGAGGAGGAGGAGGAGGAGGAGGAGGATCTGAGGCCTCGCTGCATGTCTGCCTCTCAAAGGAGAGCAGCTGCCAAAATCTCTGGAGTGATGTCACCCAGCAGGGAATCCTCCCAATCCAGCTAACTGTGCATCCACTGGTTTGGAGTCAGATGTGCAGAGTCCTGTGAGACCAGTGAAGAGCTGGGGGGAGCTCAGATGAGCCCAGTTTGTTTATCAGACTGAGGGAGATTCTTTCTCACCACCAGAGGGCAGTTAAAACCTGACATTTGAAAATCTATCACTGATACTGATTTTAAAAAACAACGTTATCCTGACAACAGAGCTCATATTGTCTCGTGGAAACACCGGAACAAAAGTCTGTTTGGGGTTTTAATCCCTGTCGGCTTGTGATGTGGGATGATTGTAATTTTCAATCTTTGCTGTGAGGCCCCTTTGTGCAGCAAGTCCTGTATGAAAAGTACTGTACAAACAAAGTTTATTATTATTATTCTCATTGTTCTATTGTGCGGTGGATCAGCGTATTGTCAACTCCAGGCTGGCAGTTCGATCCCTTTTTCCCCCTTTCTGCAAGTGTCTCTGGATACTGAGCCTGAACTCATGTTATGAGTTATGAGTCTGAAATGAAACTTAACCAACAAACTAAATAACAAACTTGTAACTACACAAAAATGACAGTTACTCTTGACGTGGCAATTCTGCAAATTCCAATATGACAACGAGGAACGAGACACAAACCTCTGACAGTGTTGTCACACATTAATGCTCAGAGCGCGATCTGAAGCGTTTCTTTCTCTTTACATATTTAGCTCCTTCCTCTCCTGATTCAATCAGGCCGAGATTCATTCAGTGGGACAGGATATGATCAAGGTAACAGGGTATATACAGATTCAATCCTGATCAATCAAAGGGGAAATTAACACGATTACAATGTGCCTGATCAATATGTTAAGTTTCCCTCACACTCTTCTTCATGCATGTTATTTATCCAGTTTTAAATAATACCATGTTAAGATGCTTTGTGCGTTTAGAGACTGTGTTTGTTATAAGTTCAGTTAATCAGCCGTCGGGTCCCTTCACTGACGCTCGTCATTAGAGTTAAGAGTTATTATCTCTGAATTATCTTTATATCTCTGGTTTTATCAACTTCTCTCAATAGTTGACCCTACATAGCTGGACTGGGTTGATGTCTAAACTCAGTGGATGGTTTTGTGTTGCCATTTAAAACTGTTTTTAAATATTTCATCATAGTTTGTGTTCAGACCCAAATTGACCCTCAGAGACAATAAAGTCTTCTCATTCTCAGAAACAGGAAAAGAAAGTTCATTTAAAAGAGTAAAACATTTAAACAGATGTGTTCTGTGAATAAAGTGTCATCGTTTGGAACAGAGAATTACTTCCAGACACACATCAGTTCTCTGAGTTGACTACAAAGCTCCTTAAATATCATATGTCAACAAAACATAATAAAAATCTTTTCCAAGAAATGAAAAAGTTGGAAATCGTAAACCCTGTATCCGGGAGTCAGATGCCAGACGTTTCAATCAGGAAACATCATCGTGCAGCTTCGGCCGATGTTCAAAGTCTATGAAGCAGTTTCTCTTTGTTCTTTGTTTCCTGTTTCTGAAGAAAGGAGTTCAGCATGTCCTCCCAAACCACGGCCTGGAGTCGGTCCTCACACACACACACTCACAAACACACACACACACACTCACATGTTTGTACTTCTGTCTTAGTGAGGACACTAAACCTAACCCTAACCCTAAACTAACCCTAACCCTAACCCTCGAGGTAATGCATTCCCACACCCTTACCCTCACCTTAACCATCCAAACTAGATGCTTAACCATTACTCTAACCCAACCCTAACCCAACCCAAATCCTAAACCAAGTCCTGACCCTGAAACCGCCCATTGAAAAGTCAGGACTGGTCAAAATGTCCTCACTTTCCAAAAATATCCTCCATCTGTAGGGTCTATATGTCTAAAATGGTTCTCACAAAGATATACATTACACAGCGTGCAGGCTCTCAAAGGGGACATCTTCCTCTGGTGAACATGTGCTTGTTTGTTAACTTTAGACGAGTTGTAAGTGAGATTGTCCTTCAAAGCAAAATAAACAATCAAGTCCATGAAATAACAGGAAAAGACAGCTGTTCTCTTAACTTCAAATTTCTTCTTGTGCAATTTCCCTCAACGTGGAAACAGCGTCACTGCTGCTTGACTCATTTCTGACAACCAGCAGCCTGTTGTTACTCTCCCTGTCAGGATGAATACATCTATGCACATGTGTTAGTAGACGCTTCACCGCCGGTTGTGTGTCTCACGCTCTCTGCAGGAACCTCACCTGTGCTGTTACACCTGTGGAGCCTCATGTGTTCCAGCTGGGGAAGCTCCATTCTGTGCTACGCTCCCATGAAGCCGGCAGCAGAGCCGCACAAACCAGGATGAACAGGACTGATGCTCTCCTGAGAGAAACTAGACCCTTAATGCCACAGGATTCTCCACCCACCCCCACCCGGCCCTGCAAGTCGTCTCTTTTCCACGCACAGGGACATATGATAGCAGCTCCCAGGGCTTGGCCTTTACTGTTTGCCAGGGCCGGAGTTCACGACGCACACATATGGTGAGTGAGCAGCCGCACTCGGAGGGCGCAGCACGACAAGTGCAAAGGTCGCTGAGGAGCACTTTGTTGTTGCTCGGGTTGCAAGAGGAGGCCTCAACAACATTTATACCAGCACTCACCAATCACTCATCCCACAGGTCGGCTGCACACTCCTCCACAAAGAGAGAGGGAACGCATGAAACAATCAAATGATGATGAACAACTTTATTTATTATTACAGTCAAGTACTGAACCATCACGGTCGTTTAAATAATCCGACTGGACGATTCACCGGATAAATCGAATCCAAAGTACTAGCCACTTGTAGGTCTTGACTTTGTGAAGTGTTTAAAATAAACAAGTGATGACACTTCTGCCTATCATGCTGCTGCAAATCAGAAGTCAGATTCCAGAGTGAACACACATGAAGTATTCAGATTCAGTTTGATTAGTAAAAAGGTTTTATAGTGTTGAGCTACAGGAGGACTCTCTCCAAACCGTGAATTGTGTTGACACATCTACTACAGAGTTGAACCAGTAAATTACAAGTGAAGCTAATTATAAACTTGTATATGATTCACCTCCGTCAGTAAAACACGACGTTTCTGCTGCCGGCAGCTGTGGTTTGTAAAATCCAGTCCAGTCTGTGAGTTCGTCGGTTTGGCCGTTCTCCAGACGGAAGAAGAGGAATCTCTTCACGTGACCTTTCCTCCTTTCCTCTGCTGTAACACTGACGGACCCATTATGTTTAAAAAAAGACTCAAGCAGCAGAACTGTTGCATAACAACAGAAGCATATAACAGAACCATTGTGTGTTATGTTCCAGCAACGTGAAATCTGAAAGGTTTGAAATAACCTTTTTACAAATAGATGATACAGAAGGACTCTACACAGACACGGGGGTGCAGTGGAAAAGGGCAGTGGAGAAGTTCACGCCCCAGTTGGTTCAGGGTCTCTCTCTGATGAGTTTACATACGTTCTCCCAGTGTCAGTGGGTTTGTGTCTATAAATCATCTGCAGCCCGCTCACACTCCTCCAAAGGAAAAGCAGTAGATTGAAGGAAGGATGAAAACACATTTCATAAGCTTGTGTGTCTACTCCAATCAGTATTACACATTTCAGACAAGCAAAAGCATTGTTGAAAGTAGAAAGCTTCTCTTCCTGTCACAGTTTATCAGTAGCATCTCTATGCGGCCCCGGATATGAAAGGGGGACGGGGGGAGAACTATTCTAACAAATATGAAATTCCTTTACATCCGCCGAGTTATCAAACCTAACAGTTATTCAGAAGAACATAGACCACCTTTATCTCATGAATTATTAAAGCGTTGCACATATGTTCCTGCTTCAACACAATTGTTTTTATCATTTCCGTGAAAATCCCCAAAGTGGATGAAATCGGCACCAGATGTCTTCGGCTGAAGCAAAACAAAACCGCGGCCACAGGAACAAATCTGGGCGGAGGGTTTTTCAGGAGGGGGCACCGGGCTTCTGAGAACAGCAGCAGAGGACTGGGCCGATTCAGGGACATGCAGGGTTATACATTCACTTCTTTAAACAGTGCTGTCGCATGATAAGGTCAAACACTGGATTCTCCTTGGTTCAGCCGACGAGTCGCAGTGTGAGGCTACAGAGGGCGGAGGTAAGAATTGATTTTCACTCACAAACCTGTTTTCAAAGCGTCTGGGGACAATGTGGTTTTGTTTAATGTGCAGATGATTCATCACACCACAGTTTTCTTTATTTAAACGGGTCGGAGACGCCTGTTGCTTCATACTCTGCATCTGCATCTGCATCAAGCTGCTGCTGAAGACACAGCCTCACAAACCACAAGCTTTCACGCCCCGTGTTTTGTTTGTCTTGACATGTGTCCTCCCTGCAGCTCAGATGAACGTTGTTTTTTTCCTGTGAACTGAGGTTTTGATAACGGCTGCTGCTCTTAATTCCATTTCATGATGTGATGATTTATCAGGCAGAAAATCCCCCACAGAGTTTGTCTCATAAACATTTCAGGTTCCAGATGATTCTGCTAACATGAGTATTTACACTTATTACATATAATAAGTATTATGGGCACAAGGACTTTGACTGGAGATTACTTCACTGTGACTTGAGACTCTGTTCAAAGAGCGAAAAGTAGCGGACCAGTCAAATTTAGAGAAAACAAAGCCTCATGTCTTCTGTGATCTGGAGACAAAGGACAGCTTCCAGAACTACCCCCCCCCCCCCTCCTCCCCCCATGGTGCTTCCTCTTCACATCTTGGTGTTAAACCTGCCCCTAGACACAACTTTCAACCACTATTGGTCACTGTGTGCCCTATGACCTTGAGTTCACCAGGTCAATAAAAGCCCAGTTCCCCCTCTCTCCCTTCTCTTTTCTACTCACTTCTCCGGGGGAAGACGTGGTTGTCTCTCTCTCTACTCACACTGGAGGACACGTGAGTGTCTCTCGTGCTCACCCAACCAGGGAGACCTTTTCCCTGGCCGAGCTCTTCTGACCTCCGAGCAGGCCTACCAGGAGCAGACTGCATGAACTGGTAACACAACTCGGCTACTTACACTGGGCCGTGCACAGGACTGTTTAATTCTATTCATGTAGTGTCTTTTAAGGATGATTTGTGTGATATTTTGGAATTAAGTTATTTGAAAATCTAATGTTAGTTCTTCTTTTAATACATTCTCTGACCTCAGACACAAACATCTCCTCAAACTTAACACATACATGTTATACTCACATACACATGTTTATAGTATGTGCACTTAGTTAGTTTGTGTGTTTTTATGATAAATGTTTTTCTTTAACACAAATGTTGTCTACATGAATGTTTCATAAGTGTGTATTTTTTTAATGGAAATTAAAGACAAAGTTGGCTACTTTTCCATTACATCACTCGAAACTTGCTCATATTAAATAATATTTTTGGTGATATTTAAGTTTAATAACCTACTATATATTTTCATATTTTATATATATTTTATATCAGAATGGATTGTGGGTATTAAACATGGTGTGTGTGTTCTTAATCAGGAGATTGAGTTGTGTCTTGTCAGTGGGAATTAAATCCTGTAAAAGGAGCTGTAGTTGTGTTGATTTTCTCTCGCTCATTAAAACATAATGGAGATAAAATGCAGATTCTTTCTGTTGCATGTATAAGCTGCAGATGTTTCTTCATCGGGTTCTGTCTTTCTTCTGCAGCGATGGAGTCCCATCGAGCTCTGGCGTTCGTCTTACTGTTTTCAGCGACTCTGGCCTCCTGCTGTGATGGCGGCAAAGTGCTGGTCTACCCCGTGGATGGGAGCCACTGGCTGAACATGAAAATCCTGGTGGAGGCGCTGCACTCTCAGGGCCATCAAATCACGGTGCTGCGCTCCACCACCAGCTGGTACGTCGCCGAGATCTCCCCCCATTACAGATCCATCACCATCCACCAGGAGCAGGCCCAGAACCTGGAGAGCCAGTCCTTCATGACCTCTTTCCTGAAGAAGTCGCTCGACATCCGCCGACAGCAGGGCTCTCCGTGGGCGTTCGTGGAGTTTTACAGGAACCTTTTCGAGATGATGAGGGAGAACCAGCATACTGTGGCGAAACTGGTTGTCAGCATCTTTGAGAATAAGACGCTGATGCAGGAACTGAGGGAAACTGGATACGACCTCTGTCTGACAGACCCGGCGTTTCCCGCCGGCGTGCTGGTGGCACATCACCTCCACCTTCCCCTGGTTTTGAACGTGCGCTGGCTATTCAATGGCGAGGCTCACTTTTCTGTTGCTCCTTCTCCTTTGTCCTACGTCCCCCAGTTGTTTACTCACAGCTCAGACTCTATGAACTTTTTTCAAAGAACCCAGAATATAATCTATCACAGCATACTGGTGTACATGTACCACTACGTCTCAAATCCGCCTTACCAGGCTGTTTGTGATAAATATTTCGGAAAGGACGTCAACGTCATGTCTCTCATCCAGGGAGCAGATCTGTGGCTAATGCGAGTGGACTTCACATTCGAGTTCCCCCGGCCCACTATGCCCAATGTGGTCTACATCGGCGGCTTCCAGGGAAAACCCCCCAAGCCTCTTCCGACAGATTTGGAAGAATTTGTGCAGAGCTCTGGTGAACACGGGGTGGTCGTCATGACCCTGGGGACCCTGCTGAACGACCTCGGCCCCGAGATATCGGAGATCATCGCCTCAGCGTTCGCCAACCTCCCGCAGAAGGTGGTGTGGAGACACACCGGGAAAAGGCCGGTCACACTTGGGAACAACACCATGCTGGTGAAGTGGCTGCCTCAAAATGACATACTCGGTCACGCAAAGACCAAGGTGTTTGTCACGCACGGCGGCACCAACGGGATCTACGAGGCCATCTACCAAAGCGTCCCCATCCTGGGCATCCCCCTCATCTTCGATCAGTACGACAACATGGTGCGTCTGAGGGCGCGGGGAGTAGCTGAGATCGTTGAGGTGACAACTATGGATGTGGAGTCCCTGACAAGTACCCTGAGGAACATCGTAGACCCGGAGAAGCCGTACAAACAGAACATGGTCAAACTGTCCCAGCTGCACCGCGACAAACCAATGAAGCCCTTAGACAGCGCCGTCTTCTGGATGGAGTTCGTCATGAGGCACGGGGGGGCAGCTCATCTGCGCACAGAGTCATACAAGCTGCCTTGGTATTCGTACTATTGTCTCGATGTGATGGCAGTGATTGCGGCGTTCGGCCTGATGGTCATTGCATCAGTCTGGGTTTCCTGTAGATATCTCATCAGACGCTTCATATGGACCAAGACGTCCTCATCCAAGTCAAAGAGGGAATAGAGGAGGGGTTTGCTTTGTGAGGTCACCTTGACCTTTGACCTTTAACCACCATAAATCGAATGAGTTCAACCATGAATCCAAGAATAATTGCACCAAATTTGGGGAAATTACTTTGCGTTCAAGGGAATGGGACGGTTGGGACGAATGGGAGGAATGGGACGGACAACCTGAAAACACAATACCTCCGGTCTCTGGCTATTGCCGGCGCGGAGGCATAATTGTTTGTTGCGCCAGACGGGAAAATGTCAATCACCTGTGATGGTTCAGACTTTGACTTTGGTTTTAGATTGTTGTTTCTGTAGAAGTTGCTTATTCACCTGTTTGCTTGATTTATTATTTAATTTTAATAGAATTATATCGATCAATTGCAAATGTTTTGAGTTTTGTCTTGTCATAGGGAGTTTTGTTGTCCTTTCCAGTGCCCAACTATCATTTCTGCTGATAAAATAAGTCTTCACCGGAGAGAGAAGAAACCGACACAGTGCAGTTTACTGGTTTCCTCTGTGGTTCATATCTGAGCAGCCACACTAACTGTAGTTATGAGTGCACCCAGTTCTCTGTGCCAGTATCTTCAGGTTTTTCTTCCTCAAAAAATAAAGCTGCTTTAACTTTCA
This sequence comes from Pleuronectes platessa, assembly GCF_947347685.1. NCBI lineage: Eukaryota > Metazoa > Chordata > Actinopteri > Pleuronectiformes > Pleuronectidae > Pleuronectes > Pleuronectes platessa. The sequence goes on along the minus strand of NC_070631.1, from coordinate 2,658,539 downwards.
GAAATGTTTGCGTGATTTCTCTGATGCTTGTATGGTCTTTGCTCAATCAGAATCTTGTTGTCTTGCAGAGTTTGTCTCGGGCCTGACTTCAAACTCTGTCCTTTAGCGGCCAGATCGACCACAGCTACTACGATTTCAACAGAACAAGAGATATTACTCATTCTGTCTCCTGAGCACAGGTTTGGACAAATGCTTCCCCTGCAGATTGGCTGGCGCATGAGAAGTCGTACATGTAGGAATGTGTCTGTGCGGTCAAACATTACACCTCCTTGTCACTTACACTCCTCCTCAACGTGGGAGTAAACAGAAACATAAACCTTCTTTCTCCTATCTCAACACTGGGCCTGTTTACATTCACCTTATTATATTTGATTCTAAGGAGGCAGACGACAGAATCCTTCCTCTGTTCTACGTGATAGAAACTGGGTCAGAACTACACGACCCACGAATGACTCTCTTGGATAATAGTGAAAATGAATATCCAGCTCCTCAACAGGATGAATCATCTCCTCGTCAATGGCTCATCCTTCTGCCAAGTTTTGTGGATATCACTTCTGTAGTTTTTGCAACAAACAGCGAAGGGTGAAAACGTAACGTCCTCTTTGAAGGTAGCAAATCTTGACTAATTGTTTTAGTTTGTTTAAGGCTCCTCTTGTCGAAACAGTTTCATCATATAAAAAGTACAGGTGCAGAATTGGAGTCATGTTAGAATGCAGACATTCGAGTGATGAAGATGCTGCCACACGTTTATATTGGAAGGTAAGAGTCGCCCTCTGGTGGCAGAGGCCAGCTAAGTTATTTCCCCTTCACCAACTCCAGATGAACTGAAAGAGGAACAGGGTCAAACCTCTTCATGCGATGTGTAATGTGTCGCCCACACATGTTTATACGTACGTGTGGTCGAGTTGAATGAGGAAACATGAATAGAAAAAAGAAAAAAAAACTCTACAGGGAAAGTTTAGAGAAATTATCTCAGAGTTTCTGTTTCCACCTTTCACCTAGTCGACTTTCGAGAAATCATCAGTGGGGATTTTGAACAATTGTCAAATCAATAAGGAGAATGTTTTATTTCCTCGAACCAGACTTAATCTAAATTATGACCATTTCACAGGCAGAAAGAAATCATTAAATTTGGAAATGCAAATGTTTGATGGACCAAATTTGAGTGTAAATACTGACTTAAATCCGCAGTTGTCCTTTTATAGTCTTAACAATACAAATGCGTCCTGACCTGAACAAAGTGCACGGCTTTGATGTTCAAGCAGAAAAAGTTTTTTTTATGTGAAACTCATCTACAATCTGCATCCTGTAAAAACACATTCAGTCAACTTCCCCTTTTTTAAAACTAGAATACATCTGCAACCGCAACACATGCTCCAAACTCTCCGCAAACCTCCACTAGAATAAAGCAGAGACAGTCGGAGCTGACATTTTATTTTTTAGCGTGTTACCAGCAATGTGAAACACAGATTAAAAAGGGAATATGTTACAGTGGGTAGCTCAATCCAGTCAAATACAGATGATGCAATTGTTGATCTTCATTCACACCGTAGAAACCGTGGTGGTGAACGGGCGCATGATGACTCGACGAGCAGATGTCAAAACTGAGCCGGAGTCTTTACTTGTGTTGAGGTAAACCAGAGGGTTGAGGGCGCTGTTCAGACACACCAGCCCCCGACCTATCTGATGGGCGATGTAAACTCCGTTGGACCACCTGTGACAGCTCCCGTGTTTGCTCAGAACTCTTGACCAGAGATTTAGGTTCTTGAACAGGTGATAGGGGATGTAACACACAGAGAAGAGAAGGATCAAAATGAACAGCAACCTCAGGCTCCTTCGCTTCAGATCCTTGTCCACGTTGTTTTTGGAGCAAAGTATGATAATCATATGTCCATAGCAGCCCAGCGTGATGAGGAGTGGGATACAAAACCCAGTCAGGGTCCTCCCCAGGCTGTACTTCAGGTAATCCTCCACAGATGCGCTGTGTGTGGTCTCGTAGCATTTCTCAGTTTGGTTTCCAGACGTCTTGATGTAGAACACGTCTGGAAGACTCTGGGCAGCCACCAGCAGCCACACGAGGACTGAGATGTTCACAGAATGAGTGACAGTGATTCTTCCCAACACTTTCATCGGGTGAACAATAGCCAGGTACCTGTACACGCTGATGCAGGTAAGGAATCCGATGCTGCCGTAGAGGTTCAGGTTGAAGCAGAATCTCGTTATCTTGCAGAATGTAGTTCCAAAGATCCACACATTCCCCTTGAAGTAGTAATCCACCAGAAACGGCAGCGTGAGCAGATACAAAACATCTGCAAGTCCCAGGTTGAGAACAAACACGTTGACGCTACCCAGTTTCTTCCAGTTCTGCCGCAAAGACTTCAACCCCCATGTGTTAGCAACCAGGCCGACGATGAAGACCAAGATTAAAACAGGAGGCAGGAATCTGCCGGTGAAATCAAAGTTGACAATAATACAAGAGGTTTTGTTCATGATCTTCTGAGCTGCAGTTCTTCCTCCTCGTGAATGTGATCGTCTCTTCTGGTTTCACATCTCAGATCTCGGCACACTTTATTCAAGTTCCTGCACGTTTTTTGATTCAGGAAACTACGTCAATGACGTGGTGCTGGTGCCAGGAGCAGGGCCTGACACAGAAAGGAAGTGATGCAATGATGGTTAAACCAAAAACAAGTTTTAACATTTTAAAACAGATTGATCCTATTTATTTATTCTACCTGTTAATATTTTATGATTTAAACTTTGATTAAACTTTGAGCCCATGTTGTTTTTAATGTCCCTATGCAGCACATTAACTCTGTGGAAGGGGCTTCATAAATAAAGCTGCCTTGCTCAATGTCAGAGGTCAGATGTTAAAGCCTATGTGAGAACAACACAATGTGAGAACAACACAAGAGAAGCTGGGGGTGGGGGGAGTTATCTAATATAAACTATTACTGGACATCAGTCAGACTTCATGTCCAACAGATGTCAGGTCCAACAAGGTCTTTTATGAAAATAGTTATATTAGTAGTTATCTAATAGTTATCTAGTTTTAAATTTGGTTTCATTTTCATGTGGAATCAGCTCGTTACAGCAGAAGGGGAAGTAAAACGTTTGGAAAAAGGCTTTTCAGACTTTAATGTGTGACTTCAGTAAGGAAATGAAAAACATCAATTTAGAATAATAACAATCATCAGGAAGACAAATGTAGGACCTTTGTAAAATATTTACATTATTACCTATACATAAAAAGTACAGAATTATTTACAGCAAAACAGTAAAATAAAGAAAGTGCAATATCATCTGACAACGCACACACACGCACACACACACACACATACACACACACACTTTCAAAGCTGCATTGGTCGAGCCAGTAAACAAGATCTGTCAACAGAGAGGCTGGAGTCATTCTGCAGGATTTCTATCTAACAAATACTCATTTTTAATTCATTTTAATTTGTTACTTGAGACGTCGTCGCCTTATAGCAAAGTCAATACATCTTTAAAAACATCTTCATGACCAAAGTAGCATCGAGATCAATGTCCTCGACTCATAGTTTAGGTTTTTCTGGATAGAAAAACACGATACAATTATTGAGACTTAATCGGACCGAATATATGAAACTTACTGCTTCAGTCCTGATGTTTCCAGTTGTGAAACATCAGGAGAATCAGAGTCAATTTTCTACTTTAAGGAAAAGTCAAATGTACTTTTATCTCATTTTACTTCAAACTTTGAGTTCATGATCAGGCCCCTTGAATTAAAAGGTTGCAGTTCCCTCTGAGGAGCTTTGTATCAGTGCACTGATGTGTCTTTCAAAACAATCTCAAAAAAACATTTAGAACCTTTAACTTCTACTTTCTGGGTTATGGACTTTTTGCAGCTGTTTTATAAAATGACGCAGCGTCAGGTCTGGGGAGTGATGGAGCTCAGTCACAGTCCAGCACATCAGCTGCAAAAGCTCATATTTAAGCTGCTTTAGCTCTCGACTCTTCCAGCCTCAACGCCACGTCACAACCGCCTCCGACCCAGCTCCAGATGATGCAATTGTTGATCTTCATTCACACCGTAGAAACCGTGGTGGTGAACGGGCGCATGATGACTCGACGAGCAGATGTCAAAACTGAGCCGGAGTCTTTACGTGCGTAGAAGTAAACCAGAGGGTTGAGGGCGCTGTTCAGACACACCAGCCCACGGCCTATCTGATGGCCGATGTAAACTCCATTGGACCACCTGTGACAGTTCCCGTGTTTGCTCAGAACTCTTGACCAGAGATTTAGGTTCTTGAACAGGTGATAGGGGATGTAGCACACAGAGAAGAGAAGGATCAAAATAAACATCAACCTCAGGCTCCTTCGCTTCAGATCCTTGTCGACGTTGTTTTTTGAGCAAAGTGTGATAATCATATGTCCGTAGCAGCCCAGCGTGATGAGGAGTGGGATACAAAACCCAGTCAAGGTCCTACCCAGGCTGTAGTTCAGGTAATCCTCCACAAATGTGTCGTGTGTGGTTTCGTAGCATTTCTCAGTTTGGTTTCCAGACGTCTTGATGTAGAACACGTCTGGAAGACTCTGGGCAGCCACCAGCAGCCACACGAGGACTGAGATGTTCACAGAATGAGTGACAGTGATTCTTCCCAACACTTTCATCGGGTGAACAATAGCCAGGTACCTGTACACGCTGATGCAGGTAAGGAATCCGATGCTGCCGTAGAGGTTCAGGTTGAAGCAGAATCTCGTTATCTTGCAGAATGTAGCTCCAAAGATCCACACATTCCCCTTGAAGTAGTAAACCACCAGAAACGGCAGCGTGAGCAGATACAAAACATCTGCAAGTCCCAGGTTGAGAACAAACACGTTGACGCTACCCAGTTTCTTCCAGTTCTGCCGCAAAGACTTCAACCCCCATGTGTTAGCAACCAGGCCAACGATGAAGACCAAGATTAAAACAGGAGGCAGGAATTTGCCGGTGAAATCAAAGCTGAAAAGAATACAAAAGGTTTTGTTCATGATCTTCTGAGCTGCAGTTCTTCCTCCTCGTGAAGGTGGTCGTCTCTTCTGGTTTCACATCTCAGGTCTCTGCACACTTTATTCAAGTTCCTGCACTTACTTTGATTCAGGAAACTACATCAATGACGTGGTGCTGCTGCCGGAAGCAGGGACTGACCCACACACAGGAAGTGGTGCAGTGATGGTTAAAACTGTTTCTTCGGCTGGTAACAGGCAGCAGGTGCTCAAAAGATGGACTCAAAAAAAAAATCTCCTTCAACTTAGTTTAACATTTTTAAACAGATTAATTCTTTTTATTTTATCTATTATTGTTGTATTATTTAAACTTTGCTTTAAACTCTGCGATCCGATTTTAAATTCTTTTGACTTTGTGCCCGAGTTGTTTTTAAGGTCCCTGTGCAGCACATTAACTATGTGGAAGGGGCTTCATAAATAAAGCTGCCTTGCCCAATGTGAGGTCATATGTTAAAGCCTATGTGAGAACAACACAAAATAAGCTGGGGGGCGGGGGGGGGGGGGGGGGTTATCTAATATAAACTATTACATATTGAATCAGTTCATTACAGGAGGAAGAAGGAAGTGAGATGTTTGGAAAAAGGCTTTTCAGACTTTAATGTGTGACTTCAGTAAGGAAAAGAAAAAGATCAATTTAGAATAGTAACAATCATCAGGAAGACAAATGTAGGATCTTTGTAAAATATTGACATTATTAACTATACATAAAATGGACAGAATTATTTACAGAAACACATTCAAATAAGGAAAGTGCATAATCATCTGACAGCGCACACACACATACACACACAAACACACACACACTCGAGCACGCACACAAACACAGAGGCACAAAGTTGCATTGGTCGAGTCAGAAAACAAGATCTGTCAACACACAGGCTGGAGTCATTCTGCAGGATTTCTATCTAACAAATACTCATTTTTAATTCATTCATTTGTTACTTGAGACGTCGTTGCCTTATAGCAAAGTTAATACGTCTTTAAAAACATCTTCATGACCAAAGTAGCATCGAGGTCAATGTCCTCGATTCATAGTTTAGGTTTTTCTAGGTTGAAAAAACACGATACAATTATTGAGACTCGATCGGCCCAAATATATGAAACTTATTGCTTCAGTCCTAATGTTTCCAGCTGTGAAACATCAGGAGAATCAGAGTCAATTTTCCACTTTAAGAAAAAGTAAAATGTACTTTTATCTCATGTTACAAAACATCTGCAAGTCCCAGGTTGAGAACAAACACGTTGACGCTACCCAGTTTCTTCCAGTTCTCCCACAAAGACTTCAACCCCCATGTGTTAGCAACCAGGCCGACGATGAGACCAAGATTAAAACAGGAGGCAGGAATCTGCCGGTGAAATCCAAGTTGACATGAGGACAAGAGGTATTGTTCATGTTCTTGTGAGCTGCAGTTCTTCCTCCTCGTGAATGTGATCGTCTCTTCTGGTTTCACATCTCAGATCTCGGCACACTGTATTTTTCTTCCTGCACGTACTTTGATTCAGGAAACTACGTCAATGACGTAGCGCTGGTGCCGGAAGCAGGGCCTGACCCAGACACAGGAAGTGATGCCATGATGGTTAAACCTGTTTTACTACAAGGCTGGTAACAGACATCAGGTGGTAAAAAGATGGACTCAAAAAAAATTCTCCTTCAACTTATTTTAACATTTTAAAACAGATTTATCCTATTTATTTGTTCTCACATTGGCTTTAAAAGTTTGCAGTTCCCTCTGAGGAGCTTTGTTTCAGTGCACGTCTTTCAAAACAATCTCAAAATCCCACTTAGAACCTTTAACTTCTACTTTCTGGGTTAAAGTGTTGTGCAATAATAGGTAGACTTGATGTTGGCTAATATTAATAATCATAAAATAGGATTTTTAAATAATAAAATGATTTATTCAAAATAATACAATTATTAATTAAAACGATAAAGTTATCAATTAAGAATAATACAATTATTAATGAAAAAAAAATACAATTATCAATTAAGAATAATACAATTGTAACTATAATTTATAAAAGAGGGGGCACTACCCTGGTATCAGTACCTACAATCAAATGTAAAGATCAGTCTCATTTAGATCTAGTTCAATTATAAATCTCAATATTTACTATTAAAGATTATATAATGGACAGTGAAGGCTATGGAGTTCTTGACAGTGTAGTGGTTTGCAAAATTCACTAGGCAACATTGATGAAAGAAAATTTGTGAAAGAAAAACATTTATTATGAATATAGTAAAACATAAAAACACAAATTACTAACAACGTGCTAACTAAACAAAAATGTGTATGTGAGTGCATGTGTGTTTGTGTGTGTGTGTGTGTGTGTGTGTGTGTGTGTGTGTGTGTGTGTGTGTGTGTGTATGTGTCTATGTAAGTCAAAGTGCTTCCCAAAATGGTGGTGGGCAAAAAGGATACCCCCCCCCCCATTGGAATGTTTACGACATGTAGTGGGGGTCTGGGCTAATGAGGTGAAGACTGCGCGTGTGTCTGTGTTGACCACCAGATCCTTATTTCCTCCCTTCAGGACCTGGGTGTCTCAGGCTCTGCTCTCTCCCTGCTCTCTTCCTACCTCAATGACCGCACTTATAGGGTAACTTGGAGAGGATCTGTGTCTGAACCTTGTCCTCTCACTACTGGGGTCCCTCAAGGTTCTGTCCTGGGTCCTCTCCTCTTCTCTTTGTACACCAACTCTCTCGGCTCTGTCATTCACTCACATGGGTTTTCCTACCATAGCTATGCCGATGATACCAAACTAATCCTGTCTTTTCCCCTATCGGAAACACAGGTAGCAGCACGAATCTCTGCCTGGCTGACTCACATCTCTCAGTGGATGTCTGCACACAACCTGAAGATTAACCTTGACAAGACTGAACTACTTTTCCTTCCAGGGAAAGACTCTCCCATCCACGACCTGACTAAATTCTTTAACGATTCTGCTAACGGTTCCCTGTGCCGTTGCGCATGCGCAAACTTTTTCATTCAGACGGCAGCAAACATGTCAACCAGGCAGAAGCGATCTAAAGTCTGGTTGTATTTCACACGACAAAATGACAGCAACGCCACTTGCAACGCGTGCAAAAGGGCTATTTCGTCGAAGGGAGGAAATACCACCAATATGATGAAGCATTTGAACACGCATGGAATGAAGTTACAGGAGGTGTGTCATGTGTTTGATGCTTGCAGCAGCGCAGCTAACGATAGCGCTGCATCTCTTTCTATCCAAGGTAAGCTCCTCAAACTTGTGTGAAGCAATTTGCCTTTATTGTGCGTAGTCGATCGAGCTCCGGCATTGGTCTCCTATTATCAGTGATGGGCAGTAGCGACGCGACAGCGTCGCTCGGCGGAAACCCGGAGTAGCTCGGCGGCTACTGCGGCGTCGCTCGGCGCCACACGTCCCTGCTCCAGACCCTGTCTATTGTGTTAGTGCCATTTGTTTCATTGTGTAAACCAGCTTTCACTATGTCCATGGCCCAGAGAGTGCATCAAGAGGTCCAGCTGTACAGAAGTCTGCCCTCCATCCCCTCTACGAATAACGCCACCCTTTGGTGGTGGGACCAGAGACACACTTTACCCCTGCTGTCAGGTCTAGCTGAGTCCTATCTGTGTGTTCAGGCATCCTCCACCCCATCTGAGAGAGTGTTCTCCACGGCTGGAGACACAATTAGTCCTGAGAGATCCCGTATCCTTCCGGAGAAAGCAGACATGCTTATTTTTCTGCACAAGAATTGTTGATTTTGTTGATTACAATTGCTGGTGCAGACTTGATGGTATTTGCCACTGCTAGTTTAATTTTTGGCAGCTCAGTTTTCATATACCCTTTTTAAAAAAGGAAGGAGCATTGTAGTTTCTAGTAACATGTTTAAATTAAGCAGAGTAAGTTTTATTTAAGTTATATAAGTTTTATTTTATCGTAATTTCTACAGAAGAATGTCAGGTTTATCTTTAGTTCAAGAGGAATACGTGAATGTTTTTGGTTATTTAAAAAATGTAAATGTTTATGTATACATACTGTATATGGTGTGCATCATTATAGAAAATTATATAAAAGAAAATTAATGTAAATAAACCCGTTTGTGCTCTTTTTTTCCCCCCTTGCCCAAAAAGAATCGATAAGAGAATCGATAAGGAATCGGAATCGATAAGCAGGAATCGATAAGGAATCGGAATCGTTAAAATCTTATCAATACTCATCCCTACCTGGGTGTGACACTCGATAGCCAAGTCTCCCTTACTGCCAACATTACTGCAACAACACGGTCCTGTAGATTCATGCTGTACAACATCAGGAGAATACGCCCCCTTCTCACTCAGAAGGCAGTGCAGGTTCTGGTCCAGGCTCTGGTCATCTCACGCCTAGATTACTGTAACTCCCTCCTGGCAGGTCTAACTGCTACTGCCATCCGACCTTTGCAGCTCATCCAGAATGCAGCAACTCGACAGTTTTTTTACCTAAATTCACTCACACTACTCCGCTCCTCTGCTCCCTTCACTGGTTACCAGTGGCTGCCCGCATCCGGTTCAAAACACTAGTACTTGTGTACCATGCTGTGTGTGGATCAGGTCCAGTCTACATCCAGGACATGGTCAAACGTTACACCGCAGCCCGTTCACTCTGTTCTGCTTCGGCTAATCGACTCGTTGCTCCCTCACGGCTAAACACTCATCAAAATCACGACTGTTTGCTGTCCTGGCTCCTTAACGGTGGAACGAGCAATTGACATCCGGACATCAGATAGTTTACAGATCTTCGGCCGAAAACTAAAAACTCACCTCTTCCGACTATACCTTGAATAAATAAAAAAAAAAAATACTAACAACTTTGAAACTAACACTTTTAGTAGCACTTAAATGGCACTTACTTATAGCACTTTGTAGTTTTGCTTTATTTTGAAGAAATTGTACTTTCTTGATTCTTGTTGTTCTGGGTCTGTACCCTCGGGGTTGATGCACTTATCGTAAGTCGCTTTTGATAAAAGCGTCAGCTAAATGAAATGTAATGTAATGTAATGTTTAGTCAGAGAATGAAAGAGTCATGGAGATATGCAAAGAAAGCCTGTGAAGAGCATAACTAACATTAACTTTAAAATAACTTGTAACCACGATATCATAACACATATCACACTTATAAACGTCACACAGAATCGAATAAACAGTCTTGTTTAGCCTAGTATAATTATTAAGCCCAGTTGTGTTACCCATCCGTGGAGACGAGAAAAAGGAAGTTGCAGTTCAGTTTGCAGTTCTGTGAAGTCTTCTGGCTGGTCGTATGGTTTCTGCCTTTGCGGTTCTGTCGAGCTGTGGGGCTCAGTTGCTGGTTGAAGTTCTCCTGCAGGACATCGAGTCAATACTAGGAGTTTGGTTGAGCTTGAAGTGCGAGGAGGTTTCCTTGGTGGGATGAGCTGGAAGCTGCACCTTTGCGCTCCTCTCGAAGAGTTGGATAGAAAGAGAAGATTTGAGCTGGAGCAGCCAGGATTCCCCTCTGCGATGCAGGAGAAGAGAGGCTGGACAGCCCTCCGCCTTGGGATTGTAATTGGATTACAGGGATTGTAGAAAAAAAGAGAATCAGGGGAGACCTGGTCTTATATTGCCTGGGGACCTCACAGGTCATGTGGTGCAGAGGGGCCAATAGCAGTTGACCCTTGTGGCTTTTAACATCTTTGTTTGAAGTCTAGGGATCCTGGGAGACTGAGTTCCCTGTGCTCTGGATTTTTCCAGAATAATGGAACATGTGGTTTCAGGCTTTTGACTACACATAAAGGCCGAAGAGAAGGCCTTTGATTTGACAAAAACACAGTCCCAACAATGGACTTAATGCAGCTGTTTTATAAAATGACTTAGCGTCAGGTCTGGGGAGTGATGGAGCTCAGTCACAGTCCAGCACATCAGCTGCTAAAGCTCATTTTTAAGCTGTTTTAGCTCTCGACTCTTCCAGCCTTGACGCCACGTCACAACCGCCTCCGACCCAGCTCCAGATGATGCAATTGTTGATCTTCATTCACACCGTAGAAACCTTGGTGATGAACGGGCGCATGATGACTCGACGAGCAGATGTCAAAACTGAGCCGGAGTCTTTACGTGTACTGAGTAAAACCAGAGGGTTGAGGGCGCTGTTCAGACACACCAGCAAACGACTTATCTGATAGGCGATGTAAACTCCATTGGACCAATTGTGACAGTTCCTGTGTTTGCTCAGAACTCTTGACCATAGATTTAGGTTCTTGAACAGGTGATAGGGGATATAACACACAGAGAAGAGAAGGATCAAAATGAACATCAACCTCACAATCCTTCGCTTCAGATCCTTGTTGACGTTGTTTTTGGAGCAAAGTATGATAATCATATGTCCGTAGCAGCCCAGCGTGATGAGGAGTGGGATACAAAACCCAGTCAGGGTCCTCCCCAGGCTGTAGTTCAGGTAATCCTCCACAGATGCGCTGTGTGTGGTATCGTAGCATTTCTCAGTTTGGTTTCCAGACGTCTTGATGTAGAACACGTCTGGAAGACTCTGGGCAGCCACCAGCAGCCACACGAGGACTGAGATGTTCACAGAATGAGTGACAGTGATTCTTCCCAACACTTTCATCGGGTGAACAATAGCCAGGTACCTGTACACGCTGATGCACGTAAGGAATCCGATGCTGCCGTAGAGGTTCAGGTTGAAGCAGAATCTCGTTATCTTGCAGAATGTAGTTCCAAAGATCCACACATTCCCCTTGAAGTAGTAAACCACCAGAAAGGGCAGCGTGAGCAGATACAAAACATCTGCAAGTCCCAGGTTGAGAACAAACACGTTGACGCTACCCAGTTTCTTCCAGTTCTGCCACAAAGACTTCAACCCCCATGTGTTAGCAACCAGGCCGACGATGAAGACCAAGATTAAAACAGGAGGCAGGAATCTGCCGGTGAAATCAAAGTTGACATGAGGACAAGAGGTTTTGTTCATGTTCTTCTGAACTGCAGTTCCTCCTCCCTGTGAATGTGATCGTCTCTTCTGGTTTCACATCTCAGGTCTCGGCACACTTCATTCAAGTTCCTGCACGTTTTTTGATTCAGGAAACTACGTCAATGACGCGGGGCTGGTGCCAGGAGCAGGGCCTGACCCAGAAAGGAAGTAATCTAATGATGGTTAAACCTGTTTTACTACCAGGCTGGTTACAGACAAGAGGCGGTAAAAAAAAATATTTTAACTTTGTGCCTGTGTTGTTTTTAATGTCCCTGTGCAGCACATTAACTCTGTGGAAGGGGCTTCATAAATAAAGCTGCCTTACCCAATGTGAGGTCAGATGTTAAAGCCTATGTGGGAACAACACAAGAGAAAATCAGGGAGGGGGGGGGGGATTTATCTAATATAAACTATTACTGGACATCAGTCAGACTTCATGTCCAGCAGGTGTCAGGTCTAACAAAGTCTTTAATAAAAATAGTTATACTAGTTTTAAATTTGGTTTCATTTTCATGTGGAATCAGCTCATTACAAGAGGAAGAAGGAAGTGAAACGTTTGGAAAAAGGCTTTTCAGACTTTAATGTGTGACTTCAGTAAGGAAATGAAAAACATCAATTTAGAATAGTAACAATCATCAGGAAGACAAATGTAGGAACTTTGTAAAATATTGACATTATTAACTATACTTACAAAGTACAGAATTATTTACAGCAAAACAGTAAAATAAAGAAAGTGCAATATCATCTGAAAGCGCACACACACACATACGCACACACACACACAAACACACACACACACACACACACACACACACACACATACGCACACGCACTAGGACACATGTACACGGACACACCCGTTCAAAGTTGGATTGGTCGAGTCAGAAATCAAGATCTGTCAACACAGAGGCTGGAGTCATTCTGCAGGATTTCTATCTAACAAATACTCATTTTTAATTCATTAATTTGTTACTTGAGACGTCGTCGCCTTATAGCAAAGTTAATACGTCTTTAAAAACATCTTCATTACCAAAGTAGCATCGAGATCAATGTCCTCGATTCATAGTTTAGGTTTTTCTAGGTTGAAAAAAACACGATACAATTATTGAAACTCAATCGGCCCAAATATATGAAACTTACTGCTTCAGTCCTGATGTTTCCAGTTGTGAAACATCAGGAGAATCAGAGTCAATTTTCTACTTTAAGAAAAAGTCAAATGTACTTTTATCTCGTTTTACTCTAAACTTTGAGTTCATGATCAGGCCCCTTTAATTAAAAGGTTGCAGTTCCCTCTGAGGAGCTTTGTATCAGTGCACTGATGTGTCTTTCAAAACAATCTCAAAAAAACATTTAGAACCTTTAACTTCTACTTTCTGGGTTATGGACTTTTTGCAGCTGTTTTATAAAATGACGCAGCGTCAGGTCTGGGGAGTGATGGAGCTCAGTCACAGTCCAGCACATCAGCTGCTAAAGCTAATTTTTAAGTTGCTTTAACTCTCGACTCTTCCAGCCTTGACGCCACGTCACAACCGCCTCCGACCCAGCTCCAGATGATGCAATTGTTGATCTTCATTCACACCGTAGAAACCGTGGTGGTGAACGGGCGCATGATGACTCGATGAGCAGATGTCAAAACTGAGCCGGAGTCTTTACGTGCGTAGAAGTAAACCAGAGGGTTGAGGGCGCTGTTCAGACACACCAGCCCACGGCCTATCTGATGGCCGATGTAAACTCCATTGGACCACCTGTGACAGTTCCCGTGTTTGCTCAGAACTCTTGACCAGAGATTTAGGTTCTTGAACAGGTGATAGGGGATGTAGCACACAGAGAAGAGAAGGATCAAAATAAACATCAACCTCAGGCTCCTTCGCTTCAGATCCTTGTCGACGTTGTTTTTTGAGCAAAGTATGATAATCATATGTCCGTAGCAGCCCAGCGTGATGAGGAGTGGGATACAAAACCCAGTCAAGGTCCTACCCAGGCTGTACTTCAGGTAATCCTCCACAAATGTGTCGTGTGTGGTTTCGTAGCATTTCTCAGTTTGGTTTCCAGACGTCTTGATGTAGAACACGTCTGGAAGACTCTGGGCAGCCACCAGCAGCCACACGAGGACTGAGATGTTCACAGAATGAGTGACAGTGATTCTTCCCAACACTTTCATCGGGTGAACAATAGCCAGGTACCTGTACACGCTGATGCAGGTAAGGAATCCGATGCTGCCGTAGAGGTTCAGGTTGAAGCAGAATCTCGTTATCTTGCAGAATGTAGTTCCAAAGATCCACACATTCCCCTTGAAGTAGTAAACCACCAGAAACGGCAGCGTGAGCAGATACAAAACATCTGCAAGTCCCAGGTTGAGAACAAACACGTTGACGCTACCCAGTTTCTTCCAGTTCTGCCGCAAAGACTTCAACCCCCATGTGTTAGCAACCAGGCCAACGATGAAGACCAAGATTAAAACAGGAGGCAGGAATTTGCCGGTGAAATCAAAGCTGAAAAGAATACAAAAGGTTTTGTTCATGATCTTCTGAGCTGCAGTTCTTCCTCCTCGTGAAGGTGGTCGTCTCTTCTGGTTTCACATCTCAGGTCTCTGCACACTTTATTCAAGTTCCTGCACGTACTTTGATTCAGGAAACTACATCAATGACGTGGTGCTGCTGCCGGAAGCAGGGACTGACCCACACACAGGAAGTGGTGCAGTGATGGTTAAAACTGTTTCTTCGGCTGGTAACAGGCAGCAGGTGCTCAAAAGATGGACTCAAAAAAAAAATCTCCTTCAACTTAGTTTAACATTTTTAAACAGATTAATTCTTTTTATTTTATCTATTATTGTTGTATTATTTAAACTTTGCTTTAAACTCTGCGATCCGATTTTAAATTCTTTTGACTTTGTGCCCGAGTTGTTTTTAAGGTCCCTGTGCAGCACATTAACTCTGTGGAAGGGGCTTCATAAATAAAGCTGCCTTGCCCAATGTGAGTTCATATGTTAAAGCCTATGTGAGAACAACACAAAATAAGCTGGGGGGCGGGGGGGGGGGGGGGGGGGGTTATCTAATATAAACTATTACATATTGAATCAGTTCATTACAGGAGGAAGAAGGAAGTGAGATGTTTGGAAAAAGGCTTTTCAGACTTTAATGTGTGACTTCAGTAAGGAAAAGAAAAAGATCAATTTAGAATAGTAACAATCATCAGGAAGACAAATGTAGGATCTTTGTAAAATATTGACATTATTAACTATACATAAAATGGACAGAATTATTTACAGAAACACATTCAAATAAGGAAAGTGCATAATCATCTGACAGCGCACACACACATACACACACAAACACACACACACTCGAGCACGCACACAAACACAGAGGCACAAAGTTGCATTGGTCGAGTCAGAAAACAAGATCTGTCAACACAGAGGCTGGAGTCATTCTGCAGGATTTCTATCTAACAAATACTCATTTTTAATTCATTCATTTGTTACTTGAGACGTTGTTGCCTTATAGCAAATACATCTTTAAAAACATCTTCATGACCAAAGTAGCATCGAGGTCAATGTCCTCGATTCATAGTTTAGGTTTTTCTAGGTTGAAAAAAACACGATACAATTATTGAGACTCAATCAGCCCAAATATATGAAACTTATTGCTTCAGTCCTGATGTTTCCAGCTGTGAAACATCAGGAGAATCAGAGTCAATTTTCCACTTTAAGAAAAAGTAAAATGTACTTTTATCTCATGTTACAAAACATCTGCAAGTCCCAGGTTGAGAACAAACACGTTGACGCTACCCAGTTTCTTCCAGTTCTCCCACAAAGACTTCAACCCCCATGTGTTAGCAACCAGGCCGACGATGAGACCAAGATTAAAACAGGAGGCAGGAATCTGCCGGTGAAATCAAAGTTGACAAGAACACAAAAGGTTTTGTTCATGATATTCTGAGCTGCAGTTCTTCCTCCTCGTGAATGTGATCGTCTCTTCTGGTTTCACATCTCAGATCTCGGCACACTTTATTTATCATCCTGCCCGTAGTTTTATTCAGGAAACTACATCAATGACGTGGCGCTGGTGCCAGAAGCAGGGCCTGACCCAGAAAGGAAGTGATGCAATGATGGTTAAACCAAAAACAAGTTTTAACATTTTAAAACAGATTGATCCTATTTATTTATTCTACCTGTTAATATTTTATGATTTAAACTTTGATTAATCTTTGAGCCCATGTTGTTTTTAATGTCCCTGTGCAGCACATTAACTCTGTGGAAGGGGCTTCATAAATAAAGCTGCCTTGCTCAATGTCAGAGGTCAGATGTTAAAGACTATGTGAGAACAACACAATGAGAGAACAACACAAGAGAAGCTGGGGGTGAGGGGATTTATCTAACATAAACTATTACTGGACATCAGTCAGACTTCATGTCCAACAGATGTCAGGTCCAACAAGGTCTTTTATGAAAATAGTTATACTAGTTTTAAATTTGGTTTCATTTTCATGTGGAATCAGCTCGTTACAGCAGAAGGGGAAGTAAAACGTTTGGAAAAAGGCTTTTCAGACTTTAATGTGTGACTTCAGTAAGGAAATGAAAAACATCAATTTAGAATAATAATGTGGGGATTGTGGAGTTTGTTGTTGTTGTTCTCATCCTTCCCTGTAGTGTCCCCTCGGCGCGTGTGGGTGTCCGGGGCGTGGCCTGATTCCTGGCGACAACAGACGAGGCACACCGGACCCTAATCATCTCATTCACCTCCTCCATAAATGCCTGGCTCGATCATCACTCCAGCGCCGGATTATTCAGTATCCTCGGTAGCTATACGACGCGACCTTCTCAACTCAGGCACCGTGTTGGATGTATTCTAAAACCTTGTCTTCAACTTCTACAGAACTCCGTGTGCCTAACCGCTGACGTCGCCTCCTCGCTTCCACCCTGGACTTCTTAACCAGCCGGCACCCTGCCACTACTGCCAGCTGTTATAATCGTTAAAATAAACATTCCTCTTACGAACTCTCTCGTCCGTGTCTGCTGTGGGGCCACGATCTACTAAAACCATAACAGAATAATCCGGCCACGACATGGACCCCGCAGACACGGAGAGATTCAGACTGGCGTTGGCCTCCTACGAAGACCGGGTTGGACAACAGGAGAAGACACTACTCGAGACCATGGCGGCCATCACCACACTTACCTCCCAG
Source organism: Pleuronectes platessa (assembly GCF_947347685.1). NCBI lineage: Eukaryota > Metazoa > Chordata > Actinopteri > Pleuronectiformes > Pleuronectidae > Pleuronectes > Pleuronectes platessa. The sequence goes on along the minus strand of NC_070631.1, from coordinate 2,641,382 downwards.
GTGTCGCTGATCGGCAGTCGGGTGGAGCAGATAGGGTCGCACCTCGCCTCGCATCCGTCTCCTCCAGCTCCGGGTCCAGCTCCAGCACCGTCATCAGCCGCTGCTTCGGGCTCGTTTCCCACTCAGCCCCGGGAGCCCGTTATCCCCACACCCGCCAGGTTTTCTGGTCAGTCTGGTGCCGGTAGAGAGTTTATTTTTCAGTGCGGACTCGTTTTTGAGCAACAGCCTTCAACATACTCCACAGATAGGTCGCAGATAGCTTTTGTGATGAGTTTGCTTTCAGACAGGGCCGCGGCTTGGGCGGTTGCACTTTCTCATAGTCATTCTCCGGTTTGCTCTTCATTTTCCTCGTTCTCCGACGAGTTTCTCAAAGTTTTTGACCATCCGCTACGCAGCAAGGAGGCCAGTAGCCGGCTCCTGTCTCTTCGCCAGGGAGCTAACTCCGTGGCTAAGCACTCGGTGGACTTCCGTATTTTAGCCATCGAGAGCGGGTGGGACGAGACAGCGTTACAGGGGGTGTTTCTCCGGGGATTACGAGACGACGTGAGAGACGAACTAGCTGCTCGTGACGAGACCACCTCACTGGACGAGCTAATTTCGCTAGCTATCCGCTTGGATTGTCGCCTCCACGAGAGACGCAGAGAGAGATCCGGGGGTGTCAGTCATGCACCTCCCGTGACTCGGACAATGGGTCCCTTCCAACGGGGATTTACGTTTTCTCCACCACCTCCATTCGGCCCGGACAGGATTCCTCCGCGGACCACCTCTTCTTCCTCTTCTTCTTCTCCAGGCACCGAGGAACCCATGCAGCTGGGGAGGACGAGACTACCTCCACGGGAGCGTCAACGTCGCCAGCTACAGGGTCTCTGCGCCTACTGCGGGCAGGAGGGACATCTTCGTGACAACTGCCCGGTTTTGTCAAAAGGGGGGGCTCACCAACCACTGGGGGAGCGTTGGTGAGTCAGTCTTCTGTGTGTTCGTCTCCTCCTCGCCTGCTGATCAAAGGTACTGTTTCCTGGAATCAAACCTCCCGTTCGCTATCCATCTTGGTGGATTCGGGGGCAGATGACAATTTTATCGACTCAAGTTTTGTTACGCAGGCTCAAGTTCCCTGTCAGCTCCTCTCTCACCCCAAGAGGGTCTTTGCTTTGGATGGCAGGCTTCTGGCGCAGGTTACTCACCGCACAAAGCCTATTTCCCTGTTGTTGTCCGGGAACCATCATGAGGCCATTTCTTTTTTTGTTATTTCTTCTCCAACTTCCCCTGTGGTGTTAGGTTTACCCTGGTTAAAGCTACATAACCCCCACATTGACTGGTCCTCGGTGTCCGTCCTAAATTGGAGTTTATTTTGTCATGCCCACTGTTTACGTTCCGCCGTTCCCTCCACTCGTTCTATGCCACAGGCTCCTCCCAAGCCCGTGGATGTGAGCTCCGTACCTGCCGTTTATCACCACCTCCGGGAGGTGTTCAGTAAGGACCATGCTCTGTCACTTCCCCCTCACAGACCTTATGACTGCGGGATTGAGCTTCTCCAGAACGTTCCGTATCCTTCCAGCAAGCTCTATAATTTATCCAAGCCAGAACGTATCGCCATGGAGACATACATCACCGAATCGGTGGCCTCGGGTCTCATTCGGCCATAGTCATCTCCTTTAGGGGCGGGGTTTTTTTTTTGTGGAGAAGAAGGACAAGTCTCTGCGGCCTTGTATTGATTTTCGGGGACTCAACGACATTACGGTTAAGAATAAATACCCTCTCCCTCTCATTGACTCTGCTTTTGGGTCCCTTCATGAGGCCACTATTTTTACTAAGTTGGACCTCAGGAACGCCTACCACTTAGTTAGGATCCGAGAGGGGGATGAGTGGAAGACGGGGTTTAACACCCCCCTGGGGCATTTTGAATATTTGGTGATGCCTTTTGGCCTCACCAATGCCCCCGCTATTTTTCAATGCTTAATTAATGACGTGTTAAGAGACATGCTTAACTGTTTTGTTTTTGTTTATTTGGATGATATTTTGATTTTCTCCCGTAACCACCAGGAGCACGTGCAACATGTCCAGCTAGTGCTCAGAAGACTCCTGGAAAACAGGTTATATGTAAAAGCAGAGAAATGTGATTTTCATGTATGTTCTATTAGTTTTTTGGGTGTCATTGTGGAGAAAGGGCAACTCAGGACCGACCCTGCCAAGGTTAAGGCAGTGGCCGAATGGCCCACTCCTACATCAAGGAAGCAACTTCAGAGGTTCCTCGGGTTTGCCAATTTCTACCGCAGATTTATCCAGGACTATAGTATAGTTGCTACACCTCTGACGCAGCTGACGTCGGTTAAAATTCCTTTTGTGTGGTCACCTGCAGCGGAGGGGGCGTTTGCTAGACTTAAATTGTTGTTTTCATCTGCTCCTGTACTCATTCACCCTGACCCTGCCTTACAGTTTGTGGTGGAGGTGGATGCCTCGGACTCCGGGGTGGGGGCCGTGCTGTCGCAGCGCTCCACCATCGACCAGAAGGAGCACCCATGTGCCTTTTTCTCCCGCCAGCTCTCACCGGCGGAGAGAAACTATGACGTCGGGAACCGGGAGTTGCTGGCGGTGGTTCTGGCTCTGCAGGAGTGGAGGCACTGGCTTGAGGGATCCACGCATCCGTTCATTGTGTGGACCGATCATAAAGACCTGTCTTATCTCCGCTCTGCTCGTAGGCTCAACTCCCGCCAGGCCCGGTGGGCACTCTTCCTGGGGCGCTTCCACTTTACACTCACCTACCGGCCCGGGTCCAAGAACATCAAGCCAGATGCGCTGTCACGTCAGTTTGCGCTCCCTATGGAGGACACGTCTGGAGACACCATCCTGCCAGCTGCCTGCGTGGTGGGAGCGGCCAGGTGGGAGATCGAGGGTGTGGTCCAGGGGGCCCAGAGGGACCAGCCGGTTCCACCAGGCTGCCCTCCGGACAGATTGTTTGTTCCTGAGGGAGTGAGATCCCCGGTTCTGCAATGGGGACACGCCTCCCGGATCGCCTGCCATCCGGGTTTTCGGCGAACTCTGGCCCTTCTCCAACAGCGGTTCTGGTGGCCCTCCATGGCGGCCGATACCAGGGGGTTCGTCGCTGCCTGTTCTGTCTGCGCCCGAGGTAAGGCATCACATCAAGCCCCCGCTGGTTTACTGCATCCTCTGCCCATCCCTCACCGCCCGTGGTCACATGTGGCGGTTGACTTCATAACTGGCTTACCCCCATCGGAAGGCAACACAGTGATTCTGACCGTCGTTGACAGATTCTCCAAAGCAGCTCACTTCATCCCGGTACCTAAGTTACCCTCCGCCTTGGAGACCGCTAACCTTCTCATCACACACGTCTTCCGTTTGCATGGCATCCCGGTAGACATTGTCTCGGACAGGGGTCCTCAGTTCACCGCTAGGACGTGGAAGGCGTTCTGCCAGGCGTTGGGGGCGTCGGCCAGCCTATCTTCCGGATACCATCCTCAGTCCAACGGCCAGACAGAACGGGCGAACCAGGATCTGGGGTCAGCACTGCGCTGTGTTTCAGCCCGACATCCGGTTTCCTGGGCCACACACCTCTCCTGGATCGAATACGCTCACAACTCCCTGGTCTGCTCCGCCACAGGTATGTCGCCGTTCATGGTTGCTAATGGGTTCCAACCTCCTCTGTTCCCATCTCAGGAAGCTGACGTGGCAGTGCCATCCGTGGGGGAGTATCTGCAGCGTGCTCGTCGGGTCTGGCTCGAGGCCCGGGCAGCCCTGGTCCGTACTGCGTCCCGCAATCAGCGAGTGGCTGACCGGCATCGCACCCCTGCTCCTGACTATCAGCCGGGACAGATGGTCTGGCTATCATCCCGGGATCTGCCTCTCCAAACCGAATCACGTAAATTGACACCTAGATACATTGGGCCATTTGAGGTCGATCGGATAATAAATCCGTGTGCGGTGAGACTTAAACTCCCCCTGTCTTTGAAAGTTCATCCCACGTTCCACGTCTCTCATCTCAAGCCAGTGTCCACAAGTCCATTAAGCCCTCCTGCGGAGCCTCCCCCACCCACCCTTATCATAGATGACCACCCGGCATATACGGTTAATAAGGTATTGGATGTACGCCGGCGTGGTCGAGGTTACCAATACCTCGTGGACTGGGAGGGATATGGCCCAGAGGAGAGACAATGGGTTTCTCGTTCCCTGATTTTGGACGGTACCATCCTCGATGACTTTTATGCTTGTTTCCCGGACAAGCCGGGTCGGCCGCCAGGCGGCGTCCCTTGAGGGGGGGGTACTGTGGGGATTGTGGAGTTTGTTGTTGTTGTTCTCATCCTTCCCTGTAGTGTCCCCTCGGCGCGTGTGGGTGTCCGGGGCGTGGCCTGATTCCTGGCGACAACAGACGAGGCACACCGGACCCTAATCATCTCATTCACCTCCTCCATAAATGCCTGGCTCGATCATCACTCCAGCGCCGGATTATTCAGTATCCTCGGTAGCTATACGACGCGACCTTCTCAACTCAGGCACCGTGTTGGATGTATTCTAAAACCTTGTCTTCAACTTCTACAGAACTCCGTGTGCCTAACCGCTGACGTCGCCTCCTCGCTTCCACCCTGGACTTCTTAACCAGCCGGCACCCTGCCACTACTGCCAGCTGTTATAATCGTTAAAATAAACATTCCTCTTACGAACTCTCTCGTCCGTGTCTGCTGTGGGGCCACGATCTACTAAAACCATAACAAATAACAATCATCAGGAAGACAAATGTAGGACCTTTGTAAAATATTTACATTATTACCTATACATAAAAAGTACAGAATTATTTACAGCAAAACAGTAAAATAAAGAAAGTGCAATATCATCTGACAACGCACACACACGCACACACACACACACATACACACACACACACTTTCAAAGCTGCATTGGTCGAGTCAGAAAACAAGATCTGTCAACACAGAGGCTGAAGTCATTCTGCAGGATTTCTATCTAACAAATACTCATTTTTAATTCATTTTAATTTGTTACTTGAGACGTCGTCGCCTTATAGCAAAGTTAATACGTCTTTAAAAACATCTTCATGACCAAAGTAGCATCGAGATCAATGTCCTCGACTCATAGTTTAGGTTTTTCTAGATAGAAAAACACGATACAATTATTGAGACTTAATCGGACCGAATATATGAAACTTACTGCTTCAGTCCTGATGTTTCCAGTTGTGAAACATCAGGAGAATCAGAGTCAATTTTCTACTTTAAGGAAAAGTCAAATGTACTTTTATCTCATTTTACTTTAAACTTTGAGTTCATGATCAGGCCCCTTAACCTCTTAAGAGGCGGGTGAGATTCGCCTAAAACGCCGGTCTGAGGAATACCCAAATTAAATTGAAAGCTGTTCTTGAACCATTTGGAGTATATGGTATATTCTATGCAGCCGAGAGGTCGATGATGTTGTAGAATTTGTTGATGATAATGGAAGGACTCCGAGGACCCAGTACTTTCAGTATAACAAAGTTTATTACAAGAAATTATGAGTCGGGACGGGCATCTAGATACCCGGAGATACACAAGCCAAAAGTGAAATCTGATGTGAAGGGGTCGAAAGCACATTTATATAGGGAAGCTGGTTACGCCCATGACTTCAGGTAAAAGACATCCCACATGGGATTTCTGACTAAATAAGGACAAGTTTTTGTACCTGAAGATGAATACACATTGGTCAAGAACCTTCCTTCTGCACCCATCCATTAGCTGGTCAGAGATAATTCCCTAGGTCAAAGATCATCCCAAAAAGGTACAGAGCAAATAAGATGAACATCTAGAGGACTCTCTGAGAATTTCTGAGAGTCCAGGGGGCAGGCATCATAAATGTAAGGCTATCATTATGTTTTAAGCACATACCAACATGATCTACTCTAACGAATACACGACAAGTACATGTATAATCTTGGTCCCTTTTGAAAGGTAACATTCTGAACTTTCCCCCTCAACAGTCAGAATCACTGTAAGTGCTACTGGCATTGAGTAATAGCAGTTGGCCAACAGTGAAGTAGAAGGGTTTTATTTCCGCCTGAATATTTTTTAATAAACAGATGCCTGCAGATGACTCTAGCTGGGACTTATGAGCTGGAAAACACAATGGAACCCTAGCATGAAGCCTTGACTAGCCCAAGTTCAAATTTGATAACAATACCACAGAAAATGAATATTTGACCGATTTTTTTCCTAAGTGCATGTCTAGGCGTTTTCCACAAAGGCCATTTGGAGACTCCAAAGGACCCTTTGTAACAATGGTAACCAACCAGGTTAAAAAAGCTAATTTTACACTCAAAATCACACTTTTATATAAAGGAGATGTGATGGAAATTCATCTTGAGATTTGAAATAATTAAATTCTCAGACCGGAGTAGCTTTTGAGTCTTTATAATAATAAGCTTGTGGGGATTGTGGAGTTTGTTGTTGTTGTTCTCATCCTTCCCTGTAGTGTCCCCTCGGCGCGTGTGGGTGTCCGGGGCGTGGCCTGATTCCTGGCGACAACAGACGAGGCACACCGGACCCTAATCATCTCATTCACCTCCTCCATAAATGCCTGGCTCGATCATCACTCCAGCGCCGGATTATTCAGTATCCTCGGTAGCTATACGGCGCGACCTTCTCAACTCAGGCACCGTTTTGGATGTATTCTAAACCTTGTTTTCAACTTCTACAGACCTCCGTGTGCCTAACCGCTGACGTCGCCTCCTCGCTTCCACCCTGGACTTCATAACCAGCCGGCACCCTGCCACTACTGCCAGCTCTTATAATCGTTAAAATAAACATTCCTCTTACGAACTCTCTCGTCCGTGTCTGCTGTGGGGCCACGATCTACTAAAACCATAACAGAATAATCCGGCCACGACATGGACCCCGCAGACACGGAGAGATTCAGACTGGCGTTGGCCTCCTACGAAGACCGGGTTGGACAACAGGAGAAGACGCTACTCGAGACCATGGCGGCCATCACCACCCTTGCCTCCCAGGTGTCGCTGATCTGCAGTCGGGTGGAGCAGATAGGGTCGCACCTCGCCTCGCAGCCGTCTCCTCCAGCTCCGGGTCCAGCTCCAGCACCGTCATCAGCCGCTGCTTCGGGCTCGTTTCCCACTCAGCCCCGGGAGCCCGTTATCCCCACACCCGCCAGGTTTTCTGGTCAGTCTGGTGCCGGTAGAGAGTTTATTTTTCAGTGCGGACTCGTTTTTGAGCAACAGCCTTCAACATACTCCACAGATAGGTCGCAGATAGCTTTTGTGATGAGTCTGCTTTCAGACAGGGCCGCGGCTTGGGCGGTTGCACTCTCTCATAGTCATTCTCCGGTTTGCTCTTCATTTTCCTCGTTCTCCGACGAGTTTCTCAAAGTTTTTGACCATCCGCTACGCTGCAAGGAGGCCAGCAGCCGGCTCCTGTCTCTTCGCCAGGGAGCTAACTCCGTGGCTAAGCACTCGGTGGACTTCCGTATTTTAGCCATCGAGAGCGGGTGGGACGAGACAGCGTTACAGGGGGTGTTTCTCCGGGGATTACGAGACGACGTGAGAGACGAACTAGCTGCTCGTGACGAGACCACCTCACTGGACGAGCTAATTTCGCTAGCTATCCGCTTGGATTGTCGCCTCCACGAGAGACGCAGAGAGAGATCCGGGGGTGTCAGTCATGCACCTCCCGTGACTCGGACAATGGGTCCCTTCCAACGGGGATTTACGTTTTCTCCACCACCTCCATTCGGCCCGGACAGGATTCCTCCGCGGACCACCTCTTCTTCCTCTTCTTCTTCTCCAGGCACCGAGGAACCCATGCAGCTGGGGAGGACGAGACTACCTCCACGGGAGCGTCAACGTCGCCAGCTACAGGGTCTCTGCGCCTACTGCGGGCAGGAGGGACATCTTCGTGACAACTGCCCGGTTTTGTCAAAAGGGGGGGCTCACCAACCACTGGGGGAGCGTTGGTGAGTCAGTCTTCTGTGTGTTCGTCTCCTCCACGCCTGCTGATCAAAGGTACTGTTTCCTGGAATCAGACCTCCCGTTCGCTATCCATCTTGGTGGATTCGGGGGCAGATGACAATTTTATCGACTCAAGTTTTGTTACGCAGGCTCAAGTTCCCTGTCAGCTCCTCTCTCACCCCAAGAGGGTCTTCTTGGGGTCATTTTGAATATCTGGTGATGCCTTTTGGCCTCACCAATGCCCCCGCTATTTTTCAATGCCTGATTAATGACGTGTTAAGAGACATGCTTAACTGTTTTGTTTTTGTTTATTTGGATGATATTTTGATTTTCTCCCGTAACCACCAGGAGCACGTGCAACATGTCCAGCTAGTGCTCAGAAGACTCCTGGAAAACAGGTTATATGTAAAAGCAGAGAAATGTGATTTTCATGTATGTTCTATTAGTTTTTTGGGTGTCATTGTGGAGAAAGGGCAAATCAAGACCGACCCTGCCAAGGTTAAGGCAGTGGCCGAATGGCCCACTCCTACATCAAGGAAGCAACTTCAGAGGTTCCTCGGGTTTGCCAATTTCTACCGCAGATTTATCCAGGACTATAGTATAGTTGCTACACCTCTGACGCAGCTGACTTCGGTTAAAATTCCTTTTGTGTGGTCACCTGCAGCGGAGGGGGCGTTTGCTAGACTTAAATTGTTGTTTTCATCTGCTCCTGTACTCATTCACCCTGACCCTGCCTTACAGTTTGTGGTGGAGGTGGATGCCTCGGACTCCGGGGTGGGGGCCGTGCTGTCGCAGCGCTCCACCATCGACCAGAAGGAGCACCCGTGTGCCTTTTTCTCCCGCCAGCTCTCACCGGCGGAGAGAAACTATGACGTCGGGAACCGGGAGTTGCTGGCGGTGGTTCTGGCTCTGCAGGAGTGGAGGCACTGGCTTGAGGGATCCACGCATCCGTTCATTGTGTGGACCGATCATAAAAACCTGTCTTATCTCCGCTCTGCTCGTAGGCTCAACTCCCGCCAGGCCCGGTGGGCACTCTTCCTGGGGCGCTTCCACTTTACACTCACCTACCGGCCCGGGTCCAAGAACATCAAGCCAGATGCGCTGTCACGTCAGTTTGCTCTCCCTATGGAGGACACGTCTGGAGACACCATCCTGCCATCTGCCTGCGTGGTGGGAGCGGCCAGGTGGGAGATCGAGGGTGTGGTCCAGGGGGCCCAAAGGGACCAGCCGGTTCCACCAGGCTGCCCTCCGGACAGATTGTTTGTTCCTGAGGGAGTGAGATCCCCAGTTCTGCAATGGGGACACGCCTCCCGGATCGCCTGCCATCCGGGTTTTCGGCGAACTCTGGCCCTTCTCCAACAGCGGTTCTGGTGGCCCTCCATGGCGGCCGATACCAGGGGGTTCGTCGCTGCCTGTTCTGTCTGCGCCCGAGGTAAAGCATCACATCAAGCCCCCGCTGGTTTACTGCATCCTCTGCCCATCCCTCACCGCCCGTGGTCGCATGTGGCGGTTGACTTCATAACTGGCTTACCCCCATCGGAAGGCAACACAGTGATTCTGACCGTCGTTGACAGATTCTCCAAAGCAGCTCACTTCATCCCGTTACCTAAGTTACCCTCCGCCTTGGAGACCGCTAACCTTCTCATCACACACGTCTTCCGTTTGCATGGCATCCCGGTAGACATTGTCTCGGACAGGGGTCCTCAGTTCACCACTAGGACGTGGAAGGCGTTCTGCCAGGCGTTGGGGGCGTCGGCCAGCTTATCTTCCGGATACCATCCTCAGTCCAACGGCCAGACAGAACGGGCGAACCAGGATCTGGGGTCAGCACTGCGCTGTGTTTCAGCCCGACATCCGGTTTCCTGGGCCACACACCTCTCCTGGATCGAATACGCTCACAACTCCCTGGTCTGCTCCGCCACAGGTATGTCGCCGTTCATGGTTGCTAATGGGTTCCAACCTCCTCTGTTCCCATCTCAGGAAGCTGACGTGGCAGTGCCATCCGTGGGGGAGTATCTGCAGCGTGCTCGTCGGGTCTGGCGCGAGGCCCGGGCAGCCCTGGTCCGTACGGCGTCCCGCAATCAGTGAGTGGCTGACCGGCATCGCACCCCTGCTCCTGACTATCAGCCGGGACAGATGGTCTGGCTATCATCCCGGGATCTGCCTCTCCAAACCGAATCACGTAAATTGACACCTAGATACATTGGGCCATTTGAGGTCGATCGGATAATAAATCCGTGTGCGGTGAGACTTAAACTCCCCTTGTCTTTGAAAGTTCATCCCACGTTCCACGTCTCTCACCTCAAGCCAGTGTCCACAAGTCCATTAAGCCCTCCTGCGGAGCCTCCCCCACCCACCCTTATCATAGATGACCACCCGGCATATACGGTTAATAAGGTATTGGATGTACGCCGGCGTGGTCGAGGTTACCAATACCTCGTGGACTGGGAGGGATATGGCCCAGAGGAGAGACAATGGGTTTCTCGTTCCCTGATTTTGGACAGTTCCATCCTCGATGACTTTTATGCTTGTTTCCCGGACAAGCCGGGTCGGCCGCCAGGCGGCGTCCCTTGAGGGGGGGGGGTACTGTGGGGATTGTGGAGTTTGTTGTTGTTGTTCTCATCCTTCCCTGTAGTGTCCCCTCGGCGCGTGTGGGTGTCCGGGGCGTGGCCTGATTCCTGGCGACAACAGACGAGGCACACCGGACCCTAATCATCTCATTCACCTCCTCCATAAATGCCTGGCTCGATCATCACTCCAGCGCCGGATTATTCAGTATCCTCGGTAGCTATACGGCGCGACCTTCTCAACTCAGGCACCGTTTTGGATGTATTCTAAACCTTGTTTTCAACTTCTACTGACCTCCGTGTGCCTAACCGCTGACGTCGCCTCCTCGCTTCCACCCTGGACTTCATAACCAGCCGGCACCCTGCCACTACTGCCAGCTCTTATAATCGTTAAAATAAACATTCCTCTTACGAACTCTCTTGTCCGTGTCTGCTGTGGGGCCACGATCTACTAAAACCATAACAAAGCTCTGCAGAGTTAACAACAAGCACGGGTGCTCAAAAGGGAAGAACTGGCTGCGAGTTAAAAAAAGCCAGGACTTATACAAAGAGGCGTTTCAAAGGACAATATGAAAAAAAGAAGACATGCCAGAACTAATGCAAAGAGGTGCTTCATAAAACTTAATATGAGAAAGATATGAAATCCTCTTCTGTGTCTATCTGCTGTGTCCGTCAGCTGAAGCAAACTCCCTATTTGCCAAGGCCACAGCAGTGAGACAACTGGTAAGTTGAATTTTCCCTTACAGAGACAAAACCGGTCATATGGTTTAAAATGTATACAAATAAACATCTTTCATATATTCATTCATGTAGCAGTCACGACGGGGACGAAACACTGACGCACGATGCTCTGGGACCAGCTGTACACTGTTATGCAGTTATTTGCGTGGTGTCTCCTTTTTTTCTTCCCGTCAAACTGCACATCATTATTATGAAAATTTCATTAGCTAAACGATAAGACAGTCATCAGAACAATCGGTTGCAATTGGCTCAGCCTTTACACGTCAGAAGAGGGGCAGGCTCTTTCCAACAACAAGGTGCCTTGTTGGCTATTGCAGGCTGTGGACAGCCCATGCCAGCCCATGCCAACTCCGATTGGTCAAGTTTAGATTGACAGCTCACTTGAACCAATAGGAGTTGCTACCCACCATTTGGAGATCTTTGTTTACATGCAAAAATAAATTATGAGTGAGAGTAAGTCACAGTTTATACGGAGGAGGTGGCAGCGCCGACATTACGCAACAGCGGACAGTGGCTATTCTTTGATGTAATAGTGTGTTTTGGATTGATTATGTAAATAGTTGGATTGTCTGGACCTTTGGCAATGTACCAACACCGTTTTTGTTGGAATGGTATCGATCTTTGGATTAATATGAAGCTTCTCATGTGAGTCGCGTAGACTTTGTATCGTCTTTTTTTCTATTTCCGGTCTGACTGAGACGTTGATTGTACCGGCTCTGTTGATCGGATCTGGTAATGGTCAGTGGAATCAGTGGAATCAGAATAATCTAAGCTTTCTAACGATATGTTGCATTAGTACCTAGCTGTAGGACGCAGGTCTGTAAATAACAATGATTGACGCTGATCTGTAAAACAGCCCACCTGGTAGGAGCACTCAGGCGGATGCCCTCAAACGGGTTAATTCAAAGGTTGCAGTTCCCTCTGAGGAGCTTTGTATCAGTTACTAACAACATGCTAACTAAACAAAGATGTGTATGTGAGTGTGTGTGTGTGTGTGTGTGTGTATAGGTCTATGTCCCTATTGGAATGTTTACGACATGTAGCGGGGGTCTGGGCTAATGAGGTGAAGACTATGTGTGTGACTGTGTGGATGTTAAGTCAGAGAATGAAAGAGTCATGGAGATATGCAAAGAAAGCCTGTGAAGAGCATAACTAACATTAACTTTAAAATAACTTGTAACCACGATATCATAACACATATCACACTTATAAACGTCACACAGAATCGAATAAACAGTCTTGTTTAGCCTAGTATAATTATTAAGCCCAGTTGTGTTACCCATCCGTGGAGACGAGAAAAAGGAAGTTGCAGTTCAGTTTGCAGTTCTGTGAAGTCTTCTGGCTGGTCGTATGGTTTCTGCCTTCGCGGTTCTGTCGAGCTGTGGGGCTCAGTTGCTGGTTGAAGTTCTCCTGCAGGACATCGAGTCAATACTAGGAGTTTGGTTGAGCTTGAAGTGCGAGGAGGTTTCCTTGGTGAGATGAGCTGGAAGCTGCACCTTTGCGCTCCTCTCGAAGAGTTGGATGGAAAGAGAAGATTTGAGCTGGAGCAGCCAGGATTCCCCTCTGCGATGCAGGAGAAGAGAGGCTGGTGTTGTGCAATAGTAGGAGTAGAATTGACGTTGGCTAATTATTAATAATCATGAAATATGATTATTAAAATAACAATTATTTCTTAAAAATAATCAAAAATGATAAAGCTATTAATTAAGAAATGTAACACATTTAATTAGAAATGATACGGTTATCCATTAATAATAGTTCAAATAATTAATGAAAACAATAAAATTATCAATTAAGAATAATACAAATCTGTAATCATTGCTTATTGTCGCGGGGCACCACCCTGGTTACAGGGACCAACGAGTCAATCTATAAATATCAGTCTCATAATGATAAATGTCAAATCAATAATCTCAATATTTAATATTAATAATTATTTAATTAACAGTGAAGGCTTCTAAGTTCGAGCACAGGCAATCATAATCCAGCTGCAATCACATACATATGCACAAATAATCACAAACTACAGATACTTTAATTACAAAAGCATTTATTAAAAAGGGGAAATAAAGTTATAATGTTATTCAATGATTCATCATTTTAACAAGCTCCGATATTTCAAAGATAAACACAGCAGCAGCACTTATCACAATTCAGAAAATACATGTAAAACCGGCGGTCTACCTATGTATGTCTGTCTCGGTGTGTGTGTGTGTGTCTGTGTCAAAGTGTCTCTCTGTGTGTGTGTGTGTCTATGTGTATGCATGTGAAATAAAGTTAGTGTTATTTAATGATTCATCATTTTAACAAACTCCCATATTTCAAAGATAACAACAGCAGCCGCTTATCACAATTTAGAAAAACACATGTATTCATCTATGTGTATCTGTGTGTGTGTATCTGTCTGTGTCTATCAATGTGTCTCTGTGTCTGTGTGGGTGTGTGTGTGTGTGTGTGTGTGTGTGTGTGTGTGTGTGTGTGTGTGTGTGTGTGAGAGAGCGAGAGAGAGAGAGAAAAAGAAGGGGGCGTGGCGATGACGCAGTCACGTGGTGACGTCACATCTAAGATGGCGGCCGATCATGATTCGTGGAATCAAGGCCTAAAAACTCTCAAAATGGCGGATTGACTACAAAACAAGATGGCGGAGCCGTTATGAATTTAGAGCCAGAATGGGAGGAGAGGGAGAGAGGAGGCGTGGCAATAATAGATTCAAAATGGTGGTTTAACTTGCGTTATTCAAAATGGAGTCTATGTTAATGACACCATGTGGCCGGAGCTCACACTGGTGGTCGTCACATGAATTACACCAAGGGATTTTCAGACAAAGAGAATTCTTTGTCTCTGCTTTGGCGTTCGGCCGCATGGCTTCCAGATGTGTCCAGCCTCTCTGAATATAGATTTAACTATGTTACATGAACTGTATTCTAAATACAGATCGGATGTGTGTATAGGTCGGTTTAGAAGGAGAGAGAGAGAGAGAGCATACAAGGAGAGAGCAAAGCTCTTAAAAGCACCGTCAGAGACAAGTTACATTTACTTTACCACTCAGCACCCAAGTGGCGTTGTGTGCTGAGGTTTGACCGGTAAAGTCTCTTTAAAGTTGTTCAAACGGTCACAATGAGCTGGAGACGCTGCTCACGGCGCTTAAAAACTGTGGCACAAGGCCGTAACCGGAAACCGGAAGTGGCGAATCGCCGCTAAACACTGGAGACTCGGCGGTCTCATACAAAACAAATACATTCAAGTATTAAAACAATACGCTACGTATTAGATTAACATCTGCCCAGACAATAAAGCCTCTTACTGTACCACCCTCGCGGTGTGCGTGCGCGTCGGGCCAGTGAATTACGTGGTCTCTCAAGCGGTCTTCGGCCGCCGGACCGGACAAGCAGCGGATTTTCTCGTGCTGCTTCGACGGGATGAACGCCGTCCTTCTTCTTCAGGGATGTGGAGCTCGTGCTCCTCAGCGGAATGAATCTCGCGCTTCTGCAGGGGACGGCTGTGGAAGCCGTTTGTAGATCGTTGGGAAAAGAAAAATAAAGTCCGTGGGGAAAGTGAAACAGTCTGAGATTGTTCCGCGTGCAATTTCCTGTTTGGTCTTTTCAAGTTAAAAGAGCAAAAGTCCTTTTGAAAATAAAAACGTCGACTGAGATAAAAGACAATGAAAGAAATGAAAGAAAATAACTCTGGTTGCCCCCTTTAGCAATTAAATCAGCTGGGAGGCCCCGAAGGGGGCCTGGTGTTGTCTTCAGAGCAGGGTAAAAATGGCAGCGATGTTTGGGGTTCATGGGCTTTTAAATTACCTGAGAGGTCCTCCTCCTTGAGGAGTTGGTCATAGGATGATGCTGGCTTTAAGCCAATTGAGTGTCAGAGCTGGACCTGAGTGGGCTGGGCTTGGAAATCAGCGGGGGTTCCAAGGCATTCCCAGAACATTTTTCCACCACCAGGGGGAGATTCTTGAGCCTGCAGGAGGATGTTTTCCCGCCCAAAGTTTAACAACCCTTTGTTCCTCTCGGCTCCAGTGTCTGGTGGCACCCCGCTGGGCTCTGGCCCAACAGTCCCCCTTTTGGTCTGGAGAGTGGGCTTTGACCCCGGTCTCCAGGGCAAACTATGGTCGAGAGTCCAGTGATAATCCATGAGAGGTAATCCTTGAGTGGAGTTGAAGCAGTAAAAGTTAGTTCATTATGAGGCAGAGAGGCATAAATGTCTTCGAGGCATGAGTCTAAACAGAGAGAGGTAATTGTCTGGGCAGACAGGCTAAATAACATATATTCTAAAACACGGCACACACTTTCAATTTCACATAATGCTTATCGGCAGTTATTGTTAAAATACCAATGAATTTCGGTGAAGAGTGAAATGAAAGAAAAGTGGAAACACGAACAGAAGAAAATGTTTGAGTAGGTGCTGGTGTTTTGAGGTAAACATGTGTGTTATCCTGTCAAACCAAAACATTTAGAACGGCGAGTCACGTTCTGTTGTTCGCTAATCTGTGAATTTATGATAAATCCTATTTCTAGGTTTTCAGATCTACAGATATTGGAATTTCACTGCCAAGACTGAATTGCCAAGTGTACCCGTGAGGGCTGCACAACCGTAGTGGTAACGACTTCAAAATCCTCAACGAGGTCTAAGGAGGTTCACTACCTGAACTACGTTATACAATTTACTGACAGAGGGTCTAAAGCATGCAGCTATTGATGGAGTGAGTGGTTTGAGCGTTTTTTTGTTTTAAAGTTGGGATTTCTTCCCCCCCTTTTCAGATGTGGAGGTGAGAGGGGGTTTCTGGCAGCGCCTTGGTCCTTCCCCGTCATTGAAGTCATCTTTGGGAGTGGAGAAGGAGGGCGTCTGCTCCTAGTTTCGCCAACGGGGTTCAGTGTCTGGTCTCTCAGTGGAGCCTGGAGGAACACGTGGCACAATGTCTCTCATTGCTTCATCCACACATCTCCGTATTTACTCCTCTGTCCCAGGATGCATCCCATGTGTTGGATTTCGGTCACCACATCTATACTCCTGGTACTGATAGGGTTTCCGTCTGTTCCAGCCCCTACTCCTCTGTTGAGAGGGATTCAGGTGCTGAGGTCGAAACTGTTTGTGGGGCTGGTTGAAATCCTCACCCCCTTGGTTTTGTGGGGCGCCCTGTTGGAAGGGTCGCTGTTCCTGGTTCTCTTTGCTGGGGTTCATCTTGGCGTGGGGAAAGTTGTCATCTTCCAGCGCCGGGTCCACATTTAGTTGGATTTGAACTGCCAGAACCACGGTGTCGTCTTCGTTGAACCCTTGGTTGTCTGGGTCGAAGCGATAAATGTCTTTTTTAAGGGGCTCTAGCTGCCGGGTGCAGATTTCCTCTCTTTGAGGGGGTGCTGAGTCATCAGGGTCTTCTGAATTGTGTGTGCCACAGTATTCATCTTTGTGGCCACCATCTCTTGCACCGGGAGTGGAGGACCATCCAGGACGCGACCGTGAGTCATGGTGCGCCCCTGCCTGAGTGGCAGACTGGGAAATCTCCTTCAGCCCTCCAGGACGGATTCCTTCCGTCGTTGTGGTGTGAATAAGCATGGCTCCGTGCAGGATGTGTTCCTTCTCGCTGGAGTGGATGCTGTGTGTCCGCTGGAAAGGCATTTGGAGTGCCTCATAGCGGTCCCAGGTCACTGCACGTCTAGGGGTTGAGTCCGGCCCCCCCTTTGGTGTTGAGGGGGTTGGAGCGGTCGACTGCTGGGTGTGTCTGGCTCTCCAGAGCAAAGCTTCCTCTGCAAGAAGGTTGCGTAGCTGTGCTCGCAGCTTTTCTCCCAGTGTCTCTGTTCCGCTGGCTCCACCGGGAATGACGTCAGCTCCTGGCCCTGTCATCAGGGATATCAGCTCGAGGGGGGGTAGCTCTGTTTGACTGTGCCCCCCTTTCCGCTGACCTTTGACCTTCACGTGCAGCGCTTCGTGGTCCTGCACCGCCTGGTCCTGTTCTGTGCGGGTCTCGATGATATGCCGCAGGTGGGAGTTTTTCTCCTGCTCCGCTCGACATGCTGCTTGCATGGCCTGGAGCTCCTTCGCATGTTCTTGGGCCTGCAGCTCGGCTCTCTGCTGGTAGAGGAGTGTCAGTTGACCCAGAGCATGGGGTATTTTTGGATGCGGGCCAGTGGGGTTGATCAGGTGAATGGACAGTTCTTTAATCTTACGATCGCAGGTACTTAAATCATACTCACTCAACTCACTCACTTCATCACTAGAAAAATTGATCAGACTGGCGACTGTCTCTGACAGGTCGTCTGGTCTTGAGGGAGCCCTGCCCCAGTGTGGTCCATGCTACTCATCTTCTGAGTGCGCAAACACCTGGTGGGCTGCTCAAGCTTGCTTAGATAAAAGCGGACAAAAACTCAATTATAGCATTTCTATAAAATATTGCTCAGACTGGCGACTGTCTCTGACAGGTCGTCTGGCCTTGAGGGAGCCCTTGCCCCAGTGTGGTCCATGCTACTCATCTTCTGAGTGCGAAAAGAGCCTGGTGGGCCGCTCAAGCTTGCTTAGGTTAAAAGCGGATAAAAATTTAATCAACACTACACAAGATGCACAGGTGAGCTTCACTCTGTGTCTATATAGTAGCGCTATATAGGATAGCTCAATGGCTCAATCCTTTAGACCTAGTTGGTTAACAACTAGTCTACTCGTAACTAGTCTCTCAAATCTAGTTAGTCTCCTTGAAATTCAAAGCATGCAGAAATTCTCCAATAAAAATATATCTAACCTACTGAAACGTAGTCAGCAACCAACCATAGCTATACACAACGCCTGCTTAGCAAAGGGAATTAAGAATCAAGAAAATTCAAAAAGAGAAATAAATTTCCAAAATTATTTTTCTCTTAAGAAAATTAATTATAATTATTGTGCATTGAGATGACACAACCACTAATATGTAATAAGCAGCCAACCACGGATACACAAGGCAATAGTATACCTGTTTGGCACAGGTGCAAAGGGATTACAAATAAAAAATTCAAAGAGAAATAAATTTCCAAAATTATTTTTCTCTTTAAGAAATTAATCATAAATATTGTGCATCGCGAATACACAACCACCGATTGCACTCTGCAGCCAACCACAGATACGCAAGGCACGAGTATACCTGTGTTGCAAAGGTGCAGGGGAATTTAGAAATTAAAAAAAAAAATTATTTGCAGAGAAATAATTCTCAAAATTATTTCTGGATCATTGTACACAGTATTATGATACAGCTGGAGTTAGATAGCCTCACGCAGGGGCACCATTTATGTTGCCCCTGCGTGAAGCGTTCCGCCCTCACACGGGGATCCATTTATGTTGTGAGGGATAAAAAAAAGTTTTGGAAGGAAAAAAAAAATTAATTAATATCTTTTTCTTCAAAAATTAATTTCTGGGGGAAAATGAATCTGGATTATTGTACAGTATAATGATACAGCTGGAGTTAGAATGCCTCACACGGGGGCACCATTTATGTTGTGCAATAGTAGGAGTAGAATTGACGTTGGCTAATTATTAATAATCATGAAATATGATTATTAAAATAACAATTATTTCTTAAAAATAATCAAAAATGATGAAGCTATTAATTAAGAAATGTAACACATTTAATTAGAAATGATACGGTTATCCATTAATAATAGTTCAAATAATTAATGAAAACAATAAAATTATCAATTAAGAATAATACAAATCTGTAATCATTGCTTATTGTCGCGGGGCACCACCCTGGTTACAGGGACCAACGAGTCAATCTATAAATATCAGTCTCATAATGATAAATGTCAAATCAATAATCTCAATATTTAATATTAATAATTATTTAATTAACAGTGAAGGCTTCTAAGTTCGAGCACAGGCAATCATAATCCAGCTGCAATCACATACATATGCACAAATAATCACAGACTACAGATACTTTAATTACAAAAGCATTTATTAAAAAGGGGAAATAAAGTTATAATGTTATTCAATGATTCATCATTTTAACAAGCTCCGATATTTCAAAGATAAACACAGCAGCAGCACTTATCACAATTCAGAAAATACATGTAAAACCGGCGGTCTACCTATGTATGTCTGTCTCGGTGTGTGTGTGTGTGTCTGTGTCAAAGTGTCTCTCTGTGTGTGTGTGTGTCTATGTGTATGCATGTGAAATAAAGTTAGTGTTATTTAATGATTCATCATTTTAACAAACTCCCATATTTCAAAGATAACAACAGCAGCCGCTTATCACAATTTAGAAAAACACATGTATTCATCTATGTGTATCTGTGTGTGTGTATCTGTCT
Organism: Pleuronectes platessa; assembly: GCF_947347685.1. NCBI lineage: Eukaryota > Metazoa > Chordata > Actinopteri > Pleuronectiformes > Pleuronectidae > Pleuronectes > Pleuronectes platessa. The sequence continues at coordinate 2,621,847 of NC_070631.1, read as the reverse complement.
GTGTCTATCAATGTGTCTCTGTGTCTGTGTGGGTGTGTGTGTGTGTGTGTGTGTGTGTGTGTGTGTGTGTGAGAGAGCGAGAGAGAGAGAGAAAAAGAAGGGGGCGTGGCGATGACGCAGTCACGTGGTGACGTCACATCTAAGATGGCGGCCGATCATGATTCGTGGAATCATGGCCTAAAAACTCTCAAAATGGCGGATTGACTACAAAACAAGATGGCGAGCCGTTATGAATTTAGAGCCAGAATGGGAGGAGAGGGAGAGAGGAGGCGTGGCAATAATAGATTCAAAATGGTGGTTTAACTTGCGTTATTCAAAATGGAGTCTATGTTAATGACACCATGTGGCCGGAGCTCACACTGGTGGTCGTCACATGAATTACACCAAGGGATTTTCAGACAAAGAGAATTCTTTGTCTCTGCTTTGGCGTTCGGCCGCATGGCTTCCAGATGTGTCCAGCCTCTCTGAATATAGATTTAACTATGTTACATGAACTGTATTCTAAATACAGATCGGATGTGTGTATAGGTCGGTTTAGAAGGAGAGAGAGAGAGAGAGCATACAAGGAGAGAGCAAAGCTCTTAAAAGCACCGTCAGAGACAAGTTACATTTACTTTACCACTCAGCACCCAAGTGGCGTTGTGTGCTGAGGTTTGACCGGTAAAGTCTCTTTAAAGTTGTTCAAACGGTCACAATGAGCTGGAGACGCTGCTCACGGCGCTTAAAAACTGTGGCACAAGGCCGTAACCGGAAACCGGAAGTGGCGAATCGCCGCTAAACACTGGAGACTCGGCGGTCTCATACAAAACAAATACATTCAAGTATTAAAACAATACGCTACGTATTAGATTAACATCTGCCCAGACAATAAAGCCTCTTACTGTACCACCCTCGCGGTGTGCGTGCGCGTCGGGCCAGTGAATTACGTGGTCTCTCAAGCGGTCTTCGGCCGCCGGACCGGACAAGCAGCGGATTTTCTCGTGCTGCCTCGACGGGATGAACGCCGTCCTTCTTCTTCAGGGATGTGGAGCTCGTGCTCCTCAGCGGAATGAATCTCGCGCTTCTGCAGGGGACGGCTGTGGAAGCCGTTTGTAGATCGTTGGGAAAAGAAAAATAAAGTCCGTGGGGAAAGTGAAACAGTCTGAGATTGTTCCGCGTGCAATTTCCTGTTTGGTCTTTTCAAGTTAAAAGAGCAAAAGTCCTTTTGAAAATAAAAACGTCGACTGAGATAAAAGACAATGAAAGAAATGAAAGAAAATAACTCTGGTTGCCCCCTTTAGCAATTAAATCAGCTGGGAGGCCCCGAAGGGGGCCTGGTGTTGTCTTCAGAGCAGGGTAAAAATGGCAGCGATGTTTGGGGTTCATGGGCTTTTAAATTACCTGAGAGGTCCTCCTCCTTGAGGAGTTGGTCATAGGATGATGCTGGCTTTAAGCCAATTGAGTGTCAGAGCTGGACCTGAGTGGGCTGGGCTTGGAAATCAGCGGGGGTTCCAAGGCATTCCCAGAACATTTTTCCACCACCAGGGGGAGATTCTTGAGCCTGCAGGAGGATGTTTTCCCGCCCAAAGTTTAACAACCCTTTGTTCCTCTCGGCTCCAGTGTCTGGTGGCACCCCGCTGGGCTCTGGCCCAACACTGGACAGCCCTCCGCCTTGGAGGGATTGTAGAAAAAAAGAGAATCAGGGGAGACCTGGTCTTATATTGCCTGGGGACCTCACAGATCATGGGGTGCAGAGTGACCAATAGGAGTTGACCCTTGTGGCTTTTAACATCTTTGTTTGAAGTTGAGGAATCCTGGGAGACTGAGTTCCCTGTGCTCTGGCTTTTTCCAGAATAATGGAACATGTGGTTTCTGGCTTTTGACTACACATAAAGGCCGAAGAGAAGGCCTTTGATTTTACAAAAAACAGTCCCAACAATGGACTTAATGCAACTGTTTTATAAAATGACTTAGCGTCAGGTCTGGGGAGTGATGGAGTCGAGCTCAGTCACAGTCCAGCACATCAGCTGCTAAAGCTAATTTTTAAGTTGCTTTAACTCTCGACTCTTCCAGCCTTGACGCCACGTCACAACCGGCTCCGACCCAGCTCCAGATGATGCAATTGTTGATCTTCATTCACACCGTAGAAACCGTGGTGGTGAACGGGCGCATGATGACTCGACGAGCAGATGTCAAAACTGAGCCGGAGTCTTTACGTGTACTGAGTAAAACCAGAGGGTTGAGGGCGCTGTTCAGACACACCAGCAAACGACTTATCTGATAGGCGATGTAAACTCCATTGGACCAATTGTGACAGTTCCTGTGTTTACTCAGAACTCTTGACCAGAGATTTAGGTTCTTGAACAGGTGATAGGGGATGTAACACACAGAGAAGAGAAGGATCAAAATGAACATCAACCTCACAATCCTTCGCTTCAGATCCTTGTTGACGTTGTTTTTGGAGCAAAGTATGATAATCATATGTCCGTAGCAGCCCAGCGTGATGAGGAGTGGGATACAAAACCCAGTCAGGGTCCTCCCCAGGCTGTAGTTCAGGTAATCCTCCACAAATGTGACGTGTGTGGTTTCGTAGCATTTCCCAGTTTGGTTTCCAGACGTCTTGATGTAGAACACGTCTGGAAGACTCTGGGCAGCCACCAGCAGCCACACAAGGACTGAGATGTTCACAGAATGAGTGACAGTGATTCTTCCCAACACTTTCATCGGGTGAACAATAGCCAGGTACCTGTACACGCTGATGCAGGTAAGGAATCCGATGCTGCCGTAGAGGTTCAGGTTGAAGCAGAATCTCGTTATCTTGCAGAATGTAGTTCCAAAGATCCACACATTCCCCTTGAAGTAGTAAACCACCAGAAACGGCAGCGTGAGCAGATACAAAACATCTGCAAGTCCCAGGTTGAGAACAAACACGTTGACGCTACCCAGTTTCTTCCAGTTCTGCCGCAAAGACTTCAACCCCCATGTGTTAGCAACCAGGCCAACGATGAAGACCAAGATTAAAACAGGAGGCAGGAATCTGCCGGTGAAATCCAAGTTGACATGAGGACAAGAGGTATTGTTCATGTTCTTCTGAGCTGCAGTTCTTCCTCCCTGTGAATGTGATCGTCTCTTCTGGTTTCACATCTCAGGTCTTGGCACACTTCATTCAAGTTCCTGCATGTACTTTGATCCAGGAAACTGAGTCAATGACACGGTGCTGGTGCCAGGAGCAGGGACTGACCCACACACAGGAAGTGATGCAATGATGGTTAAACCTGTTTTACTACCAGGCTGGTTACAGACAAGAGGCGGTAAAAAAAAATATTTTAACTTTGTGCCTGTGTTGTTTTTAATGTCCCTGTGCAGCACATTAACTCTGTGGAAGGGGCTTCATAAATAAAGCTGTCTTACCCAATGTGAGGTCAGATGTTAAAGTCTATGTGGGAACAACACAAATGAAAATCAGGGAGGGGGGGGGGGGGATTTATCTAATATAAACTATTACTGGACATCAGTCAGACTTCATGTCCAGCAGATGTCAGGTCTAACAAGGTCTTTAATAAAAATAGTTATACTAGTTTTAAATTTGGTTTCATTTTCATGTGGAATCAGCTCATTACAAGAGGAAGAAGGAAGTGAAACGTTTGGAAAAAGGCTTTTCAGACTTTAATGTGTGACTTCAGTAAGGAAATGAAAAACATCAATTTAGAATAATAACAATCATCAGGAAGACAAATGTAGGAACTTTGTAAAATATTGACATTATTAACTATACTTACAAAGTACAGAATTATTTACAGCAAAACAGTAAAATAAAGAAAGTGCAATATCATCTGAAAGCGCACGCACACACACAAACACACACACACACACACACACACACACATACGCACACGCACTAGGACACATGTACACGGACACACCCGTTCAAAGTTGGATTGGTCGAGTCAGAAAACAAGATCTGTCAACACAGAGGCTGGAGTCATTCTGCAGGATTTCTATCTAACAAATACTCATTTTTAATTCATTAATTTGTTACTTGAGACGTCGTCGCCTTATAGCAAAGTTAATACGTCTTTAAAAACATCTTCATGACCAAAGTAGCATCGAGATCAATGTCCTCGACTCATAGTTTAGGTTTTTCTAGGTTGAAAAAAACACGATACAATTATTGAAACTCAATCGGCCCAAATATATGAAACTTACTGCTTCAGTCCTGATGTTTCCAGTTGTGAAACATCAGGAGAATCAGAGTCAATTTTCTACTTTAAGAAAAAGTCAAATGTACTTTTATCTCATTTTACTCTAAACTTTGAGTTCATGATCAGGCCCCTTTAATTAAAAGGTTGCAGTTCCCTCTGAGGAGCTTTGTATCAGTGCACTGATGTGTCTTTCAAAACAATCTCAAAAACCCACTTAGAACCTTTAACTTCTACTTTCTGGGTTATGGACTTTTTGCAGCTGTTTTATAAGATGTGTTAGATCTGGGGAGTGATGGAGTCGAGCTCAGTCACAGTCCAGCACATCAGCTGCTAAAGCTCATATTTAAGCTGCTTTAGCTCTCGACTCGACTCTTCCAGCCTTGACGCCACGTCACAACCGCCTCCGACCCAGCTCCTCCTTTTCATTCTGAAGTGTCTGATCTGTGCCGAGGTCTTTTAGCTGCTGCTCAGGGAGTAGCAGAGCCAAACCGCCAAATATAACCCACTGAAATTACTCAACTGGAATTAGTTCTGATGAAAGTGGACCCGTCTGCGCTGGTATTGGATGTGGTGGCGGATTAATTGGTGACATGAAGTCAGGGAAAATGATAATAAAATCTGAATGAACTCTTTCAACCTGTTTCAACCTCTGACACGTCCGTTTTGTTTTTACACTTTTTTACTTTGTTTTAAAAAGTGCTTTGATCTGCAAAGGTCACTTTGGTCACTTGCTCGATTCACCACAAGGTTTTTGTCATTGTCTTCCAGCGTCCACTGATGAGAGGACACCTCCTGTGGATCCTGGGGATGATGAACACAGTTTCTCCTCGTGTCAGTCGGTGGAGTGTCTCAGGCCGGGCCGATCAGGGCCGGTAACCCCACAGCGCAGGGTTCCTGAACGGGGCGTAGGGGCAGCTGCTGTGACAGACACACGAGTGGATCATCATCACCGCTCGCTGCAGCAGTCTGCCAGTGGGGCAGCTGAAGGTCACCTCGGCGGTGGTGGTGTGGTACGGTGTGCAGCAGCGAGAGTCCGTGCACTGTCCACAGTACCGGAGGGGGTGGGCGCGGGTGCTGTAGCAGCCCTGGTGAACCAGCCGGATGGGGCCCGGTGACGTGTAGCTGGCCTCGCACCGCCCCTGTCGTCCCCACTGGGAAAACAGCACACACAACAGATGAGATAAACCCACTCAGCCTCGATTTTTAAGATATAAAACAACGTCACATTGTTATATTCACTGAAGCTGCTGAGTCAGCTTTGACGGCATCATCTACACATCTTCAAACGAAATATGGTCAAGGTATTGTTAAAGTTTTGTAAGCTAGTAAATATTTGAAAAAGTCATCGTAGTATGGTGGCCCTGAGAGCTCAACAAACAGCAAGTTAAGAAAACACATGCAAGGTGACAAAACACAAGCAAAGTAAGAAAACATCTTCATCAAGTTCACAACACAACACAACACATTACAGAAAAACGCAGCAAATAGAGAAACGCGCTGCAAATAGACAAACGCGCTGCAAATAGAGAAACGCGCTGCAGATAGACAAACGCGCTGCAAATAGTGAAACGCGCTGCAAATAGAGAAGAAACGACAACGGAAGTGTTTCCAGAGGACAGCTAGAAGCGTTTCTCTATTTGCAGCGCGTTTGTCTATTTGCAGCGCGTTTGTCTATTTGCAGCGCGTTTGTCTATTTGCTGCGTGTTTCTGTAATGTGTTGTGTTGTGTCTTGATGAAGATGTTTTCTTACTTTGCTTGTGTTTTGTCAACTTGCATGTGTTTTCTTAACTTGCATGTGTTTTCTTAAGTTGCTGTTCGTTGAGCTCTCAGGGCCACCGTATGATTGATCTGAAGAAAGAGTCCAAGTTTCCTGTTGTCACAGAAGAATCGTGAGGTGCAATATCATCAGGAACATCTACAGATACCAACTGAAATACACCGGCCCAGTGTCCCCGAGCACATCAAATAAAAGTTTTACTCTGACTTTAGTTTGGTCTGATGCAAGTGTGAGTTTAGTTGCAACAGTCATTTCCCCCCCAGTCGCAGAAACATGTTTTAACACCTCCCTGTGCAGAGTCGAGCCTGTCTGCCATTGCACTCATCACAAAACCCTTTTTCCACAGAATATGACTATTGAAGTGCAGGAAGGTGTGTGTGTGTGTGTGTGGGGGGGGGGGGGGGTGTATTCTGATCACCACACTCACACAGACCTTCCTGCACTGCACCCTGTCTAAAAGATTATTGCACAGTTTAAATAGTTGAAGACCTCCCCACAAGGTGCAGGAAGGTCTGTGTGCGTGTGCGTTTGCTAGTGTGTGTGTGTGTGTGTGTGTGTGCGTGTGTGTGTGTGTGTGTGCGTGTGTGTGTGTTTTGTGTGTCTGCACTGCTCACCACACGCTTGCTTGACGCCGGCTGAGCTGCCCGGCTGCAGGGCCTCACTTTACAGAGCCGAGTCTCCATCTGCAGCTTGCAGGCCGGGTTCTGGTTGGAGACCCGCGTGGAGACTCCAGCTCCACAGCTCCGGGAGCAGGCGCTCCACTGGGTGCTCTGCTCCACACAGCTGGAGGCCGACAGCACCAGTTTGTTCAGAGGGTGATTCTGGGGCAGAGCGGGCCACAACCTGACGGGTCTCATGGCTGCACAGAAACCAAATACAGAGTGTTCAAGCTCAAGTCCACAAAGATAGAAAAACTACTCAAGTAAAAGTACTAATACAGATTCAACCTCCTTACCTTAGTAAATAGTAGTAGTACCTTAGTACTCAAGTTAAAGCCCCCCCCCCCCCCCCCCCCAGGAATACTATATTTAACTTTAGCATGAAACATTCTGCAGGAGGAAATGTTTATTTCAATAAGACCAGAGATGGAGAGTGTTTTGTTGCTCTGCTTCGATTTCATACGTCTTTAACATCATCTGCACTGAGAGATATACAACTAGGAATAATCATTCCTGTGTTATTGTGCGTTCAGGTCGAAATCTTTCTCGATGTTGGGAAGGTGGCACTCGAGGATGCAGAGTAATAGTTAAACAAACAAACAGATGCCGCTCCTTAACTGCTTTAAGTAGAAAGTGTCAAGTATTTGTACTTTGTTACTTCCCATCTCTGCATGCATGTCATACTTTTTAAAGAACAGTTTGACATTTGGAGAATTACACTTATTAGCCCTGTTGCCAATCAGCCGGCGGCCGGGCTCTGTCCAAAGGAAACAAATTAAATCAAATGTAATTAGCGGAATCAGTCTTTGTGCACGTACAGAGATCAGGCCCTGGCCCTGAGGAGCCCCCTTCCTGTCAGACGTCCTTATAAAAACCTGATCAATATGAGAGTTTTTATTTTCTATTCTATTCTACAAATTTCTTTGAAGAACACAATTTGCCTGGACTATTAACAAACTGCTCAACTCACTGATGAGCGGCTTTGCTCGAATCTTTGGCATCGAACCTCCAAAACTAACATGTAAAAGTCACAATAATCAGCTGATTCACTGCTGGATCCGTTTTCAAGAACAAAATGTTCCTCTGCTGTTCTCATAATAAGTTTGACTCAGAGTTTGGAATTCCAGATGTTTTATAAGAGTGGCTTCATAACACCCCCCCCCCCCCACCCCCTCCCCCCCTCTCTCTGACCCACGCCCCCTCTAATGAAGTCATGTAGCCTCCACTTAGCTTCATGGGCTTAATTGTCACACAGCTGCGGTCGCTTGTTGTTATAGGAAACTGGAGAAAAAAATATGTTTTGACTTTTCCAAAATAAATCTGTGTTATATTTGGACGTTGGGAGTTTTCCTCTGCCCGGACGCGCCCTGGTTTAACGCACAAATGCTCCAGTAAAAACTTCCAGACATGACCGGCGGTGACAAAGCTCCTCGGGATGAAGGAGGGATCTCTTTGCCATGTGGACCCATCACCATCACCGAGGAGCAACTGAAGCCGAGGGAGTCGCACGCTGTGGAGACGTATCTGGCAAAGACACTGGAAAACATGTGGAAATATCCAGCTCGTGCATCGGAAGACAATTATTCAATATTTATGAAGAGTAGTTCAACTCTGGAGGAACTTATCAGGTTTCTCACTGAGATAAGATCAATAAAAGGTCAAATACAGGAGAGCATGTTCACTTCCTGTCGATGCCGATGCGATTCATTCATTTTATAAAATGTGGGAAAATATAGAATTGATTATATTTCAGAATGAATGCTAAATGCTTTGACTGAGAAATGACAGAAGACTCTTCCTCCATTAATGATCATCTAAAGGAGGAAGAGGAGGATTGTCATACTAACGTCATGTTACCGTCGTGATCGGTCATGGTGATGTTAATAACTTTATTCCATGTTCACACATGAACAGGCTCTGGTGAATCCAAAATGTCGGTTGCTGTACGTTGTCTTGTGGTGAGAATGAAGAAAAGAAATGTCTGTTAAAGGTCCCACGAACTGTTTAATGACCTTCAAGGTTAATGGTTCATGCACCTGCTGTTTTGGAGGAAGGGGAGGAAGAGGGGGGGAGAAGAAGAAGAAGAAGGAAAAGGAGGACGAATATGATGATGCAGAGAAAGGAGAAGAGGAAGAAGAATAGAAGGAGGAAGAGGAGGAGGACATTTCCTGGGATCTTCAGCTGACATGTGGACTTTTTTTGTTATCTGGTTTTCGTCTCTTCTTGGATCTGCGTGCTTTCGTACACTTTTAGAAAATGTAAAGTTTTGAGGCTGCAGCTATTTGCCCTCGTTCATCCGGAACCACCACGTGAGCGCCCCCTATAGAACCCGGATGGTGTGAGAGCAGCTCTACCTAAATTAGAAGCTCTGTGGCTGTAGCTGCTGCATTAAAACATGTGTTTACCTGTGATGGCGTCCTGAATGACCGTGTTCTCCAGGTTCTCACACACCCACTCTTTGCAGCATTTCCCCGGCAGGCGGACGTGTTGAGGCTCGGGACAGTCTGGAGAGGGAAGGCGGCCGGTCAGGGGACAGGCCGGCACACAGGTCACACCTCCTCCTCTGCAGTGGCAGTACGAGTCGCAGGAGGGCTGGAAGGACTGGCCCTCCTGGTACGTGACGCCGTCCACCTCACAGCTCAGATCTTCCAGACCTGAGGGGAACACGGCACCCAGGGTTAGACGTGGGAACAGGAAGTGAGAGGATGAAGTAAGCTGAGGAGAGAGTGGAGGGAGGTGGATGGATGCAGGGGGACACGGCAGAGGAAAGTGAGGACACAGAAACTGCTGTCCCTGCCAATGGTCGTGTAGTTATATGTGAAACCAGGCCTCTCTACTGAGAAACTCTGAATCTGAGTGTGGACCAATCAGCTCACAGACTGGTCATTAGAGGAAACGTGTCAACAGCAGCCCTGGAATTAGAGGCTGAGATGATTCTGAGCTGTGGCAGGGCACCGCCGCCCATCAGGCCGTCCTGCTCGGCTGAGCAGACTAAACATTTACTGTGTTTGTCCCACTCACGCAGACCAGCTGACCGTCTTCCACCCGTCCCCTCCTCCCACCCACAGCAGATACTCACCGACACACTCCCCGGGGTCTCCTGGGAAGCTGGCGCTGTAGTCGCACCGCAGGCCTCTCTGGCCGTCGCAGGGAAACACCTCGGTGCAGGACTCGCCTCGCTTCCTGGCACACACCCGGCAGCACCGGCAGCCGTCCAGCACCAGTGACACTCCTGCCGGGCACTGGGGGGCAGGACTGGGGCAAAGGCAGGGCCGGTCACACAGCTGGGACAACACCTGCAGGGGCAGAAAAACAAAAACCTAAATCCTCAAGTATCAGGAACATGGAGACGATGGATTCCGTATCCACCACTGTTTCCAATTCCACGTTTCTAATGAAGCCAAATCAGGAACAAAGTCAACACTTCATGAATCTATCACTCACACATTACAGGAACATAACACTTCTTACTGATGATCCACTTTAAACCTCAAGGCAACAGATTCACACATGTGAAAGAGAAATATTCAAACTATCTGGTGTCACCACCACACCCACCGAATCACATACCCACACACACACACACAACACACATACACACACACACACACCCACACCCAAACCTAAACTTAAACCATGTCCTCACCTTAAAATTGATGAATTGCCTGATGAAAGTTATGTAACTTACATCAACTGAATAAAAACAACAGTAGTAACACCTGGACCACACACACACACACACACATCACTGTGACTTCAGAGGACACTACAACGACTTACACTCATTTCCTGACAATTTACCATAAACTAACATAAACCAAACCTCTAATCCTGAAACAACCTTCAGATTTAATCATTTCCATATTAGCTTTTTGTCCCCATAAGGAAGATAAGTCCCGATTAAAGCAGAGCAAAAAGCCTTCGGTCCCCACAGCAGGAGAAACACCTGGACCACACACAGAGAGTCACAGAGAGGGAGCTAGGAGCCGGAGCCGGCCTCACCTGGGTCGCCGCACACAGCAGCGCGGCCACGGCAGTGACCCAGTGGCACAGCGGTCGGTCCATGGGGCTGGAGTGTGATGGTCTCTGTCTCACTTCCCTGTGAGGACCGCTGCAGCTGTTTGCTCACTGCTCACTCTCAAGCCTGCTGACATTTATAAAGTCTGGACTCTGATGTCACGGGCTGACGAGCGTGTAAACAGCCACTGGAGCGGCATCAGAAATGTTTCACATTCCTCCTCCCTGTTGCCCATTTCCACTCTCAGACAGACACACACAGACACACACCTCCACCCTCCACTCTTTCCCCTCGTTTTCCTCTCCTCCCTCTCTTTCCAGTCTTGTGGCGCTCAGAGTTTACACAGCTTAACACGAGCTGAGAGGAGAAAAATACATTAGCCCAGTTGTCTTCGAGTCAAACAACCTCCGGGGTTTCTGTGGTGAAGATTCTGACTCCAGTCGACAGGATTTGATCCCACGAAGGCTTTTTAAAAGCCCTCAGATTTAGTATCTGATCTTTTGAAAGGACGGTTATAGATCAGATGTTTCCACTTGTTCATGTTTCATCCCCAAAAAAAACCTTGGAAACCCCTGAAACCCTCAGGCTCCACTTCCTCCAGACTTAGGATTGAATCCCTCTCTTCACCCTGGTTTCCGTGATGTCAGGGCAACACGTCCGAGGTCGACTTGAACTTGACTCTGAGTGATTCCTCTACTGGAAAGAGAAGAGCTGCTCAGAGGCTTCTCACAGTGCACAGCTGTCATGACCCCAAACACTGTGTGTGTTGTGTCTGTGTCTCTCAAACCAGTCTCAACAGGACGACACAAACATTCACAGCTGACGGGAACAGGGAGGACAGATTTAAACCTTTACAGGACGGTGGTGCTACACCACAGGGATAACAGGGAGTCGAGAAGGACACTTTAATATCTGTACTGAATATCATCATATAGTTGAGACATCTAGTCAATCCACAAATGTCTGTCTGTATGGAAATTTGGTGCGTTTTGGACTCATTGTTTTGAACGACGACACAAACAGCCAATGAGAATGAGAATAGCCCTGCACCCGAGTCATCAGGAGTGGGAGCAAAATATAAAAGATAATGTGACGTCAGGAAACGTTGACGGAAACTCAAGCGACAAAGACGAAGAGGATTCAGACATCTGTCCATCATAAGTGGACGGGCACAGACATTAACGATGTCAGAAGTTTGAAGTTGTCTTCAAAGTAAAAGATCTGAGCCCTTTAACTGTTATTTGACTCTAAAGTCTTCCCTGCAGATAAACCAGGTGGGATGAACGCAAAGTTTTCTATCTTCACTCTGCACTTTGTGTAGATTGTGGAAGTGTTTGAAGAGGACTCACTAAGTAGGACAAGAGAACACAAGAATAAACTAGTTTTCTTAATATTCTGGTTTGTTGACCTCATGGTGGCGCTAGAGGAACTTTCTGTGCTCATTCATCACATCGATGTTGAGCAGTTAAGTGTTTTAATCTGGAAAATGTCTTTTTTTGGAATGACTAGAAAATAGCAAAGATTTATTTTTTTAAACATTACACTTTGAATCCAAAGACTGGAGCCACTGAAACACAAAGAAATCCCATTCAGGGTCGGAGGAATTCGATGGAGAGAAACACGAGACTCTCTCGGTGCCGGGTGGACACCGAAGACGTCCAGCGTCCGGTTATAAATAGAAGGAGACAGACAGGAAGACAGAAGAGGAGGAAGGAATGTGTGTCGCCGGCAGGTGGGCTCCAGGTGCACGGCCAGTTCACACTATACATTACAAACAAAGCTCACTCATAACTCTGCCTAGAGAGCAGACGGAGTTAGTCTCCCGTCATTAAGCTCCGTCCGTGAGAACACCACCGTGAGGAGAGGATGGAGTCAAGTCATAACATCAACAACTGCAGCCGGTATCAGTCAGAGTGAGGTCATCTGCCAGCTCCACCCAAAGAGGCAGAGAATGAGGCTCAACACAGGTTTTGTTTCCAGAGGACGCAGACGTTGGAAAGTTCCCAGACAGTAAAGATTCACTCTCACTTCTGAAGAAACCAAACCCTGGACAAGGACCCTCATTCAGTCGGGGGGGGGCGCACGTGTTGTTTTGGTGTGTGCTGGTATGCAGGGAAAACCCTCTTGATTCACAATTGCCCCAAAAAAAGACTGCAGGTCAAAGTAATGAAAATATTATTTGTCCCGTGAAGAATGAACCGATCTAAGTGGTGAAAGAGGAGAAACCCCCGCTCGTCCAAGTCTGTCGCTGTGGAGTAAAAAATGTCTAACACATGTTTCGGAGAAGTTGTCCGACGGCCCAGAAATACCTCTCAGGGAAAAGTCGGCGTAGACGCAGATTGTTGGAGCGATACTCAGCGGTGACACTCGGCTGGAGCTATGCAGGGATTAGATCACATCCAGAGAAGTTCTGTTCTGTCTGTGTTCGTTAAAGGTCGTCTCACAGGGAAGTCAGGCCGGTGAATCATTTACTCTCACTTTCACACATAAAGGTCAATTAAGAATCTCGTATTAACCTCATGTCTCTGTCTCTGGACTGTGGGAGGAAGTGGAACCATCGTAGTGTTTCGGGTGAAGCCACAGGAAGCTCTGGTGGAGTCGTGATGGTGACGTGCAAACCAGTCATCTGAGATCATAGGGGAAAGACTTTCCAGCAGCGGGTTTCCCCCCCAAGATGACTCAGCGTCTTGGTTATGTCATGCATCAACAGATTTAATTATTTGTTTGTCTGCCCCGCCCTCCAGTCCCTCTGGAATTCATCAGTATTGATCTTATTTGTTGATCCTCTGACTTTTGAATTTGTCCTGTTCTTTATGATAACTTGACTTTCCCATCAACTGCAGTCACCACTGGACGTGTGAGCAGGCAGATATTAACATTGAGCTCAGGCAGAGCCACTGATTAGCCAGTGTAAACTGTTTACAGTGTAAAGAGGGAAACCAAATCATCTTGATTGCCCCCTGGTGGCTGGCTGTAGTATTAGTCATGTCAGTGGATGGGAAATGGACCAAATTAAAAAGTAAAAGTCCATGTGTCACCTTTACACACGTTAGTTCAGTTCAGAGTGCTTCATATATCTGATTTACAACATGATGAGATGTAAGAAAAGAAACAAAACAAGTCAAACCAATGAGACTCATACATGAGGTACAAATGAATAAATAGACAAATGAATAATTAACATATATTACAATTACAGAGTGGATTAAAACGTTAAGAGAGGGAATAAGAAGAAAAAAGGAGTTTAGTCTCATCTCTTATTCATAGAAATGGCGAACAAGTGTTATCACAGAAATCAGTGCTGATACCAGGAAGAGAAAGCAGATTTAAAAACCACTGTGCAGAACAGTGACATGAGTTCAACCACCTCTTCCATCACCTGTCACATCTCTGAGCTTCTGCTTTCAACTGAAAAGAACATTTTCTCAAGATCAATATTCACGTCTGCCAGTTTGTGGGTTTCGCTGATGCCAACCAGCTCCGACTGATTTGAGTGCTACTCAGAATAAAACGGATGTGGCCTGTAACAAACACTCATATTACTCTAATCTCCTCACAAGGCAAAGGAATCTAACACAACAGGCAGAGCAGCTGCGAGTGCACCTGGTAATCTGTGTGTCTGTGGCTTTGGCATCCTGTGGTGCAGAAGGTTTTTCCGGTACATGTTTTCACGGCTCAGCCAGACGTGCAGGTATCCTCTCAGCGAGGACGGCACCTTGGCCTCGACTGCTGGAACCGTCCGACACAGACAGAAACAAAAACGTGCAAGTGGTTTTCAGCCCTAAGTCAGGAAGCACGTGTGGAGTTGTAGTCTGCTCGTGATGTTGATGCACTGAGTGGGACTGACTCATTGTTCCAGGAAGGCTGCTGCAGAGGTAATGTGATGACGGGCATCCCTGGATCAGCACCACACCCTGAGAGGTCGCAGACAGAGCGCTCTCTATCCATCACAATGACCGTTCTGAATCCACTTGGTCTGTTCCGTCTGCTCCGCTTCCGTCTCTATTTATGACTCCTTCTACAAACCTCAGCTCGGTGACTTTCCTGGTACAGTGACACTGGATTTGTACTTATTCCCTGAAAGCCAGCGGTGTGGATAATGTCATCTGGGCTCTGACATCAAACGGCCGAGCTAAACGACTTCTGCACATTTCTCGTTTACTCACCGACCACGAGAACAAACGGAGCGTGAAGAGTGGAAGTTTTTAAACTTATAAAACTTTTCATGGGGGATGAAAAAAGACGAGATGGAGACGTAAACGTTCGGACGGAAAAGTTTCCCTCACATTTACATAATGAACAGCAAGGAGATGTCCAGGTGTTTCCTCGGAGAGCAGGAGGAAATCCTATAGGTGCAGGGGAAATATTCAGCTCAAATTGCTCTGAGGCGTCTAAATATATCGAGACATGATTTAATTCCACTTCACCACTCAGCCAGAGACTAAATATGGTAATTACCTGAATTCCAAACAGCAGGAGTCTAAAAATGTCCCAGAGAAATATTGAAAACCACAAAAGGGAAACATACCAGAGAGGAGGAATTTATCAAGAGCTGATTGTGTAAGGGCTTTGTGCATGTGCCTGTTACTGCAGGTTATATGATGAGTGTGTCAAGATGTGGTCCAGATGTATGCAGCCACAGCAGGAGACACACACACACACACACACACACACATACACTCCAGCTGCAGATGAAATGTTTTCCCTAAGATGACATCTAGATTCCAGACATTCCAGCTCAGTATGTGAAAATCCGACGGTGTTGTCACAGGAACACCCGGAGCCGGCGATGAGAACATCCTCCCGTCCAAAAGGTCGCCTCCTGACGTACGCGGGGCCAGAGGTCACGGCCGCGTCGACAGCTACAGTAGAAAAGCTCGGATCCTCCAGACTCTCAGACGGATGTGTCAGAAAGAGGAGAAACAAACGAGTGGGACATCGCACGCTCCATCAAAACCAGGAGAATGTGGATCCGGTGACAAAAGGTTTTATAGAGCGAATACAAAGATGGCAGGAGACAGCTCCATCAAAGTGAAGCCAGTACAGGTCCACACCTCCTCCATGTTAGCAGATAGGACCTGGACCAAACTAGAAAGTAAAAAATACATCTTAAATACATTTTTATCAGTGATGGTTTCTGTCCTTTAGATAGTTCTTATCACACTGATGTTCAAGTTTCTGATTGGTTTGTTTTTAACGAGAGGGTGAAACGTGATT
This sequence comes from Pleuronectes platessa, assembly GCF_947347685.1. Taxonomy (NCBI): domain Eukaryota; kingdom Metazoa; phylum Chordata; class Actinopteri; order Pleuronectiformes; family Pleuronectidae; genus Pleuronectes; species Pleuronectes platessa. The sequence continues at coordinate 2,605,995 of NC_070631.1, read as the reverse complement.
GATAGTTGAGAGCTGACTCTTGATTGGTCAAGTTTGTGTATCGGCAGGACCTTGATACTGAAGCTCCACCTTCACATAGGTAGGTAGTTAGGTAGTTCAGTCAGTCAGTCTGTAGGTAGGTAGGTAGGTAGGTAGGTAGGTATGTGGGTAGGTAATTCAGTCAGTCTGTAGGTAGGTAGGTAGGTAGGTAGGTATGTGGGTAGGTAGGTAGGTATGTGGGTAGGTAGGTAGGTGGGTAGGTAGGTAGGTAGGTAAGTAGGTATGTGGGTAGGTAGGTAGGTGGGTAGGTAGGCATGTAGGTAGGTAAGTAGGTAGGTAGGTAGGTAGGCAGGAAGGTAGGTAGGTAGGTGGGTAGGTAGGTAGGTAGGTAGGTAGGTAGGTAGGTAGGTAGGTAGGTATGTGGGTAGGTAGGCAGGAAGGTAGGTATGTGGGTAGGTAGGTAGGTGGGTAGGTAGGCATGTAGGTAGGTAAGTAGGTAGGTAGGCAGGTATGTAGGTATGTGGGTAGGTAGGTAGGTAGGTAGGAAGGTAGGTAGGTAGGTAGGTAGGTAGGTAGGTAGGTAGGTAGGTAGGTAGGTAGGTAGGTAGGTAGTTCAGTCAGTCTGTAGGTAGGTAGGTAGGTAGGCAGGCAGGTAGGTAGGTAGGTAGGTAGGTAGGTAGGTAGGTAGGTAGGTAGGCAGGTAGGTAGGTAGGTAAGTAGGTAGGAAGGTAGGTAGGTGATGAATCTGAAGTATCTCACTTATCTAATACACAGACCTTCATGGTGCACAGAGGATGAATCCTGCAGACTTCGAACAGTCCCTCATTCATTCCACAGAGGAGGTTATGTACTCATTTGTCTGTTTGCCTGATAGTTTGCAGGATCAGAGAAGAACTAGTGCAGATCACCTCAAAGCCTGGTGGAAGGATGCAGTGTGTGCGACAGGGAAGAACTCAATTAACGTTGGTGTGAATCCAGATCAGTGGTCAGATCCAGGATTTTCTTCTTTCTTTAGGATTATGAAATCTGACATTTTTTTTACCATTTACATTGATTTATCAGAGTAAAGATCCGGAATGTGAAGGGAACTGATATTTATGAGATTGTACAATCTGGTGCCGACCCAAAGAGAAATCTGGATCTAGTGAATTTATATGTTTCATGAGGGGACGGAGGTGTGGGTTCCAGATTCTGAATGTGGTGCCAGCAACAGGTGAAAGTCTAAGTTGAGTCTAAGCTATGAAGTTGAGATATTCATGGAGGATCAGTTTGTCTGATTCTTCACCAGAAACCTGCAGAACCAATGACCTTCACATCCCGCTGGTGACACACACTCTGTTTGATGTAAAGCCCACTGACACCTCGGATGTAATGAGCTATACATAAACTTCACTTGAAGTCCCATCGCCCGCTCACTGCGTCGCCCCGGGGTCGGGTTCACGAGGTTGTTTGCAAAGATCTGATTGGCTGCCGCTGCTGCACGGTGCAGAAATAACCTCCTGCATTCGCTGACACGCCTGAACCAACAACACATCCATTTCTAGCTCCACTTACTAAAAATGAACCCGAACAAATAAATAAGCGACAAGGGGCTCGGTTCATGAGCGCAGCCACTTCCTAGCCTGGCACACGGCGGCTGTATTTTTAAGTGGAGGTCGACTCCAGGTTCAGGTGAAGGAGCGATGGTCTTCAGGGAGAAGGAGACGTCTGCAGCACAGGACCGAGGATCCAGCTGCTGAACGTGGATCAACAGTTTCCTGCAGAGCTCCGGACACACGTGATGTTTTCTGTCTGTCTTCTCCAAAAACATATTTTTGTCAGTATGTTGAACGTGAATCTGGCAAACCCCTCCTTCTATTTGGATTCACACTTGTATTGTAAACTGACCGGGGAAGTGAAGAAGTCTATTTTGAAAACGTGATACATACAATATTAATAGAGCTCTTCCTCTTTATCTTTGGATCAAGTGCAGCAGTGGGCGACAACTGCGTCAAACTGAAACTCAAAATCGACACCAGATCATTTTGTTATTTTAATTTCACAACTTTTGACTGAAGCAGACGCTGATCTCCATCACGGCAGCAACATTCATCGAATCACTTTCTATCGAATTGTCTTAAAAATAAAAGAACAACGCTTCATATTGAGCTTAATTACAAAGCTTTTATTTTGAAAGTTGTGAGCTTGGGTCTGAGGAATGAGTCGGTTGCTTCACAGTCTCGTGATGTACGAATAAAAAACACCAGTTCAGTAAATCATTCACTCATATATATAATCCACGTGAACAGTAATAAAGAAACACATAGACTATGAACTTTATGTTATATATGTTCACTGCAGATAAACCAGGTGGGATGAACACAGAGTTTTCTAACTTCACTGCACCACAGACGTAAAGTGTCAGTAGATCATAGAAGAGTTTAGAGACGACTCATTAATGATGAGGAGTAAATCTGAAGGACGAGAGTAACACAACATTACAAACAAGACAACTTTAGAAACATTCAGCTCACGTTTGCATGATTGATTCATTTTTTTTTACCACAGACTCATTTCCTCTTAGTAAATCATTCCAGCCCATGTGAGAAGACACCAGTAACAGATCCACAGACAGTCTTGGGCCTCATCCCAGTAACTCAATGACATATGAACTGGCTCAGTGACGGCCTGAAGCAGCAGCTGCCAGCGTGTGTGGGAGACGTCGGGATTCAATCTGGAATCGCTCCCTGATCCAGAGCCGTGACTTTTCACAATGATTGTCGAATTGTTTGTGTTCAGCTTCTGGTAAACGTCAAGATTTCAGAGTTATGTGTGAGACAAATGTTGTTTTTAACGGTCGACTGTGACACTTTCTTACGCCTCGATTCCAAAACACGTACCAATAATAATAATATATATTCAATTCAGGTTTAAGCTGTAGCCTGAAATGAAAATCTTTATATTTGTTTCCCTATTTGTTTTCAATCAAACACATTTAAGAGATAAAAGAAGAGTAAGAAGCATGTTTTCCTTTCTGAAGGGAAACGCCCCCTTGTGGAAGTTAGTGTGGAAGTTTGTAAACACAAACACATCCCCCCCTCCTGCACCACACACTAGTGATTTATGAGAAACAGAGACCTCTAGTGGACAAATAAAGAAACTTCATCACAGCTGCCTGATGTCGTCACTGTTCACACGGATCTTTACCGTTACCTTTGATGACAGAGGACTTTACATTCAGGTCTGAATCCATCATTTACTTTTTAAACATCATTTCTCAGAGAATAATAATATTTAGGGAGTTGATATTGAATTAGATGTGATTAGAGTGTGTGTGAAATTTGGTGCAGATCCAAATAGAAATCCAGATTTAAATGTGGTTTCATACAGGGCTGTTCCGCCTCGGTGGAAACACGCCCTCTGCTGAGACACATTCTAGTTACAGCATGTTATGTTTTTTATCATCATCACAACATCAATTTTCACAGAAACACAACCGCAACAGAAGTGAGAGACAGGGAATGTTGACCAGGACACGAGCAGAGTGAAGTCAGGGTTGTACGGGTCAAGAGAAAGTGTGTGAGTCTGTGTAGAGATGTCAACAACTCATTGTGTTTCATAAAGGATTCCCACTAAAGTAGGTTTCTATTATAGACAATTTGATGACATAAATGGAAATAAAAGTTCAGGTAGCATTTTTCCTTCTAAACAGAGAAACAGAATCACAACAACAAGTAGAACACAAACCTGCTCCAAGGCCCCTTAGATCAGAACGAGCCTCAGAGTTAAGGCCATGTTACATTTCACAGTTACACACAAGTTTCAGGTTCTGTGAAACTACTTTTAAATCCACTAGATCTGCACAACATTACACAAACTCATCATCAACCTCCTTAATGTGTCTGATTATCATCAAGATGCTAAAACAATTCTCTGATCAATCAGGGAAGATGTGGACAAATATAATGTTGCAATGTTTCCTCATTAATGTGTCGCTAATGGAGCGTGTGTCTGCAGAGCTGCTGCAGCTACGACCACAAGATGGCGCTGACGCACACAGACACACACAATTTACCAGTGATTAGTGACATGTGTAGGTTCAGTGTGAATGAGGTTCACTATGTCACATGACAAAGACAAACAAACATACATACATACAGGCAAAATACATATATACTTATATACATACACACACTTTAATACATACATACAGTACACAAAAACTAAATACAAATATACATATATACAGGAAAAATACATATATACTTATATTCATACAAACACTTTAATACATAAATACAGTACAAAAAACACATACAAATATACATATATACAGGCAAAATACATATATACTTATATTCATACACACACTTTAATACATACATACAGTACACAAAAACAGATACAAATATACATATACAAACACACGTACATACATACATATATACACACATACATAGATACATATACATACACACACATACATACAGTACACAAAAACACATACAAATATACATATATACAGGCAAAATACATATATACTAATATTCATACACACACTTTAATACATACATACAGTACACAAAAACACATACAAATATACATATACAAACACACATACATACATACATATATACACACATAGATAGATACATATACATATACACACATAAATACAAACACACATAAATACAGGCAAAATACACACATACATACAAATACGTACACACACACAAACATATACATACACACTTACACAAACACACACATACAAATTAACAAATTCAATACCTATCGATATATTAGTTTTATGTTCTATATTTAAGGAGACGTGTTCAGTCCTACATGTGAATTTGAGAAGCAGAGTTTCAAACACTGAATTGGTTTTCTTCTTGTTTCCCATCAACTGTCGAGGTGTCCACATCTCTGTGGGTATAACTCAGGGACCTTGTGGTTGCACATGTCTCTGTGAGAAACATCTTACTGACTCTCTGTGGTCCATTGCAACACCCCCCCCCCCCTCCCACCATGTCCCTCATGTCCCTCACCATCTGCGGAGTCCACATCACACAGACCCCCCAGATTGTGTCCTAACGTGGTTTGACATGAGTAATTAGCCCGGAGGTAAAGCTCCCATCACATGGTGCAAAGCTGCTTCCGCCACCCAGGCCCGTTAATCCTCCAACCCGCCGTCCACAGACGTTTTAACCCCGCACCGGGTGAACCGCACGACCCGCAGGCCCGTGCATCCTCTGCCCTGGGTGTACAGCCCTGCAGTGTGTGTGTGTGTGTGTGTGTGTGTGTGTGTATGTGTGTGTGTGTGTGTTTATATTTCAGCCGTTGCGCGCAAAAAGGCGTGTCCATGTCTGAGTCATGCATATAACCAGAGGAGCTGCGATAAGCGCCGTCCCTCCGGTCCTCAGCGCACAGTGCACCGGCTCTCTCACCGGCAGCAGCCTCACCGCGATGGCCGAGCACGCTCCTGAACCAGTGGTATTCAACAAGCCCAAGGTACGTTCCCCACCGGAGGAGTGTGAGTACTCGGGAGTTTAAACAGAGAGGAACGGGATCTGGGGACAGGCGAACTTTGCTTCGAGGGTTTTACGCACGTTGTGGCTGCGTAAAAGTGTCCAGAGACAAGAATGAGCAGGAACACGGAGGCTGAATAAAGACAGGGATGAAGTTTAAAGCTCATTAGAACAAAGATCTACTGCTTCCTGTCACTCTGTTGTTTGGAACCCGCAGTAAAACAAGGGAGAGCAGCTCCAGTGCTTTGGCAACAAGCAGCACTGGGATGTGGCACATTTACTCATCCTCCACTCTCTGGTCTTGGAAGTTGAAAAGAGGAAAGAGGCAGGTTGAGCTCATGGTGGATCAAAGCACGCACTTTAAAAACGTGAAGTTAAATGATCTTCTCCCGAAAACAGAAACAAAGACAAACTCTTTATTTCTGCATCACAGATGTTTTTGCATGAACTGAACACGAGCCTTGTTTGACATGTGTCAGACACTGAGGCATGAGAAGGTTTACAGCCACTCGCCACTGCCCTTTGGTCCCGGGTGATACCTGCACCTGCATATCTCTCCTGATAAGAGGCGAGGAAATGACTGGTTCAGTGACAGAGGAGCAACACACTCACTCAGAGATGTGGCAGCTCCATGGACGTGAATTGTAAAAGCACAGACCTCAGGCCGCCTGAAGAGATAAACTCATTAAATATTAATTTGCTGGAGCAGAATCGAAACCACCATCGTCTGCTGCAGCAGTCGTCACCGGTTCAGTATCCACACACCTCATAGGATCACAGTCATGCAGCTGCAGAGTCAATACTGTCAGTCATCAGGATGTGAGGGAGGTTTCATTTTCTATTTACTATTTTATCAATTGACAAATTAGTTGTTTGGTCTATAAAATGTCAGAAAATAGTAAAATCATGACATTTTCTATGGATTAATTCAAATATGAAGAATATTCACTTTGCAATGACTTAAAACCGAGACGCAGCAAATCCTCACATGTTTTCATCACAAAAGTTGATGAATTAAATTTGAATAATTGATTATTGATGTGGATCAGATGAACATGATTAAGCACAAACATATAAATCCGACCAAAATGGGGCTTCAGTCATTGATTGTGTTGTTTTGTTGATTAGTTCAACAATCTATGAATTGTTTGGAATCCCAAAATATCTATTAAACAGTATAGTATCCATCAATTCTATATAAAACCCAATATGACATTATCATTAGTTTAATTATTTTATCCAACCAACAGCTCAAACCTCAACGCAGTAAAGCACATTCACCTGCCAACGCCCAATTCTGGATTATGGATCTGACCTCTAATGTGGATCCAAACCAAATATGCATAATTCTACTGAAAATCGACTTCAACCTTGGCAGAGGTGAAGATATTGAGTTCACTGTCACTCAGACACTGAGACACTAAGACAAAAGCAAACGACTCCCTTGATTAATCTGAAGTGTGTCGCTTTTTAAAAACATCAAACTGATCCATCACAGTTAAGTGGAAGTGATATTTTCAGATTTCTTGTTTCATTGTTCAGATCATAAAACCCAGAGAAAAGCAGAGAATCTTTAATGATCAGAGCAGAGTCAGAAAATGGTTTGGTGAGATGATGATAATGAAAAAACACTGCAGCTGTGGTGACTAATCAACTAATGTATATAATGTATATAATATGTAAATACAGAAGCTAAAACGATGCGTTCACTGACTGATGTGAAGTCCAGATCTTTGCCTCTCACACACCAGAGATAGTTATGCACCGGTATTGATCACTTATCATCATCTCGCCTAAAGGGCAAGATCTCACATCTTTAATCAACCAATTAGCGAGTGAGTCTGCAGCAGAACAACAAGCTGCTGGATTCCTGAAACGAGCAGAACCGACCTATCACACGCTGCGTGACAGGAAGTGCTGCTGCAGGATTTCCTGTGGTTGCAGATGAGTTTAGCAGCTGGGTTCCTTCTCAAGAACAGCACACGTGTAAACAAGTGAGATGCAAACCACTTCAGTAGAATGCACATCGAGCCGTGGTGTAAACATTTGTGTAGAAACATCCGATCTCTGGAGTTGCTCGTACTTTGTCGCACACAAACGGACACAACTCGGTTTATTGTCGTTTGGATAATTGATTAATTATCATTCAAGGAACAAGTATTAATGCTACGTGTGAACATCAGCACCTGATCCACACACGTTCTGCTGCCTTTACGTATGAAAAGAGATACGTACGTTTCAAGCTATTCCACCATCATCGCACATATACCTGTTAAGCAATACAACCACTAGAGGGCGGGGCCGAGTCGAGGGTTTCTGACGACATCAAACATTTGAGGTTCTCATCACACTGACGTTTTGCTCAAGTGCTTTTTGATAAATTCTGTTTCGCTCTCAGTTGAACGTTCGCAGCCTCAATTCAGGGCTCGTTTCCACAAAGGAGCTAATTTCCATTCTTCGTGCGACCAGGATCTAATGTCTGGTGTAGTGAAATTCTACTTTGGAATCTGGTCCCTCGACTGAAGAGCGTAGTTCAGATGTCAGCTGTTGAAGGAGCAGCAGAGATTCATGGGTGTCATGTGGCCGGAGAGGCAGAGCAGTCAGTCTTCTCTCTGGCCCCCCCGGTCGCTCCACCACTTGTTGCCCAGTCAGGCGCGATGCATTCACGACGGGGTGCAGCCAAAACATTGAACTGCAGCCCCCCCCCCCCCCCCCCCCCCCCCCCCCCGCTCTCCCCTGCAGCTCGGCTCTTTGACACCAGGCAGGTTGTGTTCATTAATAAAGACACAAGACATGAAAAACATATTAAATACACGACTTTTGGGGAATTTGGAGGTCAAAGGTCATAGTTTCGCCTTGTGAACACGTTATCTTGTTGATGCCTTGAGAGAATCCTCCCAGATTCAGAACAAATGTTCACTTAAACTGGATCAATTATCTGATTTGATTTGGGTGGGCGAAGGTCAAAGGTCAATGTAACGGCGACCCTTACAGAAACACAGATTTCACCTCTTGATCAGGAAATATCAACGCTGCATTTAGGGAATTCCCTCAGAGTTTGACCAGTTGTCCCTCTGGACTCAGACACTGAGTCATGAGTCTGAAATGTAAAGTGAAACTCTGCAGGTCATTGGTTTCGTTGAGCCACGGTTTCATTTATAGTTTTGTAAATCATTAAATTCTTGCTATTTTGAAGGAATAGTAAACACATGTTAGTCATCATGTGTTTTCAGGTCTGTTCTGTAGGTAGAACCTTCATATACGTGATTAATAACACCTGTAATAATAATTCATATCCAAATGGCGGCAGTGGAAAATGTCTGTTATTTCAGTTTCTTTCTGTTTTTCCTCTGAACTGCTCAGATTGTTTATTCACTGTTTCCCCGTCGTGCACAGGTGGAGCTTCACGTGCACCTGGACGGAGCCATCAGGGTCCAGACGCTTCTCGATGTCGCCAAGTAAGTTCCTTTATCCGAACTCTTCAATATTGACATTAGATTGTTTGTGTTGTTTTGTGTTTGTTCCAGATAAACACACGTTTAGATAGATAAGAAGATAAGAAGATAAGAAGGCCCCGCTGTCATCACCAGTAACGTTGATTCACTTGTTTTAACAACTTCATCCTGATTAGACAAAGAAGCATTTCAGTAAAGGAATGCAAAATGTATTTTCCAGATAATAACAAACACATTCTTTGATAAGAGAAGATAAGGGATTCTTACTTTTCTTTAATCTCTGCTCGGGAGGTTAATGCTACAGCTAAAGAGAACTGCAGGTTATGAATAAAACCATTAACTGGTGGAGCTCTACAGTAAAAATCTGTGTATTTTTTGTTTTGAATACAATTACACAATAGACTAAATAAGTCCTGGCCCAGTTTCAGCAGCTGGATTCTTCATTAACAACTCGTCTGTGCAACACGTCGCACAAACACAACGGCCTCTTTGTTCAACGTCTCCTTTAACAACAACAAATCACCGGCTCAGATTCCAGCTCTGTGATTGAATCACTTATTTTTATTCTCTTCTCTTCCTTCTAGGAGACGCGGCATCAGTGTGCCGGCCACTGTCGAGGAGATGAGGTCGAGGATCATTCTGCAGGAACCCGCCACCCTCACCCAGTTCCTGGGCAAGTTTGCAGAGTACATGCACGTGGTTGCGTAAGTGCTGACCTGACGTTTCCTAATGACTCTGTTTCATAATTACCAAAGGTGCAAAAGAGCAAAATGTGAGCGATGGTCCTGTCGAGGGAAGTTTTACGACGAGGGGTCAAAATCCAGTCGTGCACTTTATCGCACACGTGCATTCGCCGCAATCCAGTGACTTGTAAAGTTTGAGATTGATGGCGTTCGGGGATCCAAGACGCTGTGGGAGTAACCCGGTGAGATTCTAAAGCTCGGTGGGGCGGCGGTTTTTAAAAAGCCAGACATGCCAGAGAGGAACATATCACTGCTTCGATGGAGGGTCCCCTCGGAGACCACAGTGAAAGGAGGAGTTCCGGTGTCTTACATTTAGTCCTGAGCTGTTTAGAAAAGACCTAAACACACTCTTTCAGATTCTCAGTGGCTGTAGAATCTGTCGTGGTCGGAGTGCAGCGTGCAGTCGAGCTGAATGGACCCTTCTGTGTGGAGGCCCTTGAAAGCAGCACGGCCTCAGCAACACGGGGGAACTTACCAGCGGAGTTCAGCTCATGCAGGATTGTTGTATGTTGTCTGTGTGTGCTGGGGGTTGGGGGTGGGGGGGGGGGGGGAGGGGTGGAGGCTGGAGAACAACAGGCATTCAGACCTGTGCAGAGCATTTACCTTCAGTGTAACTGCTGGAAGCCGCGTTGTTCTAAAGGGAAGAGCACGTTTACATCGTCACAAAAAGCATCCGGTAAACAAACAGTAAACAATCAAATTCCACTTGTCATAAACATGCCGAAATGTTAAAGGGAAAAGTAAATTATTTACTATATTACAAAACACGTCGTAATAAACAGCAGTAAACAATGAAACTCAATAAAAAACCAACACGCCAGGGGAAAGAAAAGAAGAAGAAAAGAGTAAAGTGAATAGTTTGTAATTTTGATTTTCATTTAGAAAGATTAGAACCAAAGATTTTAAGTTAGAAAAATGTATTTTTGTTAATTTTCCCTACAAATATAAATCAGATGTTTATGAATTATTTCCTCTACTTCCATTCATCCTGAAGTGTGTGTTGAAAAAGAATTTAGACAAATAACATGAAGCACATCGAGGTCAAATACATCTAATGAAGTGTTAATGTTCATGATCAATATTAATATAATTATGTTTTGGAGCTCAAATGAAGCTAGCTGTGTAATTGTTATATTGCTCAAGTCCAAAGCCACTTAACTGTTTAAATAACCTGTTAACTGGGACTAATGGTTTGATTTATTATCCCTCAGATAAGTTTATCAGGGTCAAAAGGTCGAAGCACTCACCGGGTGTTTGTCCATGTTCTTTCCAGTGGGGACAGAGACGCCATCAAGAGGATCGCCTTCGAGTTCGTTGAGGACAAAGCGAGCGAGGGCGTGATCTACGTGGAGGTCAGATACAGCCCACATTTCCTGGCCAACACCAAAGTGGAACCTTTGCCGTGGAACCAGACAGAGTGAGTCGAGTCTCAGAGGGAAACACGAAGGTGGATTCACCGCGTGTTGTCGTCTCACGCTGTGTCTCTTCTGTCCAATCAGAGGAGACCTGAGTCCGGACGAGGTGGTGCGGCTGGTGAACGAGGGGCTGAGCGAGGGGGAGAGGGCGTTCCACATCAAGGCCAGGTCCATCCTGTGCTGCATGCGCCACATGCCAAGTAATGAACTGTTACTGTCTGCTAAATCCACCTTGTCCTCACTGTTCTGTCTTCTGTCTCAAACGTCTCGTTCATCATCGCTCAAATCACGAGCAGGAGCATCACAGACACACACTTACTACTTGAATAACCACCGACATGTTGTCAGTGTCCAGGGGAGCCAAGCATCTCCAAACTATTTAACCAGATTGAGATAAGATAAGAGTCTATAAAATAAGATAAGATAAAATATAATTATCCTTTATGAGTCCAACAATTGGGAAACTATGCAATATTACAGCAGCAAGAGTAACTCTCTGCATTTTCTAATATTATTGTTTGAACTTTTGGAAATATTACAGACAACTTCTAGATTATCGGTTTCTCAGATTTTAGCATTCAAAGTTATGTTTTAAAATAAAAAATGTTCTACTATTACAGAAAATTTCAAGTTCCACTGACACTGGAGTAAAATGTAGAGATTCAGATTTAACCTCTTAACTTTGTGATATTTACATTTTCTTCAAAAAAAAACGTGTTAAATTCAAATAATTCAGTCAAACCTGAATGTTAAATATAAATCTAAATATAAAGCTTTTTCTAAGTGTTAAATCACAAACATATTCTGTATACCTGCTTTAAAAAGTCCCTATAAAAATACACACCACTACTTTTTACATGTTTGTGAGCTAAATATTGAAATGTTATTGTCAACGTGCTGCTTTTCATTCGGCGCCCGAAGCAAATCAGAGGAATATTTCAACATGTGGGAAACGAACTCTTTTGTTTCGTTGCCAAGATTCAACCCTGAAACCAACTGTTGTGTGTGTTTGGTAAATATGAGGCTCTCACCAGGAGCCAGGGAGTTAACCAAAGATTAAATCAACTGGTTCCTTCCAAAAGATTATAATAATTAAGCTGAATTAAAATGCTCGGTCACATCGTGTGTGTGTTTGATCCGACCGACACAAACTGTGCAGTAACACATCTGTTCTGGATCCTGCAGGCTGGTCCATGGACGTGGTCGAGCTGTGTAAGAAGTATCGCCACCAGGGCGTGGTGGCCATCGACCTGGCCGGTGATGAGTCCCTGAACTGTGAAGCCAACCCCGACCACAGGAAGGCCTATGAGGTGAGGGGTACACACATCGAGGCAACACCAGCACACACAAGGAGGGAGGTTCTGTTTGTGTTTCTCTTATTCAGCCTCACGAGCAGCAACAACAGCAGTGAGTTGGATAAACAGCAGATTGTTTGGCAGCTTCGGGGGGGGGGGGGGGGGGGGAGTCGAGGGAGAGCTGTGGGAGAGCTGAGGGAGAGCCAGGGATTTCACAACACTAATGCAAAAGCCACATTTCTTCAGGGTTTTTTTCAAACTAGCACTGTCACCTCACAGCGAGAAGACTCCTGGTTCGAATCCCAGCTCTGACCTCGTGCCTCAGAGCAAACAGCACATGTGGGCCAACGTGCAGAGCTCGAGACCAGGTGCAATCTGGATGTGGCTCATGTGGCAAATGGTGAATATGGATCAAATCCAGCTAAACTAATTCAGGCCACCTTTGGATAACAAGCGGTATTACTTTGGATTATCTGTGGCCCAGATCGGAAACTGTTTTCCTCCGTCGGTGTGTCCATGTAGGTTTTCTCTAAAGATTAGATTAAATTGCCAGTAGGTGTAAATGTGTTTGACCCTCGTCTGGAAACCAGTCCTGTCTCTCGCCCTCTCTCTGCTGGGACCAGCTCTTCTCAAACCTCAGAAGAAGAGATGGCTGTGTCTTTTACGCTCTTGCTTCCCAGATCATGTATTTTGGATGATTTCACTTTGTTTAATCCAGGACGTGTCTTGATGAATCCTCTCGTCCCTTGTCCTCACCACTCGTCCCTTCAGGAGCAAAGAGGAGCTGGATCCAATCCCAGCTGCCATCGGGGCGAGAGGCGGCACATGTGGATCACAGGGCCGACGTTTAGAAACAAACAACCAGTCACACTCGTACAGACACTGTAGTCACAATCTATCGTGAGCTGCATGTCTTTGGACCGTGAGAGGAAGGCTTTGTTCAAACCAGGGTTTGAACCCACATCCTCTTTTCTGTGTGACAGGAGCCACTGCACCACCGTGCCACCCAGCTGCTGCCATACTTTGTTTTAGTGCTAGTTAGAAAAAGCTGCTAAAACATTTAGAAAACACTGACCTCAGCTCGATGAGCCCAGCGACACTTGGTTGTGGGCTTGTTTATTTATTTATTTAGAAGGATCCCCATTAGCTCTACCCTAAGACAGAGCTACTTCTAGTGGGGTCCACATTTAAGACATACATACAGATATCAAACATTAAAAAAAATACATTAAATACCAATATCAAACATTTAAAACATACGTTAAACTATAAATATATGTTACATTATAGATATCAAAAGTTAATATACATAAAAATAGTGATCATATAATATTACAGATATCAAAAATAAATTTAGTGGTTATGCAATATTACCTTTGTCATGATATAAAACACTGATATATACAATTCCATAGAAGAGAAAACTGCAAACCATGTAAGAGAATACTACTCCTTTATGTACAGTACCTCACCATCAAGGCTTGTTAACGTGCTGATGTGGAAACTTTACTTATCAAGCGTCAAACAGACGATATCTTCACATCTGGATCTGTCGCCACCATCGTGTGGCAGTGAAACCTGTTTCTCTGAGAAACCGAGTTCCTCTTAATCTCCGACGCTTCTGAGAAAAACTCAGTTTGGCTTTCAGGCAGAATTTAGTGATGAATTCAGAGAAATGTTTTTTTAACTTGTCAGAACATAACGGATGAGATGAACCAATTAAAACACTTTCACTGCCTCATTCCAAAATAATGATGATTCAGGTTGTGAGCTCCGGTCTGTGCACGAGGGCACGAAGGAATGCTTCACTAACTTCCTCTGACCCAACTTGTGACAAGGAAGTAAAAACACAACCAGTTCAAAGTCGTTAGTGACAATGGTTCTGTTAATAATTCATTAAATTACAATAACTCTGTTGCACAATGGTTCATAAGTGTAGTATTTGCAGATGTTGCACTAAATCTGTCCATAAAACAGCAATCAAACCTGAAGACTGACATTAAACCTCTCAAATTAAATTATGCTTAACTATATGAACACCCAGATTTGATTGTTATTATAAGCCTTTTTATGATCTTGTTCAGTTCAGGTTATTGTTCTGCATGTGTTGTATTTGTTTGCATACACGTCCGACTTCAGGACTCAATCAGAAACAGTTCATGGAGTTTTATGCTGCGTACATAATCAGATATTCAGTTTTTAATTCCCATCGTGAAGCAGTGAAACATCTGTCTCACGTCTAGTTTGGAATTTATGAAATGTGATCCAATTGTGAACGAGAAGCACAAGTGACATTCTCCGCTCAGTGAGAAAGCTCAAACGAAAAAACACATGTTCGAACTGGAGCGCTGTCGTGTCTGTACTGAGTTTAAACTTTGTGAATTAGAAAATGAACATTCTGTTTATCTTCTCATCCGGTGGAGACAGTTGTTTTCTCCACGGAGCCTCAGAAAGGCAACTTTTCCTCTGAGACAAAAGAATGTAAAAGTGTTAAGATCCAGGCTGATTTATATAAAAAAAAAAAATAACCTCTGTTGATATCATAGTGGTGCAGATGTGGACACCAGATGTTGGTCCCTGCTGCTCGGTTGCTCATGTGCTCCATGATTTATTTTGTGGCCAGGAAGCCGAGCGGTGTGGGATCCACAGGACGGTGCATGCAGGAGAGGTGGGCCCGGCCTCCGTGGTGAAGGAGGTGAGCTGCTCCACAATGAAGTGAGACATTTCTCAACTGGGCGGAGTCTCGAACAAACACGTGACACAAAACCGGTTTGGTGTTTCCAGCGAAGAGTTGACCAGGGAACAAAGAAGTGATGCAAATACACACGTGTGCAAAAACAACATTTGGGTGGATGTGACAATTTTGTTCCTGTTTGTGTCCATCTCAGCTGCTTTTATTACCACACACACACAAACACACACATAGACCACACACACACACACACACACACCGACAGCCAACACAAAGTGGTCATGCTCCCAGCGAGACATGTTTCAACACTTCCTGCAGATTCTGCTGACATGTGTTCCCTGGAGGGTTTGTTTTGTGCTCTAAACCCTCTGCCTGGTCCTCGTGGCCCCTGGGGGACCCTGTAGGCGGTGGAGGTGCTGAAAGCCGAGCGCGTGGGACACGGCTACAGAACCCTGGAGGATCCGGTCCTGTATAAACAACTACTCGCTCAGGACATGCACTTCGAGGTGAGGACGATTATCACTTGTGCAGAATGTGCATGCAGCTGATTGACAGCCGCTCTGTCCTCGGTGGGGATGCACCGCCCCCTGGTGGAGGCTCAAGTTCTCAGGCTATGTGCTGCTGTGACTGCAGGTGTGTCCTGTTTCCAGTAAACTGACCGGTGCCTGCGACCCGGACTTCAGCAAACACCCTGTGGTCACGTGAGCTGCTTTCATATTCACACTGGGGTCGTGTTGAGATGCAGGTCGATCACGTGGCGTCTCTGGGTTTCACCGGTTTGTCTGTGCAGGTTCAGGAAGGATAAGGCCAACTACTCCCTGAACACAGACGACCCCCTGATCTTCAACTCCACCCTGCACCTCGACTACAGCACCGCGCTCCACCACATGGGATTCACCGAGGAGGAGTTCAAACGGCTGGTGAGATCAAAAGCGTGAATAATTAATTAGAGAAGAAGTTCACAGGCACAGAATGGAGGGAGACTTTGAAATGACGGCACGGGCTGCAGATATACGCCGTGCATGTCAACGACTTCCTCTGCTTCTAATTAAACCAGGAACAAAAGCTTACATGAGAGAGAGAGAGAGAGAGAGAGAGAGAGAGAGAGAGAGAGAGAGAGAGAGAGAGAGAGAGAGAGAGAGAGAGAGAGAGAGGCCTCAGTCTCCTTTTAAAAACCTGCAGAGAATGTGAGGACGTGTTCTTCACAACCAGGTTCATAAGAAGGTCTTTTAATAAACAGTTTGACATTTTGGTAAATTGCTTTCTGCAGAGTTTTTCAAGAAGACTGGAAACAGGGAAAACAAAGAAATCATTGTCATTATGATTCTATGCACTGGACTGACCAGTTTGTTTAACCCCCCCAGCAACACTTTAAAAGAAGACCAATTAAGGCGGGAGCCCAGCAGACTAGAAACCCCGTCTCTCTGCCTATCTGAGAATTCACTGATAATTACCTGGTGGTTTTATTTCTGACTTTTCAGCAGAACCTGGCTGTGAAACTAAGATTTTTAAATGTGACCCTTTTATATCATGAATAACTTGTAGGAGCCGTAAAGTTGTTGTCGTCATTTTCTAGAACCTCAAGTCTGCAGAGTCGTCCTTCCTGCCTGAGGAGGAGAAGAAAGAGCTCCTCCTCAAACTTTACGAGGCCTATGGGATGATACAGGACACCGCCTTCTAAACCTCCGAGGAAATCTGAGGAGGAAAACCCGTTAATCTCCTCCACTTGACACGGGGAGAACGTGTTTTCACAGATCTCTACCCAGATATATCGCCTATAGGATAATAAATCAAACATGGCTGCATCCCTTTAACCACACACACACACGTATATCTGTACATCATCAGCATGAGGGGCATGTTTCTGTGTGGGTTCCATCCCAACCCGTGTTATATGACAGGACAGTTAACTGGAGGATGTCATGGTCCTGGACATGTTGTTCCATCTTGTGTTTGCATCCTGTCGTCTTACAGAGAATCAGGGAACCTTCAGGAATTATTCACAAATATCATAGTAGGTTAAACATTCGCAGTTCAGGTTTCAGACCTATGAGAAATCTATGTCTTACAGTGAAGACATTTGTTCCCGACTATATATGCAAAACTGGTTAAACATCAGGTTAATACAGCTTAATACCAAAGTTCCAGTCGGACACTAGGTGGCAGACTTCTGTCACTTAGATGCACTCACCACTTAGTGTGGTTATGCATTTATATAATTACTCTCAGTTCGATTGATGTGTATATTTATTTAAATAAAACAAATTCCATTGGTAACTGCCACATTTCACACTTAGGAAAAAAAACACCTTAATAAAAGTTATTATGAAACGTTGTCTGTGTGTCAGACTATTTCTTTAACTAATAAAACCAGCTCCTGTTTATGAGGAACATCTGAGAAGATTCAGTTCATGCTCATTACTTTGATTTCACTGGCTGTGACCATAAAGGGAGCGCTGGTACCAGTCAGTGCTGGTTTGAGTATTTTCTGAAACTGCAGCTCTCTGGGGATTTTTCCACTCACAGCAGAAAAATCCAGTGATGTGCCGACGAGAGGTCAGAGGGGACTGGACGCAGGGACTCGAGCTGAGAGGAAAAACAGAATGAACCACGCGTCAGACATGGAGGCCGACGTGCTGGAGCAGAGTCTGTGTCAGGTTCCAGACCTGTCAGGTTCCAGTCCAGTCAGGTTCCAGTCCCGTCAGGTTCCAGTCCCTTCAGGTTCCAGACCCCTCAGGTTCCAGTCCCGTCAGGTTCCAGTCCCGTCAGGTTCCAGTCCCGTCAGGTTCCAGTCCCCTCAGGTTCCAGTCCCCTCAGGTTCCAGTCCCGTCAGGTTCCAGTCCCGTCAGGTTCCAGACCCCTTAGGTTCCAGTCCCTACAGGTTTGACTCCCGTCAGGTTCCAGACCCGTCAGGTTCCAATAGAGCAGAGTCTGTGTCAGGTTCCAGTCCCGTCAGGTTCCAGTCCCGTCAGGTTCCAGACCCCTCAGGTTCCAGTCCTGTCAGGATCCAGTCCCTACAGGTTTGACTCCCGTCAGGTTCCAGACCCATCAGGTTTCAGTCCCATCAGGATCCAGTCCCGTCAGGTTCCACTGGAGCAGAGTCCCTGTCAGGTTCCAGTCCCGTCAGGTTCCACTGGAGCAGAGTCTGTGTCAGGTTCCAGTCCCGTCAGGTTCCAGTCCCGTCAGTCACAGATCTGAGGCTGCAGGGAAACAGACGCAGCAGCAGACTGGACAGACGTGGTCTGGTCTCATGCATCTGCAGTTTAGATGATTTTATTAGGTGTAGATCCAAGTGCAAATCTGGATCTGGTGAATTTCAATGTGTTTTCATGGGGAGACTTGGTGGAGGCTGTTGGCTCAGAATGAGAATCCACTGTTCCTAATAAAGAGCTCAGGGGGTGTGCATATTATTAATCAAACTAATCGTGGATATAAAGATGAAATTTCCTCACCCCTTGTTTTTAAAAAGATCGGTACGACTCACCACGTCATTGGAGCGGAGATGGAGCAGGTCGTCCTCTAACCAGGAGGCCGGCGGTTCGATTCCACCCATAGATAGACTGAGTGTGAATGTGTGTGTGAACGGAAAAGAAACTGATCTTTAAAAGATCTTTGAGCCGTCATCCAGACGAAAGAAGCTCGGTATCAGAACAGAGTATCTACCATAAAGACTGAGGTGGAAGAGTAAACTCTGGATTCCCGTGTGTGTGCTAAAGTAAACAACCACTGTGCGCAGGAAAGATTTGTGGATCTGGAACGACTCAGAGCTGAAGACGATAATCATGCTTCCACCGGGACCCCCCCCCCCCACAGCACTTGAAAACCATAGAATGGAAAATATTGCAGCAGTTCATAGTTATTTTATTACACAAAGAAAATTGCTATCACAAAGTTATCACTGAACATTTAGCAATAAATATGACGTCCGCACACGACAGCTTTAACCGCGACTATGTTTGTTACAAAAAGAAAAGAGAAACGACTCGATGATGAAACCGAACAACAAGGTCACAAACTCACACACGGACATGAAAGGAAAATGACACGTAGATGATTATGAATATTCACTCGAGGACACGGCTCCATATCAGTTTGGAGCCGTGTTTGAGTTCATCTCCACAGACGTGAATCCAGAGTTTCTGTGCTTTCTTGTCCGGTCGGGAAAAACAAACGAGTAGCAGAGTCTGAAGAAGAAGAAGAAGAAGAAGAAGCGTCTCCACTGTCTCTTCTGTTCTGGTCCTCATGTTTCAACAGGGTCCAATGAAAAGCTGAACATCCAGAGCGGTGGACGCTGGGACCAGGCCGGCAGCGAGCCGAGGTGTCTCGTGTCCGGTTGGAAAAAACACTCTCTCTCTCCGTTCTCCACTTTCTCCCCTCTCCACCCTTCTCTCCTCGGCTCGGCCCCCATCTGTCTCCGCCCGGCTGGGTTTAGGACGGGCCTCCACTTCCCTGGGCGTCTTGGCTGGTGGAGCCCTCGGCCTCAGGGGCTGGGGAGGCCCCTGGGTCTCCTTCTGGGGGGGGGGGGGGGGGGGGGGGGGGCACACACAAAGAAATGCATCAGTCAGTGATAGAGCAACGTGATCTAGTTCAGGTGCTCACCTGGAGCTGGGCTGCTCTAATCATGTGACCTGCCTCACTCACCACAATCCTCTATCACACTCCATCCTCAGACATGACCTCAGGAGGATGTCTGGAGAATTGTGTCCGGACTTTCTCTGGAATTTGCTTTTTACACATTTTTACACCTACAGCAGGAGATTCTCGGCTCAGACACGTTTACCAAAGCATCTTCTGCAGACTCTTAACCAGGGGAGTGACCGGAGGAGGTCAGCAGAGAATCCGGAGGCTCTCACTTCCATATTTGCGGTCACTCTCTGGAGAAGATCAGAGGATATCTCCGGAGAGCAGCGATACACACTGGCACAAAGAGGCTGTTTATTCAAGATCATATCTGGGGAAGTGATGAGGCCTCACCACGTTCTGCTGCTGCGATAAACATGTGTCTGACTGAAAAGCTTTCAGCGTTAACAGCGGGGAATCAATCTGCTCTCAGGCGCCGGAGAGAAATAAATAATGAGAATCCTGAGGAAGGAACTACAACTTCCTGTAGCAGCACAGTGTCAGCATGATATGAGATTATTACGAAATATGAGGCCTCCCACCAGAGCCGTGTTAAGTTTGAGTTAAAGCGGTCAAACTGGTTATCGTGACATGGGAGACTTTTCTTTTCTTTGACTGAGGGGGAAGTCAGGAGGAACAAGGATGTGACACACAACCTGCTGGTGGGACACTTGCGTCATATTCAGACATGTTCCTCCTGAGACCACAAGTCTGCGTCTGGAGATCTGGAGATCTGGTTCCTTCAAGTTCCTCAGAGACTGAAGATTAGATCAAACTAACAATCAGACAATCATCCAATGTCATCGTGCGTCATAGTTCCTCGTTTGCCGTGAACTCTGGGTAAATTAGGAGGAAATGACGTCAAACCACTCGGCCGTATTCACGTTCTTCCCTCTGGAACAATTGGACAATTAAAGGATAATTGACTGAGAGAATTCAGCGAACAATGTGCTAAACTAGAATAACCTGACTCATACGAGGCCACAGTGACCTTTGACCTTTGCTTCAGGTTGTGCCCATAGTTCTACAGGATGCAGAGATACCTGGACAAATGCATATTTAACCTATGGATGATGTTAAATTGCTCCCACACACACACAAGCAGAATAATAAAGACATATCCAACCCTACAGTCTGAACGTCTACCTTCTGATGTCCAGCTGTTTACTGACCTGCAGCCTTCAGGTCCATCCCCGCCAGGTCTTTGCTCAGGTCACTGGTGCTGGCCGTGGATTTCTCCTGCCCTTCGATGTCGGGCACTGCGTTCCTGCGGCCTGTGCGATCACAGTTGATGAAGTCCGAGTACGACGTCTCCACGTCCATCATCTGTCCATGACCAGCGCTCGCATTACACCTGCAGGGGGGGGGTGGAGGAGAGAGGCGGGGACAGTGAGAGGAGCTGCGGAGGTGTTGCAAGAAGCACATAAATCACCCTGCTGTCTGTGGAGCCCGTGGGAGGAAGCATTACTGTGTCCTGGGCTTTTCTACTTCCACACAAGAACACTGGCTACACACAGAGAATGATCACCGAGCTCAGGTGTTTCACTTCTATTTCTGCACGCAAATTAACAACACAACCCTGCATCAAACCATCAAACCTCCTCCACTTCTCCACTGGTCTGTTCTACGTCCTGCAGGTCCTGACACAGCACGGGTTCCACACAGAAGAGGAGGCAGAGGCAAAGAGGTTTAAACCGTCTGAAGAACAAAGACACGGGCGGGGCCACAGAAGAGTCAAGCTCCCATTTGCCTTTCACTCCTCCGCCGTTTCCTGTTCTCAGTCCATATTTAACTAGGTCATGGATCCTGCCAACCACTGACTGCACAGCTGGGAACTCCCCGGAGAGGAGAGGACCAAAAGTGAGACTGCTCCAGAAAACACGAGGAGAAAGAAAGAAAAGATAGAAACTGCAAAGAAAGACTGCAAATGTCAAAACAGCTGCTCCTACATCTTCAGTCCCTGGAGACCCCCCCGCACCCCGACCGGGCGGCACAGACAGCAGAGGCCTCACTGCTCCCTGTGTGTATGTGTGTGTGTGTGTGTGGAGGGGGGGGGGGGGGTGTTAAGCTGGTGGCAGCCTGTTTTCAGTTGGAGTCTTATCCAGACTTTTGTACTCGACACAATCGCACTTGCAGAGAGAGGAGGTTCTTCTCTTTGAGCTGCAAAGAACTTTTTTATCTTCACATTTGCACACCACACTTTTCATGGCACAGTGACAGATCTATTTTATTATTTATTTATTTATTCACCTGACAGTGTGGGAATAGGACCTGGCACAAATTCTGAGTCATTTTTACTTTATTTGTTTATCTATCTGGCAGTAAGAGTTTAGTCTGCACGCAGCTCCAGGACAAACCTACCCCAGGTTGTGGGTTGTGTTTTAATTGCTGCTTGAAACACTGTTATTTCCCTTTTGGGATTAATTAAGTATCCATCTTTCTATCTATCCATCTATCTATCTGTCTATATATCTATCTCTCCATCCATCTCTCCATCTATCTATCTATGGGCAGCTACAAACCTGCAGCATGTAACACCAGGACCGTGACAGAAGCCGAGCAGCGACTCTATGAATCCTTAAGAGACACAGAGGTGGTTGGACCCCCGAAGGGAAACGACCAAAAGAATGGGAGAGGAACAAAAAGAAGCTGGCAGCTACAGACACGCTGACCCGGGGCCAGTTTGTTCCCAAACGCTTTCACTCACATTCTGTTATTCAAAGGGCTCTCTCTCTCTCTCTCTCTCTCTCTCAAAAGGAAGCAGCCCGGGTCGCTCCCCGAGAGGTCACGGTTGGGGATTTTGAAACTCACAGTCAGGGGCAGTGTTCGAGTCCCCGTGGGTAAGAGAGCGGTACCTCAGGAAATGTCACTGTGTTCTGTGTGGCTGCCATTTCCCCGCCGAGCGCTCGCACCCGACACCAGAGCCGCTCTGAGTCTCCGATAGAGCAGCCGGTGGTGAGCTCCTCTGACCTCCATGCCACCGGGCCCGTGGAGTCACTACTGAGCGTCTCTCACAGGTTCATAATTACACTTTCTACCTTTTTCCACATGCTCCAGTTCAAACAACTGAGACGTTCACTGATTAGTGAGGCGTCGGAGGAGAACACGTGACTCTGATCATTTCCTTTACATTTAGATTCAAGTCTGTATCTGTGCTCCAGATAAATCAAGATGTTGAACAATCACAAACTTATTCTCATCGGATCGTGAAGGTTTCTCGTCTTTGTGCTGCTGCTGGTGTTAACTTCATATTTACTGTAACGGTGGAAAACACAGACTGTAAATAAAGATGGATGTCATAACAGCTCCCAAAAGTGGAGCCAAAGAACCTCGATCGCCCCCTGGTGGCAGGCTGCAGCATAGGTCATAAACACTGCCTGCTCCATGTTAGTGGACGGGACGAAACTAAAAAGTAAACGTCAAATAAATGTTCATCAAAGATTGTTTCTGTCATTACAGGTCGATTATTAATCAAACTGATGTTTCTTCAAATGTTAAATCTTCCAAAGAGTTTTGGGCTTAATTAGTTAATTTATCCCGAAACATCATGATTGACATCTGACTCGTGATTGGCCGACTGTGTGCATGTCAGTGGTAGAAACTCTGCCTTTAAATTGCAGCTCCTGTTAAATGAAAACAAACCAATCATGATGTAAGAATCATCAAACCTGCGACTGTGATTTCACTAAAGGATCTAAACACAACCAGCAGCGCCCGTATTACAACAACAGTGTGGGTGTGTGTGTGTTTGTCATGTATGTGTGTGTGTGTGTGTGTGTCTGTGCGTGTGTGCCGTGTTATGTTTGCCTTTTTCTACTCCACTGGCCCAGTTGTTATGCCGCTTATGAGAGCTCCATCAAATTGCCATTTGTTTGTTTAATTAGTCGGCTTGCCTGCGCATGTGGATCCAGTCCCACCATGAGATCATTAACAGGTTTCCATGGAGGGACCACAATGATGATGATGATGATGATGATGTTGTTCCGCCCGCTGCTCTTCAGCACGTGTTGACACTCCTCTCTGCCCGGCGGCCGGCCTCAGCTGTGGTAGAAGCAGTTTAACGACGCCGCATTTTAAAAATCACATTATCTCGATAACCGCGGCGCTCGCTGAGATGATGGAGTTG
Source organism: Pleuronectes platessa (assembly GCF_947347685.1). Lineage (NCBI taxonomy): Eukaryota > Metazoa > Chordata > Actinopteri > Pleuronectiformes > Pleuronectidae > Pleuronectes > Pleuronectes platessa. Next base: position 2,582,163 of record NC_070631.1, on the reverse strand, counting down.
TTTTCATGGCGCCGGTCGACTGAGGCAGCGTCGGATTCTGTTCTTCACCTGCTGCGATTGTTCTGATGCAAATAAACACGTGAGGTCACGTGACACCAGCAGATGAGAAACAGACGACTTTGTGCATGAACTCGAATCAGCTCATTAAGAAGAAGAAGAATAGAAAAGTCACTCACCATCAAGAGCAACACTCAATAATTAGATTATAGTTATGATAAGTCTTTATAGGGAAATAAATAAAACTGAATACTTTAAATGATAAATGATTTAAATCATTAAAAATACATTTTATATTAGAATTTGTCAAGTTTAACGCAGATTTATACAACTGATAGAATCTTGTTTTTCTGTTAACTTTTTCTTCTGCCATTACTTCTAAATGATTATTTTATCTGTTGCCTTTAGAAATTCTAATGAGATTATATCAACTTGCTTCTTGGCTTTGATTATGTTTTCTTATTTTCTATTATTTGTTCTAAGGTGCCATATAAATCAAGTTATTATTATTATTGTCATACAAGTTTCTTGGTAAATAGTAAATATGTCTAAATTAAGAAAAACTAAGAGATGAGACGAGATGTGTAGTCTGTATTAATATTTGCAGGGGAAAAAAACTATAAAATCTTGATCATAGTTCTATGTACTATAGTAGAATTTGTGTTTTCTTTTTAATTACAGCTCTTTATATCCGATATCAGAAGAATGTTTAACTCCTTATATCGGTATCAGCCTCGTTGGGCTTCTTCTCTCCACCCTCCAGAAACAGTGACAGTCTCAAAGAGCGTGTCCTACTTAGATAAAAGGAAGTCTTTGTGTTACAGAGGGAAACTCGACACAGCAGCAACTGGAAACACGAGCAGCTGACAAACGTCACAGGTGTTGTATTTTCACTCCGGACAACAACAGCTCAATCGTCTGAGGGAAACCGCCGCAGCTGAACTCGGCCTCACCCCCCCCTCTGCACCCTGGATCCTGTCCAACCTCCCTCTCTCTCCCTCCCTCCCTCTCTCTCTCTCTCTGCAGTCACCTCAGGAAAACATCCCCTTCGTGAAGGAGCTGCATTATCTCATCTACACAAAAAGGCCCCTAACGTGATCGTGAGCGAGAGGAGAGGCTGAACAAAGGGTTCCACGAGGCTGCAGGTTCCAACACGAGACACATGAGGAGCAGGAGAGGTTCAGGTCTTCAGAGGTGAAGGAGTGAACATGAGTCAGCAGAGTCACTCACACTGGAACCATTAGAGAGACACACCCACCATCATCCCACTGGAGCCTTTTAAGCCTGATTTGTGCATAATAAACTCACATTATCTGCATTGACTCACAAAGAGCGGCTCCCCCCCCCCCCCCGCCCCCCGATATGATTCCATTAGCGCCGTCTTCAGGACCAGTTTCCAGCCTGTCGACTGGTTTCACTGGGGAGGTGAAGAGGCTCCACGTGACTGAGCTTCACCTGCTGCGCGTGGCAACGTGGCCATGTTTCCATTTGGCCTTTTCCACCTTGATGATCGATGAACCGTCTTTACGACTCTGAGCTGAACGAGAGCGAACATGAGACGGACCCGGGAAACAGTCATTTTCTATAAGGATTCATCTGTCGTTCCTGTATTGTTAAGAAACCCTGAATAAAAAAAAAAAACTGTGATTTGCTCATAAACTGATTATTAATTTGCAAATTTATGATGATCAAGTGCTTTTTGTTGTTTTTGAAGCAAATTTACAACACAATGGATAAAAAAAGATGTTATGCTTCTGTTTAAAGTAAACTTCATAACTCTGACATTATGGACAAATGATCAAATGACCCAAGGAAATAATCAGTTGATTATTCCTTGGGTCCGCCCCCACACCTCGAGGATGTGTTAAATTAACACATTATATTATATTATACTTCATTACATTCCATATTGCAATTTGACACTATTCACTGTTTTGCATTTTGCATTTCACTTTTGACATCTTTTACATATTTTTATTTAGATATGTTCTAAATAAATGTTACTTTGTATAAATATTAGAAAAAGTGAGTAAATAAGAAGTAAATAGTGAGTAAATATATATAAATATATTTTTTTTTTATAGCTTTTCTTATGTGTGTTGTATCTATTGTAGGGATGTCCCGATACAACTTTTTCACTTCCGATACGATACCGATATTGTAGCCTTGAGTATTGGCCGATACCGATATCAATACGATACGATATAGGCACAAATCATACATATATTTATTCCTTATTTTGTTGTGTGGAATGTTAGAAAAGGCTTGATAAAGTGATGTTACTGTTACTGATGTTGTAGTGATATAACAGAAAACAATAGTCAGCAACAGTAGGTATAGGAAAAACTGACCCATGTATTATTAACCAATTGGTTACATAAATTTTAACCTTCAACATAAGAGTATTACCTCAACAAATCCAATGAAAACAAAATGTTATATTTAAAGTGCAAAATAACCACTGGTTACCAACATCATTATACAATTGAATAGAATAAATTAAATTTTAAAGTGCAAACAATTCAAGTTCACTTCAGTTATTTTTCTACTGTCAGCATATGTTGGAAACAACTGTGGGCAGGGACAAAAACAACAAAAACTGTAGGAATAATGTAGCGAGGTTCGAGGTGCTCCATTAAGCGTTTAAACCCGACATTACTCACCACCGACAGGGGCTGGTCATCAAGCACAATAAACTGGGCTATCTTTTCTGTTATGGCCATTGCCTTTTTGCTGTCCCGTGGTAGTTTGTCATAGCCTGGATGCCAGACGAATTTAGCCCCGCCCACAACAGATTTGGTCGGGCAGTTCGGTCTGGGGTCGCTCCATTGGGAAAAAATTATGGCCGGACTGGGCCAATCAGATTGTCAGGGCGGGCTTTATACGATGATTGACAGATGATCAACGGTGACGTAATCAACCACGTCACCAAAGTGCCCTCGGGTTGAATTCGTTTTCAACAAACATGCCTGCCGCTGGCGAGCTGAGATGTGTAGATGCTGCCATTGAGTCTGTTTTAGAAGACATCGACAGCGCATTCATTTTGAAAGAGGAACACAGAACGTGGAGGCGACGCCAGAGCACCGCGCTAATCCCTATCGCCCCGGCGCTTGGCTGTTCACACCGGACACTGAAGCGACGCTGAACCGCCGGGCAGCGCTAATAATATCACCCGTTGATCCAGTAGATCGCTGCACGGCTTTGTGCCGGTCACACCGGAGGCTGAAGCACCGCGCTGCACCAAGGCTGCCTCGCGGTGCTTCAGCCTCCGGTGTGACCGGCACAAAGTTTTAACATGGGAGTGGATGGGAGCCAGCTGTTATTTAAGGCTTGGCGCTGCGCTGAAGCGTCCGGTGTGAACCCGGGTTAGTAAATAACTCACAATGCGTTGCTTAGCATACGTCACATACTACGTTGCTCTGATTGGTTGTAGGTCTATCCAATTGAGCGAAATACTTCCACACAGCCGACATCACTACACCTTGCTGCAGGCACACACGTTGTCGTTGTTGTGATCACGTGGGCTGTGCATGCTGGATCAGAGACGCTCTTCTTCCGCGGCCGGCACCAACGTTAATTAAGGGGCATTACCACCTACTGTGTTTGAGTGTGATCAAACCAGAGTCACCTATTATAGAAGTCCTGTAGCGGTAAATGGACAGCTTATATCGGAGCGCTTATATCGGAGTTTTTAGATTCAGTCCGATAAAATCCGATATTCACTTTTTTGGCTGATATCGGACTGATTTCCGATATCAATATCGGATCGGGACATCCCTAATCTATTGTGCTTTTATGTTCATTGTATGCACCAATAACCAGAGCAAATTCCTGGTAGGTGTAAACCTACTTGGCAATAAATACTTTTTGATTCTGATTCTGATTCATGAAAATAATCCTTAGCTGCAGTTTCCCAGTGACCTGGCATCAAACCCTCACTTTAGAGAAGCTGAAACCGGAGTGTGTTTATCATTTCTACTCAAATCATCAGATAAACGTTACAGTAAAACCACTTTTTCCATTAATCAACTAATAATCTTGTCTGTAATCAAACCCCCAGAGAAGGAGGAGGCTCACCGACTCTCCTGTGGGCGAACGAATCATCCAGAAGGAAAACACTCACATCAGGATAAAAGTTAACAAGTCTCTTACCGAAGTATCAGAGTCGCTGCCGGACGCCTACAAGCAGAACCAAACTACTTCAGAGCGATTCATCCCAATCCGTTCCCCCTCCAGATCCCAGTGCTGCACAGGGAGAGCAGCATCACACTGGTGTGGCTCCTGCTCGCTGCCGCTCGGCCCCCCCGTCCGCTGAGGTCTGGCTCTGTTCACATGATGTCAGCAGCTGCCAGGTCCACGACGCGGAGTCCAAACACAAGGGAGCTGTATTTCCTCATCGGGAACAGCATTGTTGTTCCTCTTCCTCCCATAAATAAATAAAAGCCCTGACCATTCAACTGTGCTGTGTGTATTTGCCCCACATCCTTCCTCTTCTACTGGGACCCACTGGGGCTGAAGGCCTTATTTCCCCTGGTGGAGGGGATATTGCCACTCGCCTCTGCTCTTCAATACTCGGCCGTTTTTTACCACCTCTGTCTCGCTGGCACTTTTCAAGTCTCAGGCTTAGTATGAAGCCACAGAGGAAGTTTCCAGTTTCTCTGTCAAACAGGCAGAATTACCACCGAAAACACTGGATACTCAAGTGTCTCTCTCTGCTTCCCACTGAGCGGAGATACCGAGAACCATCACTGCCACTCTGGTATAATAATTGACGGCATTATGAATCAGCCCCGAACAGGAGATAAGAAGCCTGACCGAGGCTATTAGCATCCTGTGGAAAAGTCCTGAGTGAACTAATGAATAAAACAAAAGGCCGGGGCGAGGCTGCTTCTTCAGAAAGCTGAGGCCAAATCAAAAATCCATCAGGCTCGGACAGATTATCGCAGTGGGCGTACAGAGGGGCAGCCGGAGTCCGACTCGGAGCACTTCGGAGATCAATTCCCGGCATTTGTCTTTCGTGAGAAGAAGAAGAGGAAGCGTTCATATGGATGACAGTTCTCCAGAAGAGATTCACACCATTAAGAACATGACACTGCTGGTATGTGAAGCTGAGGAAGGCTGCAGATATAACAAATATCACTATCATCCATAAGAGCAAAAGATGATGAGGATGGACATGAGTCAGTTTATTATATTTATTTGAAACTGCACCAAATTTAACGCATTCATAAAAATCACTTCCCGAAACATCGCAATAATATTTAACCAGTAAGTCATCTTGTCAAGCAGAAGAAGAGCTTGAATTTAATTGTATGCATTATTTTAATCTTTCTTTTGGTCAAACCTCGTGAAGTTTTTATTTATTATAGTCAGAAACTAATGATATTGATCAGGCTGCTTTACGGCAATAAAAAAAACAAAAAGCTCCATCTCCGTGTTTTTAACCAGGAAGGAGAATCGGATCTCGACCTCGAGCTGGAAGCCGCTCACAGAAGATGAGGAGAAGGTCAGAGACGCAGCAACAGAAGCTTAGTGGTCATAAAAAAATCAATTCTTTACAAACCGTGTCGCTAAGTGTTTCTGTGCAGAACGTGACTGCTGCTGCTGCTGCTGAACTCGGATCAGTGCAGTCAAATTAAAACAGATTTAATCCATAACAGCTGCTCGATACCAGTTGGGTGAAGAGAGGCTGTGCACCAGGAAACAGCTTCACACACGTGTAACACTGAAGTCACAGTTTCAGGCTTCAGACACACGACTCATCGACTACAGAGACGTCCACACTGCTCAGGAGCTTCAGAGAAAACAGAGACGTTTGGAAACTATGACTCACAACCTCTTGATGATTTGGGTCTTTTAAAAAGGTCATGACATAGTCTCCACTGATTCGTCAGGCTCCTGTCACGTGACCCTCGACTGGAAGAAGCCAAAAAAAAACGCCGTCGGCCTCGGAGCCACCAGTAGAGAGCGACACGGAGAATCATTCACACGCGTTACTGAGCCTGTTGTCTTTGCCAACAGCTGTTGTGCAGTTAATTCCTGAGTTGTACAGTCACACAACTGTTAACGTGTGTTGGAGACGAGCTGTTGTAGACACACACGTGCACAGAGTATGTGAGTGGCTCACGTGTTATTGTCGTGTTGGTGTGGCCGAGGATTAAAACTGAGCCAAAACACTGATGTGGACAGTTTTGGGTTTTAAAACAAAAATGTAATAGTGTGGGTTTAGCTTCATATGTGTGTGTGTGTGTGTGTGTGTGTGTTTGTGTGTCTCCAAAAACTGCAAATGACCAAAGATCGATCATCATTTCAGAGACGAGTGTCCAGACACACGAGACCAGGTCTACGGCAGCAGCAGCGTGGCCGGCCTCAGGCTACAGGGAGTCCCCTGGTGTGTGTGTGTGTGTGTGTGTGTGTGTCTCTGTGTGTGTGAATTAATAGGATGGGTGTGACTGACAGATTCATCAACCGTCCGTGATTCACAGCTGAGTCAGGAGCAGGTGCTGGGACTGGACCCCGAAATGAGGCCGGGATTACATCCCCCCCCCCCACCGTCCAGCCGCCACCCTCCCTCACCCCCCATCCTACCCCCCCAAAAGAGCGTTCTCCCGTCTTGGTTTCCGACGCAGCACCAACTGGTCACTGGGAGTCTGCTCGATCCTCTGAGGCTTCGCAGGCCGAGCTGCTCCTCACAGATCTCATAAGCTCTGAACTCCTGAATGTGAAGCTCCCTCCGTCTCTCACAGTTAAAAACAAGTTTCATGTTCGCGGACGTGTCTGAACAGACATTCTCTGGCTCCTCGACAGGACGAGTGAATAAACGGCTTTTTGGAAGCAGCTCTGAGGGAAACAGAAGGTGACGCACGTGACGCGGCTGCAGCTCCACGTCCAGCGTGAAGATATTTACATGTGGGTGAAGCTGCTGCGTGTCTGGAAAACTACTGAGAGCCGACAGGACTTTGTTCTACGTCTGTTCTCTTCTGGTTACTCCTCAAACTTTACTTTGACTTGTAAATATTTCAATGTGGAGCTCAAAGGATTCGTTTATACGTAGGAAATAAACTTTCATTATCAATTTGACTTTAAAGTAGATTTTCTTAGCAAAAACTGACAGAAACTTTTAGATTTTCTCAGTTTGTATTGTTCTACATTTAATGTCTTTGTGGTTTCTACACATTCATTGGACATAAAAAAGCCACAGAGCAATTTGAAGATGCAAAGTTTTGATCTGGAAACGATGGTAAACATGATTATTTCTGTCTTTGTGAAAGGAAACAAAGAAAATCTACAAATATTCATGTTTGAAGTTTCAAGCCAAACCGATTAATCACAATCCAATAAATCTAATGTCACGGATCAAAGGATTAATCCAGAGGAAACGAATGTGCAACACTTCTGATGATCAATAGTTTCAGTTTATTCAAGCAAAACAATATTTGGTTCAAGACTTTAAACTGTGAAGATTTGAGCTTTTTCCTCTTTAGTGTCTTTGAAACAATAAAAATCTGTTGACCAGGAATAGATGCATCATAATGAAGATTCAAATCAAATGAAAGTCATTTATCACAACTCCTCTGCACTGATTGGTTTAAATCATAAGTCAGAAAACGACTAACGACCAAAACTGATACATTTATTTATCTTAGAAAAACATCCTCACGACTTTGAGGCTCAATGGATTAATCGAATAGCTTCAGATTATTAATGGACATTGATAAATCGATTGTTTTAATGACTTCCTGTCTCCCTGTCCTCCCCGTCTGACGTCATGGCAGCTCGGTGACACCGTGATGTGTTGTGTGCTCGGTGACTCGTCTCCCACTGTCCATTCTATCTGCTCTAATTCTACAGAGAGGTTGCCCCGCTTCTATTTCCGTCCACACATTTAACAACACGAGACCTCGGCAGGAAGCAGGTGGTTTGTTTGCCTGTGCTGTTTATGTCCCATGTCTTTCCCAGGCTCTCTGCACAGACGCACACGGGAGGAGGCGGGGAGGAGGACATAACGGGAGGACGGGGGGGGGGGGAGGAGATGAGGGGATGGAGGAGATGAGAGGGAGCAGGAGGTCTGGAGGAGGATGAAAGGATGGAAAGCAGATGAGGGACGAGTAGAGAGAAGGGCAGGGGAGTGGGGGGGGGGGACCGAAGGGAAAAGAGGGAGGATGAGCTGCAGGGAAGGAATGCCTGTATATTTATTGTGTTTGCTATATAAGGAAATATCCCTCACAGCCTCCAGTGTTTTCATTTCTTCTTTTTTGAGAAGCGGAGAAACATGGTTCATCCTCCCGGCTCCGACCGCTCAAACAGAATCTGTCATCTGGTCGTGAGCTACGTCTCTGCTCCACCTGTTAGAAGCATCTCACCCACACCTCCCTCCATCCTCTCTGATCAAACAGAACACACTCACATTCAGCCACTGCTCATCTCCAAACCTACGTGAGTTCACTAACCACCGCGCTCTTTACGCTGCGTGTACTAATGAGCTCTGATGGATTCCACTTAGCTGCAACACTGTTTGTCCTCAAGTCCAGGAGGACGTTACCTCCTTGTGAGTAAATTAAATAACAGAGCATGTTTCCCCTCTAGAGCCCTAGACCATGAAGCCATCGCTCCTCATGTTGGAGTAAAGCACAAACACCTTGAGGCTTTTCTAACGTGGCGCTCACCTGGATCCTGGATCAGCCCCCTGATCCAGGATCTGCACCCAAATTCAACAGGTTCTTCCCTGGGTGAGGCCTCAGCCCTCCACCAAACTGCATGGAGCTCGGTTCAGTACTTTTTGCATAATTCTGGTAACAAACAGACAAAAACATATATAAACATATCTATATAATAATTTGTTATATAGAGTTAATGTAGTTTATGTACAGTGAATGTCTTGTGGCTCGTTAGACTGCAGAGTGCTCACCAGCCCGTCTGCCTTCGTTTCCTCACAACTCTGGAATTTATCACTGTCAAGTGAATTTATGACATTAAAATAATTTGCTGTCAGGTTCCTGTGAGCTGCTTCTTATCAACCCTGCTTATTGTTTCCCCTCCTCTGGGATTCAGATGAAAACCTTTCCTGAAGAGCTGTGAAACATCTGAAGGCGAGCGCAGCCTGATGTTTCTCCCTCGATGGATCAAATCAAAGCATCGAGCAGATCAGCCTCCGAGTCGCTGTCAAACTGTGAAGGTCACATCGTTCCGTTTACCCTCAAGCGCTTCTCCGTCTCATCACCTCCAAAGATAATGGATTTAAGCACTGAATGGCATCACACGGAAATTAAAATGGGCCACTCCGTCTGAAACAATGAAAGCTGGTTTTAATTTGTTTTCATGACGAGGGATTCTCATCAAATCATCTCTCACTGACCTGCTGAGCCTGAAAACAGGGTCACTTTCTATTTCCAAACCAATTCACTCTCCGATCCTCCCATCGGCATCGTAAGGTTTGATTAAACGACCTCTCAGAACCGAGTGTTGATTCCAACCTGTCAACATCTGCATCTGTGGGATTGATGCTGATGCTCTGGGCCAATCACGCTGAAGCAGCAGCTGCATTAAAGGGGGGGGGGGGGGGGGGGGGGAAACCTGTCCTTCATTAACAAAGCAGAGACCGAAGAAGAGATGGAAGCCAGGAGGTAGCGAGCGAGTCACAGGGAAGTCGTCTTCTAGTGGTTGTGAGGTCGTCCATGTGCGTAACTTTGACAAGGGAGCTGATGGGAGGGGGGGGGGGGGGGGGGGGGGGGTGACCAACCCTAGCTTTAATAAACTGACTAAATGTTAGAAAACACATGTCACCATGTTGAAAAGGCAACTTCAACAAACAATGTGATTCAGGCAGAGTGGGAGACGTGGGGAGAATAGAGTTTGGACTGTTAAATAAAAGAAGTTGTGGATATTTACCATGCATCCATTTTCTGTAGCCGATTACTGTGTGCAGAGCTGTGGCCAGCTGCAGCCAATCACAGCCTTTCAACTGGAGTGGCGCTCAGCGGAGCGTTTACCTCCACTGAGGCCCCCCCCCGACCCTTAATTCAATCAAGCTGCACCAGTTCTCTGCACATTTCACATTTTCACAAGAGCCATGAATTATTCACTGTGAAATCAGGGATTCTTGAAAGAAAATCACCAAAGATTAAATGTGCTCTTCCCTGACGGACCGGCCTTCCTCCAGGTGTCATGGAAATCTGTCGTAGTTTTTAATCTTGTTGACGACAAACAAACAAACAAACAAACAAACAAACAAACAGAGAACACAACACCCGGCCGAGGCAACAAGGCTTTGGACCAAGTCGCTGCACGATTCCTCCGGCATTTTTGCACTTGGAATGAAATCCATCACACATTGAAGTGATACTCCACCCAGAAGGTATATTTAGAGTGTGGCCCGTTGACTCTCTGTGGGCGTCACATAAGTTCTGGTTTGATCTATCGGTGTAAACGGAGCCTGTAGTTTGTATCCATAGTGGGGACGGTATATTTTCATGGTGACCCACTTTCACAGCAGTTAAAGTTTCTTCTCCAGAGGAGCTCGGTGGTTCTCCTCCTGCAGATCAACGGTCTGATCTGTGCCGTGTGGCGCTCACTGTCACCATCACATGTTTCTGTTGCCCACATATGGTTAAACAGCTCCGTCCTCACACGGACACCAGCACATGTTTATGATCTGTATACGCAGCGTCTGTCTCAGCGTGTGTCTCTACGTCCACACGTCTGCTGGACGGGTTCTTTTTACGATGCAAGCTGTTTTATAAATTCACAAATCGCTTTAACTTGAGGATAGTTGAGGCATTTATATAAATGATTCATTCAACCTTGAGAAGAATGTGTAAAGTGAGCGGGGTAATAAGCTCCTGCAGCTCGACATCTGCTTCACAGAACTTAACATAAAAAATAACTTCATCATTATTTCCAGCAGCTGAATTTTGGGACAAATCCCCCGAAACTGCACAGGGACCCAGTTTGAGACTCTGTGGTGAACGGAGAGAAGCATTCAGACGCCTCAACACAAAAAAGAACCACAATCACAAAGCGTGGATGAGTCGTCGACTGCTGCACAAAGAGCCGTTCACCCGTTCACCCAAAGTTCAGTGAAACTCGGCTCAGCTCACAGAACCTGGAGATCAGTTGTGTTTCTATTGTTCCTGATCATTCAAAGTTCATCCATATTGAACATATCACGTGTCCATATTTGACTTCACTTCCATGGGCCCTTAACATCACACATGACAAGTGTGAAGCTGATCAGATGAACGGTTCTCGAGTTTCGTGTGACACACAAACAGACCGATTCTCGAATAACTAGCCAATAAAGATAAAGATGCTAATATTAGCTGGTGGCTCAGGAGGTTCATGTCGAGTCCTGCTATTTAAAGAACCTGTATCATTATTCAAGAGAAGGTGTCGGTGATATCTAAGTTATTATTATCATTAAATGTCAGAAAGATAATGAGCTACTTAGCAGTAGTAGTATCATTATTAAAGCAGGACTTTATATAAAAGGTGCTTCTCAGTGAAAAGAACCTTAACACAGGAGAAACTAGTTTGGTAATGAAGCGTGTTTGTACATGAACTGTTCTTCTCTCATAAAAACCTGTTTCTGTGTGGAAAAGGTAAATGAAATCACCGATAATGTATCTGATTCCAGAAATGTTCTACATTCATTAACTAAATTCAGATTCTAGAAGAAAAGTCAAAATGCAGCTTTGACCACCAGGACAATAGACTGTTAAAATAATCCTTTCATCATAAGCAGAGTCTCAGGCAGCGCTGGGGAACATCTCAGTAAACCAGAAAGCCTTGTAGGTCTGTCACACGAGATGATGAAGGCCGGGCTGACGGCGCTCGTCTTCTCCTCGTGGGGACGTCAGGGAGCTAAAAGCAGAGGAGCTTAAGTCCTCTGCGCACAGAGCAAAGAATGTGGCAGGAGGTCAGCGCCGTTGAACTGAGAAATCCCCGTCCACAGTACATGTGCACATCAAACCCATGATTACACAGAGGGAAGCAAAAAATAGACCTGGAGCGATGTGTTCACATCGGATCAGAGCCTGTTGTTCTCTGCTGCATCTCAAACGTGGGATCTCAACCAAGTCTAGAAAGCTCTCCAACCACTTCTGAGAATAGATTGCTATTTCCACCCAGAGCGGGTAATGACCAGTGCTTATTGCAGGAAAGCGTTGAATCCAGCTTCCTCTGGTTCCCATTAAAACCAGTGTATTCGCCAGCAACAACATTACAAAGATCTAATTTAACCTTCAGTGGAGCGGTCTGATGAGCACTTGTGGAAAAAGGGAAGCACACAGTCACTCTACTGGCTCTCAGCGCCGGGGTTTAGGGGTTCGAATGTTCTCAGAGTCATCGTGTTATTGTTGGCCGGCCTCAGCAGGAGAAGAAAGCTCTGCCATTTGCAGAAGGAGTTGGAGTTGGAGGAGGAGGAGGAGGAGGAGGAGGAGGAGGAGAATGCTGCTGCTGAGTGCATTCTTCATGCAGCAGTGCAGATAATACAAATTTACTTGCACGACTTCATTACTCATCTTCTAGCTGCTTTCTGAACGTCACAGATCAGAAGATGCACGAGGGCCTCTGAGGACGAGCAGGACATGTCCTCTCAGCAGTGAGTGGTCCCCCCCCCCGCGCCCCATGTTGTGTGTCAGTGAATGTGAGTGAGACGCAGTAGGGAAGGTTGTGTCAGAGGTCAGCAGGACATATGTGTGTGTGTGGGTGTGTCTCAGGGAAGAAGGTTTTCTAGCATCACTGTCCTACACCCCCCCCCCCCCCCCCCAGCCCCTCTGAAGGACACCAGACCATGTTTGGTTTGTTCAGACAGGAGAGGAGACGAGGCAGACACACTCAAACACACACACACACACATCTGCACAGATTTAATCTCTAATTCTTAATCCCCTAATGACTTTTAGTTTTTTTCCCAATAATGTCCAAAGATCTCTCAGCTCTTCAATGTCAAAGTTGTGTCTTGGAGAGAAGCACCAGACACATTCACCTTCAGCTGCAGCTCCTGGGAGAATATATGCAAACACGGTGAGAATCTCTTTTGGCATTTATCATTTTTTTCCCGAGCTGACGTTATCATAAATAATCTAAAATTAGCTTTGTGCCTTTGTCTGGAAGGAAGATTACACAAGAATAACTGAAGGGGTTTCCAGGAAAACATGTTTCAATTCATGGATCTTGATGAAAAGAAATCAGACGTGTTTAGTGGACGTCATCGATGCCCACACATGCTCCTGGTGAATCCTGCTGGGAATCCCCTGCTCTGCTAAAGTCTGTACAAAGTCCGGAGCCGCTCACCTGAACATTCACACCTTCACCTCCTCCGGAGCGGCTCACCTGAACATTCACACCTTCGCCTCCTCCGGAGACAAAGCAGAGGAGCTCCACCGTCCAGTGCACCTCCTCACTCCGTCGTCTCCATCGACCGGGAATCACATCGCTGCCTGTTTTTCCTTTCAGACTCAAATGTCACTGGTGATGTGCAACACTTTCCCTGAGCCACGAAATGCCAAACCATTACAAATCACGGTCCCACCCTGGTAACACAGTTTGTTAAGCCTCAACACTCTGGTTGTGTTACAGAGAAGCTGGAGAACCGGTCCTCCTGCGGAGCTGCCTCCTCTGAACCAGAAGAGTGGGTTGTGTGCAGGTGGCCGAGCTCAGGAGGAGCTGAGCTGTGGTGACAGGCCACAGAGAAGCAAACCACAGGCGAGCAGCCAGTGTTTGTTTGCACCAGGGCCTTTGCCCAGTAACTGGCACTTGCCCAGCAACACTCACACAAAGTGGGGGGTCTCCGGCTGCTTGCCCTCTCCACCACCAGCAGCACCAGCAGCACCAGCAGCAGCCTGCTGCTCAGTCCCAGTCAGACGTCTTTTCACAAGACGACTCTGGACTGAACTAGAAAGACGAGCTGCGTCCTCAGAGTTACTGAGAGGAGAGTTAGGACACACAGCAGGACGGGGTGGGTTAGAGTTAGGGCTGGTTAGGTTTATGATAGGTTAGGTTAAAGTATGGGTCTAGTAATCAGGTTAAGGTCAAGGGTTAGAGTTAGGTTAAGGTTAGGAACTGTGGTTTAGGTTTGATCAAGTGTCCAGGAAATCAATGCAAGTAAATGTCCACAGCTGTGTGTGTGTGTGTGTGTGAGTGTCTGTGTGTATGTGTATGTGTGTGTGTGTGTGTGGAGCTGTCATGAGCTAAACTGTGTGGGAAGGACGTGCATGCCAGCCCTTCACACAAACACACACACACACACACACACTACACACTACACACACACAGACTGTCCATGTACACAAACACACTGCACACACACCGACACACACACAGCGGGCTACGAGCACAATGGCTCCACTTGCCTGCCTCGAACATACACGGAACATACATGTGAAATAACACGAACGTGCACATTAACCAGCGTCGTTCCGTCAGACACGATCCGTGCGCGCGGCCGTGCACACACACACACACACACGCACACACACACACAGGAGGAAAATGTCCCGGTGGAGAAAAATAAAAAAAGGGCAGAACCGGTCGTGACTCTGCAGCTCCACGCGCACGAGCTCGTCGCTCCGTGCACAACAAAGACCTCCACTCACCTTGGCCGGGTCTCCTCCGGTTCTCCACTTGTCACAACGGGGATCTGACACCATGGATCCGCAGTAAGTTCCCAGGCGGGCGGGCTCAACCGAGGCAACCGGGCCGGAGCCGGACCAGGAGGTGGAGCTGGACCAGGAGCTGGAGCAGGAGCTGGAGCTGGAGCAGGAGTCGGTGGATGTGATGGATCAGGGACCGTGTGGTGGAGACGCGTTAACAGCCTCCTCCTCCTCTCCCTCCTCCTCTTCCTCCTCCTCCTCTTCCTCCTGCTGCTGCGGGGTGTTTTCTCATGGCACCGACGGCAAACGACGAGGAAAAGGTTGTGTCTTCGAACAGCTGTTTTCCAAAATGGAGTTAGTCGTGTCTGAGCCAATCAGAACTCGCCTGTGGAGGCTCCCACTCCTCTGTGGGCTGGAGGACTCACACTCTCTCACACTCACACACACAGACACACACTACTCTCTTTTATCGTGTAGGTTTCTCTCTGGGTGTGTTTCATCCTTCATGTGAGGAGAGACTTCAAACCACCAGAGGAGATGAGATTCCCTCACAGAAAAGCCACAGATGTTTTTTTTACCACATGTTGGATTCACTCCCATTGTTCAACATTCCAGGGCCGGGTCTAGGATTTTTAGTTATAAAGGGGCCACCATTTTTTTTGGGGGGGGGGTCCAAGATCCATGCACATTCCCTGATTCAGTAAAGTGAACGTTTGAGTTGTCCCTTGGTTCCTGTTTGCTCTTCAGCTTTGAGCAAAGCCACACATCATAGACAACACAAATACCTGACAGATTGTCATACTGTCATACCTGAGATTCTCCAGATGTTTGTGTTGTTGTGAACTCGTCCTCAGCGGAGAATCTCCTGCTGCCTCCAGAGAAAGTCCGGACCTGATGGTGTGGACATTCTCCGGAGTTCCTGTCTGAAGGAGGCCTCAAACAATAAAAGCACCTGATGAATTGAAACGCTCCTAGAAGATCACTCAATCAATTAATCTAGAAATATTAATCTGCAGATGAATCCACGATGAAAGTAATGACGCGTTATGAATCCCACCATGGAGACAGAAAACCAGCAGTGTCCAGCAGTGTGGGCTGCGAGGAGTTTAGAGTCAGAACCTCCTGGAAGAGACAAGTCAATGAGTTGTGTGTGTGTGTGAGTCGTCCTGAATCACAGCAACACAATCACAAGCCAAACCTATTTTCATCTCCTCTGTAAGCCACAGATCGTCATTGTTGAAAATACATGTTTCTGTTTCTGCAGAGTTTTGAATCACTTCACCACCGTGACTGAGCTCATGAAGAATGTCAAACGTCATCTGATCATGTAAAGTTTACTAAATGATAACATATGGCTGATCTATGATGATATAAGTCTCCCTGAGGGGTGGTGATAGTTACTGGAGTACTTAATTACTTCAAATCATATATGATCATCTTGTTAAATACACATTGCTACAAATGAAGCAGTAATGTTAATGTTTTAGTAATAAAACAAAATTCTTTCTTTTTAACAAGCAGTTTTAAATTATATAAACATAGAATGTTATCATGAAGGGATCTTTGTGATCTTTATCTTTAAAACACATTCTGATTTTAAGACTTCCGACTTTCACGGAAAATGAATGACACTGGAAGTACTAGTTCCACGAAAGTAAAACATATAAATAAAATCTGAATACTTCTTTTTCGGGACCCATGAGCCCAGTTGGTGAAAATACCCACAATGCCCTGGGACTCTTCCTCCTGCTCCGCTGCCAACACAAGCATCCACAGTCCCAACAACACACAAACGGCCTTTTCTCCACTTGTGTTTCACTTTATTATCTATGCTACAGACGATAAATATCCGGCAACACAATGCAGCTTATTGTGACACACACATGCTCGAAAATAAAATTATAAAAAAAGAATGAACAACATTATTCAAAGCTGGCTTCGGGCAACGGCACGGAAACAGATCACTGCACATGTCTGTACATGGCCCGATGTGAGATTTGGCAAAGCAGACGTCTATAGAGTGGGGACAGAATGTTCTGTTCCCCCATGGGACTCCTGTGATCAGGAACCCCCCCCCCCCCCCCCCCCCGCCTTAAGACTGCATGATGACACACAGGTCACACAAAGGTTGAAACAAGAAAAACATAAGGCAGATTATCTGAATTTAAAAAAAGAAACATGAATCCTTTTAGGAGATTCAAGCTGGAGACAACTAAAGCCCCAAGGACACAAAGGCATGAAAACAACGTGTATGAACAAGATGTTGAACTTAAACATTCACCAGTTGATCTGTGAGGTGATTCTTCCTCTCGGCCACAGCAGCATCTTTCTACACCCACTAACAGAGAAGTACCTCCACCCTCAGGTGAATCAAGCCCCCGGGGGAAACATGAGTATTGCTTTGGTGAAACAAACTCATTGACAGAAGTTTAAGGCAAAGTTCTGTTACAGTAACGTTTGTTTGAACAGATACCAAAACAAACGTGAGAGATGTGAGTTGTGAGCAGCTGTTTTTAGAATCGCTCCGCAGTGGGAACCGTTAACAGATGGGTTCATATTTTTCCACGACTGTTCTCAAACAGTGCTCTGGCCCATGTGTACATTAAAACAGATTTACTTTGTTGTTTTTTTTGCTCACTGTATTAAAACCTTCTGTTCATATCGGCCGCCATGGAACCACTTCCAGTCCCGTGCTCCCAGTGAAAGAGACGAGGGACAGAATCCACGTTCCACAGGAGAAGATGTTTTAACGTGAAACTTCTGTGGTCTCAGTCGAATTTGTCTTTTTTTATTACTCAACCCCGTCTTTGATTCTCCTGATATTCTCTCTGTAAATACAATAATTTATTCTGACTGAGATTTCTGAGGCCTGAAGTGTTTTTCTATCCCCCCCGTCTCTTCCATTGGAAACACATAAAAGACATTTTTAATGGACAGCATGGATTTGAGGAATGTTTACATAAAGTCTTTCAAAACACACATGGACCCCTGACTACTGCAGAAAATAATATGAATCCTTCCTTCACTGTAAATACTGTAAATGAATCCACAGAGGCCAATGAAACGTCTCTAAATGCATCAGCTGGTGTCAAAGCCTCTTTCCGGAGTCTGCAGCTGCCTGTGAGACATGATTGATCGCTGGGCTACATGAACATTTAGAGTAGTGCTGCTTTGTTAGTAAAATAAATCATGTAGAACGTCGGCAAATTTCCGCGTCGTTACGTTTCAACTGAAACATAAACTGTCCTCTCAGCGATGGGAGTCGACCCGGGGCTTCAGTAGCAGTAGTAGAGTTGTGAGCGCAGCCCCCTGAAGGTGTCGTCCTCCTGCCCTCTGCCCTGCTCGCCCTCGAACAACATGGAGTCTGGGAGCACCACACCCTCTAGTGGATCGGGCTGGCAGAACTCCACTATGAACTCCTCCTCGCAGTCCAGCAGCAGCCGGGACCAGGAGGACAGGTCCAGCTGGCCCGCGGTGCCGCCGTACTCCTCCGGCAGGACGGAGCGGGGGATGTTCCGGTGCAGGGAGCGCAGGTCGGAGCCGTGGAGGGTGTACTGTCGGAGAGGAGAGGGCACACACACCAGCTTCATTAACTTAAAAGGCTTTAATCAGAAAAAACAGAATAAACAGCCTACAGTTCCTCAGCTCCTCAAGATCTTTGTTCTGGTTTTAAAGCCCCCACATTTACTTTGGGTGCACTCTCTATAGATCTGTCCAGCACCAGTCAGCTGCTTTCAGACTCTGAATTACCCAGAGGGGCCGTAAGTGAGAATACAAATGTCTGAGTCAGTTGCTGTGGACATTTCTAAAAGAGTTTCTCCTGCCTGATCCCCTTGAGCCAAAACTCTGGATGTTTTCCGAATGAGCTCATGTGAGAACGCAGCAGGAGATTCTCCAGAGGATTCACCACGAGCAAGTGGGCGTGTTGAGGACATTTCCAAACCCAACACAAGAGGAACCACAAACGTAGAAGACCCAGATAAAGACGTCTACTTGGAAAGAGGACGATGCTGTGCTCTAAAGGAAAGAGTTTGCTCTCCGCTGCAGAACTCATGTGTAACGACAGATTTCCGTGTTTCTGTGAATGCGTCTGAGCTGAGAATCTCCTGCTGTGTTATTCATGTCAGAAAGATAAACTCTGGAGAAAGTCCAGACTCTGTTTTCAGACATTCTCCAGAGGATTCACCACGAGCAAGTGGGCGTGTAGAGGACATTTACAAACCCAATACAAGAGGAACCACACACGTAGAAGACCCAGATAAAGACGTCTACATGGAAAGAGGACGAGAGTCGAGAGATTTTGGAGACAAGGGGCGTTGCTGTGCTGTAAATGAAAGAGTTTCCTCTCCGCTGCAGAACTCATGTGTAGTGTCATGCCTCTGCCTGCTGCACCCCCCCTCGGCCCCTCCACAGATTTCTGTGTTTCTGTGAATGCGTCTGAGCTGAGAATCTCCTGCTGTGTTATTCATGTCAGAAAGATAAACTCTGGAGAAACACCAGACTCCACTTTGTAGACATTCTCCAGAGTTCACGTCTGAAAACGGTTTTAACGACTCCTCATGCTGCTCTGTATCTGTTGATTGTGTAAACATGCATCTGTCTGGTAATGATTTCCGCTTCAACTTGAAAGCTAATGACACCATTTTCACAGATTCACAATTATTTTGGAACACGAGCTGCAGATAAAAGTAAAACCAACACATCAAAAAAGACAGATAGTTACCCTCTCTGCCATCTTCTCCTTCAGAAACGGTTTAATTATAGCGAAGATGCCTTTGAAAATCCTGGGCTCGTTAATGATGTTCACGGCCTTGATTCTGATTGGAAACCCGTCCTGTAAATCAGAAGAGAAGCAGTCAAACGTCTCATGTGTGATTTGTGTGCTTATGTAAATATTAAACTCTGCAGTCAATCAACAGGAAGAGCTCCAGAGCCTCAGGTGTCATATTTACTGATGTCATAACAAAATAAAAACAAGATGTTGAGAAGCGGTTGCAGCCACGTATCTGATGAAAATACTATTTCATATTCATTTTATTGACACAGATCATCATAGGTTCTCACCTGGAGGATGCTCACCACCTTTTTGGCGAGGAAGGGCCCCGGATTGGACGCCTGCGACATGCCCACGCCGGTGTAGTCGGCTAAGATGACGATGCCGTTCACCTGCGTCTCCTCGGGCTGGATGAGCTTCTCCAGCGTCAGATAAATGGCCCTCACGTTGTCCACAAACGGATAATCGTTGGGTTTCCATTTTCCTGCAAAAAGACGACTGAGCTGAGCGATCGTAAATCACGAGTAAAGCACAAACTGGAAGTAGTTTAAGCTCCACTGTGTACTGGGAAATTGAAAAATAGTATTATAGATGGTGAAGTTGTTGCAAAGCTGCTGAGTTCACAGATGAAGATGCACCAGACCTGGACGCAGACAGAGGATGTATCGTCCGTTGGGCTCGGGCCGGGGCAGGACCGTCAGAAAGCCCAGGTCCAGGACGTGCTTCACCGTGGACGGCTTCAGATCCTGGAACACCTCAGGCCAGGCTCGGCGACCTGCGTGGTAGTTGAGCAGCAGCTGCAGCGCCCGGTCGTAGTCAAACTTCCTGGCTCGCAGGAAGCGGAGGAGGAAGGAGTCGTCCAGCCTCGTCCGGAGGTTCGGCTGTTCCTGCAGAGTCAGGGGGAGGAACAGGCACTCATTGAATATCATTATTATTATAACTGTTATCATTATCGGTATCAGGAAGGGAAAATAGTATTCGAACATCAGTCGGGTTCAGAATTTGTTTTTTTCAACCTCTTCGGGTTTGTACTCGTGTTGATGAACAGGCAGGTCGGTGAAACCCCCACCAGGGGGTCGTTGGCGTCTCCTGAGTCAAGTGGCTGTTGATAAGTGTGAGTTGTTGACCCACCCTGCTGTTGTGTGAGTTATGAGGGTCACAGGAGTTAGGCTGTGGTTGGGCATTGAGCTGCCTGAGGAGAAAACTTACACAACAATACATGTGGTTTAAAGTTGGTGTCTTAAACCACCTGATGGGTTTTTTCACTATTTCAAACCATTTGTCTTTTCTCTGTTGTGCCATTCATTTGTGTTTTGGTTGCTTTGCTTCCCCCGATGGGCTCATGTAGGTCTGAGCCTTTTAGATGAGATGTGAAACTTCATGTAAATGTGTAGAACTCCTGAAGATACCATGACATGGATGACTGAGGATATTCACAAACATCTCAAGTACTACAGTACTCGACTAAATGTACTAAGTTAATGTACATCACTGGCCACCAGTGCCGACTTTCATTACTTGACAGATGTTGGTGACTGGGACTCGGATGTTTTCCATCAGGCTGCCATGTCCTCTGTGAAATGTTACTTATATCTAGAGTTCCCGTTGCTCTGGAAGCAGAAATGAGAAACACTGTTTATGTTCTTTATGAATAAAAGTACAAAGCAGAACCTTCAGTATCATGTCTCTCAGTGCCTGCACGTCCCGGAGACGCCACTCTGGCTTCTCCTGTAGCTCCTCCCGCGCCTTGGCCACCAGTTCAGGGCTCAGGCTGCAGGAGTAGACGGGCGGGGGGGGTCCAGGGAACCAGCTGTGTCCTGCAGCTGCGGGGGGGTCCACTGGAGGAGACATGAGGTCGATGGACTCATGCTGGTCAGCCATGGACTGACTGGGAGGAGCTGTTTGGAAATCAACACAGAGAAAGACACTGAAGTGTGAAAATATAAAACCTTTCAAGGGATTCAAGGACGCTTTACATATTTAAAGGAGAAGAACAGATTAAAGGGAACAGGCAAGGTGGAGTGATTTCTGTCTGTTTATGGACATATTGCATTTTAAATAAGATATGATTTGTATTAATCCAGAAGAAAGTTGTTGTGCCAGCTTGCTCCAGGATAAAAGATAAAATATATTAGGTATTATATCTAAAAATACAAATATAAAGTGAATTATAAAGGGAAGTAAAAACATGATTTTCAAAACAGAATAATGAAGAACCAGAGCCTGATAGAAACGAGATGAGGATTAGAAATGTTCGACTGTTTAATGAATTTAATAGATGTTCAATTTCCTCTCTCATATTTATATATAAAACATGTATTGAAGATTTTGTATTGTATTATGTTGTTTTATATAGTTTTCATATAAGACATAACTGGTTTCCACCAGACAAGGTTTTAACATTTTATGTATATATTCTGTAAACCTGTCTCAAGTCAAACCAGCACCACAGAGGTATAAATACTCTGTCTTCATAAGTACATGTACCACACTAACATAAGTATTTACTGATATTAATATGTGGATGAATAAAGGTAACAGATCCAGAGTCAGAGAAGTCAGTGTTGACAGTGAGTCACAGTCCTCCCCCATCCCCACACGCACACGCGCACACGCACACACGCACACGCACACGCACACACACAAACACACACACACACACACACACACACACACACACACACACACACACACACACACACACAGACTGACACGCACCTGCAGCAGCACTGAACATGAAGCTTCTCAGGACGAACGCACACGTGTTGTGTTAGTTTCCATTGATGAGCGACAGGACAGCGACAGAAAGGACGGAACAGCCGCAGGATCACGGAACAGCCACAAGATCAGGACGCAGCGTTAAACACAACAAGCTTCCAGGGAAATCCTGCTTCCGGGTTCTGACACGGAGCTCTCTCATTGGGTCCTTCTGGATCATGTGACGCTGTGACGCACACATTGTGCTTCCGCTGTTTTGGCGACCGTGCTGCCTTCAGGGCGGCTGGGAGATTTCCCTGACACGACACGTCGCGTAGACAAAATCCTAAAACTTATAGGGGTAGTTTACAAAATAAAAATAAAGATTTAGGAATTATCTTCTCACCACCAAGCAGATGGAGGGCGAGTGAAGGGTTTGAATCCCCAAAACACTTCAGAGGTCACAGCGTTGAACCCAAATCCAATACTACAAAAGTAAATGGTGACAACTTTGTTAAACGTAAAAAATAAACATTTATAAAAAACCTTATAAAATGCCTCCATGCTGCTGGTGTGGTTTCATCTAAGTGTCTGTAATTCATCTGAGGACTAACAGGGTGAAAACATGATGTTAATGAGTCATTTCGAGTTAGATCCCTTCTACCATATTGTTAAACATCAATAAAATCCTACACACTGCATACAACGCTTCTCTCTGCTGGGGGAATTCTGATATAGAAGTTTTTTATTAGTAGTTGGTATTTATTTATTATATTACCTCCTCCTGTCCATTCCAGTGAAGTTACAAGATACTGTCTGGCCTCATGCTCTCCACTCGTCACACTAAAAGCTGTACACGCAGCCCTCCACAACATTTACATCCCAATCCTACATCCTGCTAAACATCCCAGAATATTCAGAAGCATTTTCTGCCTGAAGCAACAAGCACACAGGTTTCTGGCTGTGGATTTAAGTGTGTTTAGCAGTTGTAGTTTGTCTTCAACGTGGTCTAGATCAGGGGTCTTCAACGTTTTTCAGGCCAAGGACCCCCAAACTGGTGGAGAGATGGAGCAGGGACCCCCTACTATATATATTGTATAAAATTGTTTTTTATATTAAACTGGGCCTAGTGCGATATATAAACATAGCTACCCTGTTATTGTGCATTCAATACTAAGCTATTCAAATATAACACGGGTGCATATATTCATGTTTTTAATTTAAACATGTGCACTGTTCAGGGTGGCCATGCCACTGCCATTTATAAACATACATCTTGCATACAACACTGAGCTATTAAAGTAATTCACAGATTCATGTTTTTATTTTAAACATACATGTAGAAGAGACAGTGAATCCCCAAGCCATCTGTGGATGCCACACATACTCCCACATCAGTGAGATGTCGGACCCTGATGGGTAGCACACAACTTATCTAACCTTGGACGGATGGAGGTTGTCAGGCAGAGGGTCAAATCAGCCTCTCAATATGTTGGATGCATGTTAATGTGTATTTAAAGACATTTAAATTTGTGGAATTAATTGGTTAGAAAATGAATAAAAAATTATACAAAATATACGAAATTGTCTAATCAACCAAACATTTCACGAGCCCCCTGCAGTACCTCCGCGACCCCCTAGGGGTCGCGGACCCCCTGTTGAAGACCTCTGGTCTAGATGATGTCTTTTCTCAATTTAACTGCAGAACGTTTTACAGGCAAATAAAAAGTAGCAGAAATGGAAAGTACTTGGGTTAAGTACTTCCACCGCTGGATTACTTCAACATATGAATACCTGCATACATGTAAATGTGTATCCACATTGAAATTTGCCTGTATCCAATGTGCCATTTACACCTGAAACCAGTTGAGGGCAGCGTTTGTCTGCTCAGCCACAGTCTGCAGCTCAGGCCACATGTGATGTTACTAAACCTGTCAGGTATGTTCACAAGCTTTTAAAACATGTCACGGTAATAACTTCATATTTATATTACAGTGTGTGGTGGTGTTGTGTTAAGACACTGAAGATATTTGGGTTTACTCAGCGGTGACCTTCATGTATGAGGTATTTTTACTATATTAATGGGAAACTAGTTGTCTAGTCTAGATGTCTAAAAGCAGCATGTTGTTTTGGCATCGGCTCGAGATTGTAAAGTTGCTCGAAAGTATCACTGACTGTAAAGTTTATCTCCCAGATTGTGTTCAGTGCTGTCAGAGTTGAATCAGAGCTACGTGCCGGGGGTTTATGGCAGTTTATCAATCTGAGGCAGCATGTTGCAATATGGTTTGTAATCAGTGGATGAGCGGCGCTGCCACGTTGGAGCCGTGATTTTCCTCCAGCAAGTCGATTACATCTCATATTCAGCAGTCACCTGCACCAGGGAGGTTACGTTGTCACCCCGGTGTGTTTCTCTTTGTTTGCAATTTGAGACTGGAACCATTAAATGTTTGGATTTTAAATTATTCTTAAATTATTAAACGATTATCAAAAGCATCGTTTAATTACCTGCACCGAGGAGGTAATGTTTTCACCCCTGTCCGTTTGTCTGTGAGGAAGATTACACACAAACCACCGGACTGATTTCCATGAAACTCGGTTGGTGCAGATCTTTTTATGGAAGTGATCCCGATAAGGCAGAGATCCCACAATCTCTCAGGGAACACTTCCTGAATCTTGATGAAAAACATCCGGGATATCTAAGGAACATTTATTTATAAATATGTGCTAATAACAAATCTGGATCTAGGGAAGTTTAATGTATTTTCATGGGTCTAAAGAGACATTTTAGTTATGAACACAACCACATTCATTCTTCTGTAAACTCTTCCCTTGTGATTATGCAGTGAAATAAAACATGGTCGGCAGAAAATGTAAAAATAGATCTTGAGATTTATTATTTCCTGTTCACATTGTAAGGCGAAAACATTGCCTGTTTTTAAAAGGCAGTACAGGTTACAAGGCACAATTAATTCCATCAGCTAAACCATGACAAAGTACTAAACAAAAAATATAATATATATTTTAAAAACCAATACAACACATCATCGGGACACGTCCTCAGTGTGTCTGTGTGGGACTTTTACAAAGTGGCACCACAGAGAATTTTCAACACGGTAAATTGTACTTTTGTAAATATGCATTTTCCGGCATTTATAAAACCGACCACATACATTTGAGTCTTGTCACAGAATCTTTAGGAGACCACCACGTTACGCTTTCTGAGCTCATGCCTGAAAACAGTTTATCACCAATGAACATAAAATAAAAATACTGTGCAACACTAAATACATGACAGTGTAAGGCCTGTTGTAACATTCATAAAGTAGTGATCACCACGCCCGACAAAAGCCGCTCTGCACACTGAGGCCATGCTAATGATGTGATGTTTCCCGATAACAAACTCTATGTACAACATTGTGTGTCTCAAAGTGTCGATCTCACAGACCGACAGTTCTCCTGGAACGTTTCAATGCTGATGGTTTTGTGTGTCTGTCGGTGCAGCTCCTCTGCACCTGCATGCGAGAGCAGATCGATCCCTGAAGACTCAGAATCTGCAAGGGACGTCACCGCAATTACATTCTGAATGTGTAGCTACCTCATTGTTTCAGTCACTTTAACAGCTTCAATGCTGATTGTGTATAAACTTACATTTTAATGATCTAACACAATATAAAAACTGGTGGAATAAGTATTCAGAGGGTTGCTAGATGGCCTCTTGTTTTGTAATGGTGGGCTGAGGGATTGAGGTTGGCTGCTTCGGCGCAGTGGCTATGACCCCCTGAGCCATTTTATAATGTTCTGAGCTGGAGGCAGTAGGCGGAGACGGGATCGGGGTTTCAGGAGTGGCTGGAAAGTGGAGCACAGAGAAACGGGAGCGAGTTAGAAGGAGAGAGTGCAACGTCAGCAGGTGTCTGTTCACCGTTCTGCACGATAACATGTCTTGGGGGTTGACATTTTTTTTTTTCGAGATAAGGAATAAGCACTTTTGTGAAATTTCTGAGAGCATTAAAAATGCTAAGAAAGAATAACAGAAGTTCTCTTTGACTAAATAAGCCAGATTAGTTTGCATGAAGAACTTAGTGGATTATTGCAGAGCCTGTTCCCCCCCCCCACCCCCCCAGCTTCCTGACCAGACTGCACATGGAGCATTGGGATCAGAAAATACAAACTGAACTTCAGGCTGAACATATTTGTTTTATGCACTTACAGATTTGACCGTTATGGATGGACGTTGGTATGTTGCCGGCCACGATGACGTTGCTGCTGAGGTGCTCCTGCACCAGGTGAGGGTGCAGACAGTGAGGTGCATGTGGAGCTTCATTGGCAGAGCCTGGGACACAAACACACAAATATACTGTCAGTCCCAAAAGACAAAAAGCACATCTGACTGCCCAGCAGACACTGGGCGAGAGGCAGGTCCAACATACACAGATAAACAACCATTCACACTATACTGTCAATTTAGAATCTCCAATTAACCCTAACCCCTTTGGACTCTGGAGAAAACACACACAAACACAGGGAGAACATGCAAACAGAAAGACACCAGGCCAATGACGTTAATGTCGTTAACACACTTGGATTCTCAAAGCTAAAAGGGCCCACCTCCGAGGAGCATCTCCTGCAGCAGGTTGTCGATCTTGGCCATCCCGAAGAGCTTGACGAACTGGATCTGTTCGATCATCTGCCAGGTGATGCTCTGTAGTGTGGGCAGCAGCAGGAGCAGCTCCCCGAAGCGGCCTCGGGAGTCGTACTGCCGGTCGTTGATGTAGTCCTCCAGGCTAACCTGGACCTGGTATCGCATCCGCTTGATTTTTCCAGGGTCACTCAGACCTTTGGCATCTGTGGGCAAATAAGAGTCTGTTAATGAGTCGTAACTTTTCATCCGTGTACAGTGTGTGGATATTTCTTTTGGCCTGAGGAGAATCTTTCACAATCCCAAACGGATCGGGAGTCGAACCTGGGTCAAAGAAAACGATGGCCTTCAAGCAGGCGTATTCGTTGTCGTCTATCTGGAGCTCCTGGAAGGGAAGCACCAGCTCGTCCAGGATCCTCACCGACACCCGGCCCACCTCCAGCTCCGGACAGTTCCTGGGAACGATGTAGTCATTTCCTGCAGGAGAAGTGAAAACACTGGGTTAGAATTTCCCTCCTGGATGAGGCGACTGCAGAAATGGGAAATGCAGTTTTTTACAATGTGAGTTTGGTAAGATATCTGTGCATGTGTCAGGTTTACCTAACAAGAGGATATCTTTGTAAAGCATGGACCTCTTGGCAGCACCGAGCAGGAGGTGTTCTCCGGCATGAGCTCGCAGCAGCGCCACCTGGAACCCAATGACATCATTAACTGATTAGTTGTGTGATCGTGACTTTTTTGTAAAATGACACATGAAGCTCGGTTTGAAGAGTGAAGCTTCATGAAGAGAGAGCATGAGAAAGAGACACACCGATATAACCGATGTAATCAGTTACCAAGGCCTGGTGATCGACTGTTAATGATTCTGTATTCCACAAGGGATATAACTTTAAAACCAGCTCATCATGTTCTCACTCAGGATTAAAACCCATTAACCACCATGGCATGAAGACTTCAGTGGTTTTGAGTCCATGAAGATTTGCGTTTTCATTCCTCTCCTCTTTTCGGTGACACATGTATTGATCCAGGCAGAACGTGGTCGGCCTCTGGCTGCGAGCGCCTGTCGGCCGCACCGTGGTTCTGGGTGAACTGGTTGATGAGTGACCAGAGTGTCTATACAACTGTGTACACTGTGTCAGTGAGTGAGTCTTACCTGGTCGTCCAGGGGCAGGTCAGAGAAGGCCGGGATGTACTTGGCCCACTCCACCAGGACCAGCAGCTGCTGCTTCATGGACTCGCACACGTCCGTGATGGCGGCGATCTTCTTGGTCCTGATGTCGCCGTTCAGCAGGGGAGTGGGGGAGGTGATCTGCAGGAGGCCAGGAAGATGAGGAATCACTCTGGTTCTTATTACAGGTGGTTAACAGCAGTGAGGTGTGAGTCCCACGGGATGCAGTACCTGTCTGGACAGCATGTCGGCCTGGATGAGTGCATTGATGGAGGGTAAACTGCTGTCTTCATAGCTGGACCTCCTGGTGCTGATTCTGTCTCGCTCGTTCTGCACGGCTGAGAAAAACCAAACAGGAATAAAAAGTCTGCTGCAGTTGAGACGGTTTTAAAACACCAGAGGGAGACGGGAGAAACGCTTCCTGGTTTCCTTTCTGGACGCTGAGTCATTTAAAAGAAAAACCAAGTCTCCCAAGGTTGTCATGTTTATCAGTATATTGCTGTTATTGCTCCGAAGTGTTTGCTCAGCATAAGCCGCTCGGAGACTTCAGCGCTTCACTGAGTGAACATTAACAAAGTGCTGCTCTCCCGGGTGTCGCAACACACTCACACGAGTCGGGTCAGCTCAGCAGGGACGGCTGTGATTTGTCCAGAGACAGTTTGAGTCTCTGTAAAGTTGTCTCACCTTCTTTCTTCATGCCAGCTCTGAAGCATTTCTTCAGCCGGCAGTATCTGCATTGATTCCTCTTGTCTTTGTCCACGATGCATTGTCTGTTGAACCTGGAGAGTGATCGGAGGAAGGTTTGTTGAAGTGTCGACATTAGAACTGCAACGATTCACTGATTCAGGATTTGCCAATAAACTTTAAAACTGCATAACTTTGGGTTTTAGACAGTTACACAAAAACAAAGAGTAGAAAGGCTGCAAGACCAATACCTGATAAGATATGGATAAAAACATTGATATATTATTAAAGAAGATAATTGGCAGATGTCATGAGTTTAGGATCAAATAGGTCAAAGCTTTGCTGCACTGTGACATGTATGAATCTGAGGGTTTCTCTCACCTGCACGAGTACATGTGGTTCTTGCGGACGCTGCGTCTGAAGAAGCCCTTGCAGCCGTCGCAGCTGGAGGCTCCGTAGTGTTTGCCGGTGGCTCGGTCTCCACAGATGGCGCAGAGGCTGCCCGCTGCCAGGTGGCCGGTGGCGCTCATGTTGGGGCTTTCTGTCGGTGAAGAGTCTGTCACAGCGGGAGAGGACGGAGAGACACATGTTAGAGTCTTAGATATTTAGAGAAACTTAACGTGGAGTAAGAGGAGGGAGATGTTTGATTTAATAAGGTGTGAACAGCCGTGATGAAGACAGTGAGTGGCTCAGTCAACACAGAGCGACTGATGAAAAGTCAATCACAGCTTTCTTTTCAGTCGCTGGACGGAGTGAATCACTCACTCAGAATCAGTCAGGACACATTCTATAGATTAAAACATGTGCTGGTGATGACTCAGGACCCCGTCACCCCGTGTTTGTAACAGACCAGAAATCCGTTTAGAGGTAGAGGTAGAGTTCTCTCTCAGGCTCAGTGGGAATTTAAGAATCGGGATCACAGCCAGGCGTCATGGGAGACTGAATGAATAAATATGTTGGTGTCACCGTGAAACAGAACTTCACTTCAGACTGTGGGAACCAACGTTTGTAACAGGAGAACCGAGATCATGATACTCAGAGAATAAATAACAAGCCCCTCTAATGATCTGACACCACATCGCTGCACAAGCTGAAACAGGCCAAGTCAGCTCGGACCATTTGACCTGAGAGTAAATCAGAGTCTCTCCATGCTTCACACCCAGAGGGGATAATACAAGTGGACCTCTGCAGGTCAGGATGTCCCCTGGACGGACAGATGACCCCTTCGTCCTCTTCTTCTCTATCCCCTCACATCAGAACTCCCCTCTGTCCTCTCACCAGCAAAGTTTTAAAAACCAGCAGATGTTTCCCAGTGGCATGTGTGTGACTCACCTGAGCCCAGCGGCAGCACTTGCATGTTTTCGAACTCCAGCGTGGTGTAGGCCGGGTCCAGGGCCTCGCTGTAGTCTGCCATGTCCATGTCTGCTGCTTTGGACAAACAGATTCTCAACTACCTGACAGTGGGGCCGAAAGACTCGTCCAAGAAGCTAATGTGCCCCCGACCCTCACCCCCTCCTCCTCCTCCTCCTCCTCCTCCTCCTCCTCCGCCTCCTCCTTCTCTTCTCACACCTCCACTAACCCCCCCACACACCCCCTCCCCCTGTTCTTTTGCAGCCTGGCTCCGCCCAGTAACCAGGTCGCTCCCTGTGGGCCCCGGCTGGAGTGTGATGGGACCTGCTGGTGTCAGAGAGGAGACCGGTGAGTGACAGGAGAGCTCGCCTCCTTCTCCTCCTGCTCCTGCCCTCTCGTGCCGCTAACCAGCCAGAGGAGAGGTGGAGTGGTTGATGGTTAACCAGCCCCTTCACTGGTGAATCACAGGCGTGGGTTTTTTTTGTTTTCTGTGCAGAGGAGATAGGACAACTTCGATATGTCCCACCTCCGTCAGTAATGGGGAAACCATTTCTCCACGCCAGCACAGTTGAAGTCAATCCTTTGCCAAATCACTCTGACACCATTAAAAACCAGTTCATTTTACAGACGGTCCTGAGTGGGACACGCAGGACTCACATGCACACGAGGTAAAAGCAGATAAGAGCAAACAGAGGTGCAGTTTGGATTCATGTGTCTGCTCGGTGAGAGGAGTTTTTTTGATTATTATATTCATATGCTATTCTGTGTTTTCATTTCATAGGTTTACAATTATGCTCAGTACAAACAAACCACAGCAAATTCCTTGTTTGTCTAAACCTAACTGGCAAAGAGCCTGAATCCGATTCTTCACTCAAGGACATAGTTCTAAAGTAAATATGGCACTGAGGTACTTTTAACTCCAAGATCTTTATCTGATAGGACATCAATGGATTATTAGACAAACACGTACGAGGCCCCTCACCACCAGTACTGGGAAGTACATTTACTTCGTGTACATAACTTTATTTTCAGGTACTTTTCCCTCTTGCTGTATTACATATATCAGAAAAGTACTTTCCACTCCACTTCATCACTGTATTGACGATCACATTGTTTTCAAGTCATCAATAATGAGAGGGGAATTAGCACGATGATCCAATCAGAGCAGGCAGGTATAACGTTAGACCCCGCCTCCTTCAGCAGAAGAAGAAACGAGTGGGCTGCGTTCGGAAAAAACGAAATAATCTCCTTAGGGGCTAGGAAAGGAGTAAGGGAAGGAGTTAGGAAAGGAGTAAGGGAAGGAGTTAGCGAAGGAGAAACTCTTATTTCACCAGAATTAAACAGCTGGTCTGTTTTTAGTTTTCTTAGTGCAACTACGAGGTTGGCTGAGACTTGCATTAGTGAATAGGTTACAGTACTTTTACTTTTAATACTTTGACTGTGCGATCACGCCTGAAGTTCAACATGTGTTAAAAACATGGACGCTGTAAGAACATGTGTGGTATTAACGTGTTTGGAACATTTAAACAATAGATTCCTCCTTTTTCCAATATTTATATAATTACAAAGAGCAAAGAAAAAGGTGCAGGTGGGACACGTCAGAGACATGTAAGAAGACAAAAGAAGGGTTTCTCTCATCCCTGACGTTAACTAGTGCAACACTGAGAGTGAATCAGAAAGTGATATCATCCCTTTTACAACCTGCTGTTAGGATCACGCCTCTCCGAGCGCCGGGAGGAACGACTGACAAACACTTGATTTCTGAGGAGCTCAGATAAGACAAAGTCAAACTGGTTCTAACGAGGTCTGGTTCTCACTGTGTGAAGATTCCAAACACAGAAACCTACACCGACGTCCCTCTGCACGGATTCTGAATCTGACTATTCACCTGAAAACTCACCATTATTTTTCAATTTTGAATTTTATTTCCACCTAAGCCTCTGAACAGAGAGTACAGTGTATATGAAGCACTTCTATAATCATGAGCTCGCAAAGATATGTATTCATTCACACTGTGCATCTTCTCCATCAAACATCAACCACTCACATACTGGACCAGTAAGTTGCAGCGTCTTGCCCAAAGAAACTTGGGGAGACTGGGATCAAACCGCCAACATTTTCTAAGTGGACGACCCGCTTTGCCTCCTGAGCCACAGCCACCCAAAAGTTAATTCTGATTCCAGAGGAGTTTGTGTTTGAAATTCAAGTTCATTTCTGTTGTTCTTTTAAGGAACCGATACGACAGCATTAAATCAACTTAATTTAAAACTAGATCAATTACATTTTATATTATAAAGCACGATTTTAAAATTCTATTCACTGTCTGGATTTAAATGAAACGTCTTCATTCAATAATAAAAATAATGATCTTACAAATAACCGGTTACTACATATGTTGAAGAATAAAGTCCTAAGTTCCTATTTAAGTACAATTTATTTTGTACAGTACTTGAGTAAATATTGACCCCCCCCCATCGGTGAATTTACTGTGAGATGTAGTAGAGTAAGAAGTTTGTGTTGTTACATTAGAATAATTTTGAAAATAAAAATGAATTTAAAGTAAATGAAGCAAAATGAGAATAAGACGCCACAGTAATATTTCACAAGAACAAAAACCCCAACATGTGATCTGAGCTGATATTGGATTGTTTTCACAAAACAAATTCTCCACTTGCGCAAAGAATCGTCCGCCTCCTGCAAACAGTAGTCGTGTATTTGAAGAGAAAGTGCCAGTACATAACAAGAGGTCAACGATCCCGAGTTCAGCCCGACCTCAGCAGCAGTAAAACCCCGTGTAGGTGAACCTGTTAACTATGCACTCAAATTATACTGGGGACTCGTAAAATTATTTTTCCCTCAGCGGACAAACAGCGTGACATTCCGGGAGGCTCCTGTGCACGACACCTGAGATGATGAGTTCAGGCGACACACACAGAAGGAAATGGACGTGATCAAGCCGTTGATTGAAAAACCCCACAGAAACTGTTCTTCAGCCACGATCACAGATTTAGATTCATTGATCTTTGGCTCCTGCAGTGAGTGGAATCAGTGGAGCAGCCTGATTAACTCAATGGGAACGGCCACGCCCACCAGCAGAGAACCACCAGGGGCCTCCTGCTCCCAATCTGCTCAGGGACGGTTCCTCTGCCTCAGACGCCAGCTCGGTCGCAGCGTGTTGTTCCACTTGTGTGTACAGAGGTCGTCCATTACAACATTTCTGCATGTTCGATCTGCAGTCGCTCATATTTGCTCAAGAATTGTGCTGATTATTTTCAAAGCGAGTGATCAGAGGGTGGGGGGGGGATGGGAGGAGAGCTGCCATTGAGTCACTCGCAGCGAATCTTATCTCCTCCGTCATTAAAACGTCTTTTACTGCCGCCTCAATGTTAAATCTCTGTGAACTCCTCAAGGAAGAGTCATATACACGGGACTGTAAAGTTTAATCTGTGAGGTCACAGCCGTCTCAATCACGAACTGTTCCTGATGAGCTAGATAGGGGCTGGTTAGCTCCACGCTATCCTGTTAACTTATCTGCGTTTTGAGGTGGGGGGGTTTGTGCTAACATGATGTGCCCACATTCCCACAGTGCACGGGGATGGATGTGACACGTGCACGAGGCTGCAGAGCAAAGAAGAACAAGTTACTGCAGCTCACGGTCGTCCCAACTCTCCACTTCAAATCTGCTGAAAAATTAACAAAATGATATTTCTTTCCTTCTTTCTTATTTTCTATACGTAGGAAACACTTTCTGCAGAGGTGTAACTCTCAGTGTAGATGTTACTGAGTCAGACACGACACTAATGAAAGATATCATGTTCAAATTAATAACTAAATTGAAGTTTAGAGTGAATTTCCCCTGTGAGCTCGTGCAGTTGAGCATCATCTGTTTCAAAAGATATTCTGATAAATGAAGCAGAGGTTTGAGCAGAGATCGGTTCTGGAGGTAATGTTCACATGAAGTATAAAGTTCTGCTCACAGGAAAACTTTCAACAAAGTTATTCGTAAATATAAGTTTTCCAGTTTTTCTGTGTCAAGTCTGAATTTTGTAGTATTGCATGTTTAAACTATAAGTTCGACCTCATGTTGAGTCGATCACGTTTACACACCAACTCATTGAAGTTCTCAGAACACGGGACAAGGACCAAATAAAACAATAAAAAACTTTTTCTCAAAGATGGTTTCTGTCGTTCTTATCACGATGATGTTTGTTCAAGTGTTCGTGTTTCTGATAAGTTCGGTTATTTGATGATATAAAAACTGAGACTTGATTGGTCGAGTATCGACTCCGGCTCCAGAAGGAGCTGGTGCTGATCTCTGGGAGGTTGAGGCCTCATCTCTGGATTGAGGGAGGAAGTGGAAATGTGTCGTCCAATTTTATTTACATTGACGTCGACTGTGACGTTTTGCTGTTGAGTGAAACATGCTGTTGGATTTTGGATGAATTTGCATGAAAATTAAAAATGTCCAATAGGTGTAAAATCAATGAGGTTTGAACACGAGTTGTACTGAAGCTTTGTGTACTGTGCTGGAACTAAAACACAAAAGTGAGATGGTGAACATGATGCAGCAGAGAGTGAGCAAGTTAACAACAGTCACACGAGCATGAATATAAACTTTTTATCTGGTTAAATAGAAGAAATTACATATGAAACAAAAAGTTATTAATGTTAACTTGTCATCAGCTTGTAAAATGGTTTATATAATATATTTATTCATAAAAATGGGTTCATTAGAAAACTGAATTGTTGGGAATCAAAGTACTAAAAACTAAAAAATAACTTTAAAAAATAAATTTATCAAACCACATGGAAATCAAATGTAGTTTTTATCTTGTGTTTCCTATTATAGAATCTTGTTTTAATATATCTACATTTTGTCTTTGGATTGAATCTCTTTCTTATTTTTTTATTTTGTGATTCATTTTTCATAAAGTTTCATATTTATAAATGTAAATAAGTTTGCCGGGTAACTGTCGTTTACTCAGAATACAAATATAAATCTCATTTCCACGTCATGTTTTTGCAGATAAAGAATAAATGGAGCAGGTCAAGCTGAATCTGAGCTTTTTACATGACACTGGTTGTGATCCCGGCTTCAGCTGAAAACAACTGTGTGTAAAACCCATCTCCAGTGCAGTGGGAGGCTGCCATGCGGAAATGTGATGGGCCAGAGAGC
Organism: Pleuronectes platessa; assembly: GCF_947347685.1. Taxonomy (NCBI): domain Eukaryota; kingdom Metazoa; phylum Chordata; class Actinopteri; order Pleuronectiformes; family Pleuronectidae; genus Pleuronectes; species Pleuronectes platessa. The sequence continues at coordinate 2,547,090 of NC_070631.1, read as the reverse complement.
GTTGTCTTATAATCAGTCACCCAAACTCCTGCCCTGGGGCTAAAAGTCAAAGGATCGCTGAGACCTGATGTAATACTTGTGTGATTCTCCCCTTTGAAACTTCAAACTCCAGTTTGTGAACAAAGTCCTGTCTATCTTCCGAATAGGGATCTCCGACCACTGACCAAACTCCATTTGCAACCACTGCCTATTTGTACCTTCTCCTCCATGACTACATTTCATTTCCCCGTAGTGAGAGCTGAAAGGGAAGCGGCAGGGCAGCGGCTTAGTAAAGTCAAAAGACAGGAGCCAGCGTCTGGGAGGAGAAGACGGCCATAGAGGCCCGGAGGAGTGAATAAGATGTGGAATATACACTGACTGGGGACCTTCTCTGTTTCTCTCTGAGCCGCACCACAGGGGAAATGTGAGTGTTTGTGAGGCTCGTCCGGCAGCGACTCGATGATGATAAGAGTAAAAACAGAAGGAGACAATGTGCTGGCTGCAGCAGGTTTGAGGCCAGCAGAAAAAAGCTGTTCTCCTGCAGTAGATGGAGGAGATAGGTGAGTAGAGTGTCATGGCAAAGCCCTTGTCAACAGATAACTATCTGCAAATAACACGGCTTATGCAAGCCCCTGTGGCTGAGCGGGGGAATATCATATTTTCTGTGCCACGGGAATCATGTCTTTTATTTTACGTTCATTATCCCAGATTTTTTTAATCAACTGATTTCCTGATTGTGTTGTTTCAGTGTGTTTGGTGTCTCCTGCCTCGATGCTGGAAACTACTGTCACACAACTCGGCTAAAACTTATCACTTCTGATTTTTCTGGATCTCTAGAAGCTAATTTGTTGTCCTAGGCCCAGAAACACAGTTAACATGTCATTCATACATGTTTTTTAAAGTTTTGTGCTAATCTGATAATCCTTGTTAACCAGAACGATTAAAAACTCTACTTTAGTCACATAACGTCAGGGTTAAGGTGATTAACTGTCGATTTGTAGGGATGATTTCTAAATGGGCTGAAATCAGATCTTTTCTTTGAAGCCTCGGTCGTACGGTCGTCTCCTGTGATGCCTGTTTGTCTCCGGCTAATGATGAACTAGTGTCTGTGAAGCTGTGATATAAAACACAGGTAAATACATTGAGGATTTCATTAAAGTTGGGAAAGATTTTAACACTTTAAAAGACTTTAGTCGTGCGTTTTAACATATTTTACTTTTTCTTCATATCCGATATTCATTTCTAAATCAAATGGATTCCCTTGGTGATGGTTCAGGCTGAGGTCTCGGGCGTTTGGTGAAAACCTGCTTCATCCCGTTCCACATCCAGTCAGACTGAAGCGCAGCCTCCGTGCACCAAATAAGTAAACAATTGCATCAATAAACACGGAGAGCATTGCGAGACGTAAATCAATCACAGCGCGTGATAAGGGACGGTAATCATTAACTCTGTTTTGCTGAGACTTCGTTTTGGCTGCCGGCCCGATCGCCTCAGTCAGCAGCTCGGGGCCCGGAGCACTTTTATCTCTCTGATTCTCCAAAGGTGCTTCAGTCATCAGCCAATCGATAGACGTTTGACCCCATCACGAATAACAAGGCACTAAATATTCAGATATTAGAGTCATCGGGGCAACACAACACAGGGGAGAGAAATTCTTAAAAAAACTTATTTATGATTGAGACTGTTTCAGCTGCTGAGGTCACATGCTGCTCTGGCCCTCTTTTGTTTTATATCATAGAGAAACTATTTTATTTTACAGCCACGTTGCTGTTACGGTGCTGGGAAACATATATTACATGTATAAACCCCTTAACTTATCAAAAGAAGACATATCACAGTGTCTGACTAGTAAAAATCATGCAGTCAGAGTTTGACTTCAGTAAAAACACATTATGATACTTAAGGAGCTTATTTTATCAACTCAATATTCTATTATGTAACTTTAATCTACAATAATGCATTAACGTTTTTACTTATTTTACTGCGTTTGTTTGTTAGATAGGATTGTGCAAACAAGGCAGATGACCATGGAACTTGGTGAACGCATGTTGTTTGTGTCGGGAAAGAACAAATTAAAGTTTGGTGCAGATCCAGGATTTATTTCTTCACTTTCTTTAATATTGTGACAATTGGGTTTTTCAACTTTTTCATATATTTCTATTTGCGATTACAAGTTGGTGAAGATAAAAATCAGGATCTAATAACTGTTCGAGGATTCACTCTCTAGTTTACTTATATATGTTGAATTAATCTGAATATGCAGGGTTTCTATCTTTAAATGTTGTTATTGTGAAGAATTAAAGTAAGTTAGTGAGCTTTATTTCAGAGTGCTCAGGGATTAAAAACACAGACCGACTTCTGTTCCAGTGTTTATAAAAACAAGATGTGTATATTTTGTCGTCTCAGTTAAGGACCATATGATCAGGTTTTTTGTCAGTTAGTTCATCTGAATATGAAGTTATGGACATTATGGAAAGAAGGAGACATTGTTCTGCACAAAAATGTGACTTGAACTTTTTCATCTTAGAAGTTTGAGCATCATTATATCATGTGCCACCTGAAGCTTTATCAGTTTTACATGACTTTTGCTGCATGTGTGCTAAAAAGTGATATTTTAACATTGTCTGTACACATGTAGAACTTGTTGAGTTGTGCATAAAAGTACTAATTATGCAGTAGTGTTCAGCCAATTATTTATCATATTTAGTTTGCATCATATTTTATGAGGCTGGTGAGAGGTTAGTAGAAATATTGTTTTTGAGTAAAAAGTGAAGTATAAATTACAGTTACACATTATTATATGTAGTAATAGTACTTGAGCCTAGTATTTCAGTTTGCAGTAAGTAGCTCGTTACCACCTCAGGGATCTAAATTCACTGCTCACTACCACCACCATGTGGACGCATCCTGCAACACAAGCTCCGGATCAGTTCACCGATCAGCTGCTCGGGCTCATACCACAGATGATGTTTCATCCACAGACAAATCCCTGAATTATTTAGAGTCTAAACGAGTCGTCACATCAAACACAATCATTTCAGTTGTCAGGTTTTTCAAAGTTTGTTGTTGATTTGTGATTTCTGTTCCTGAAAGTTCCTCCTCGACGAAGCAAACATCCAAACACACGTTCTGTTGAAGTCTAAAAGCTGCAGTGAACCAGAAACCCTCTGAAACCGTCTCTCTACTAAACCAACACCGTCTCTGCGTTTCCTCTCAGCCTCCGGCGGCTTTACTCTCCTCTGTGGTTGGAACAGCAGCTTGTTGTTCTCCCTCCACTCTGGAATAATCACACTCACACTCCAGTAAATCTCCTCGGTGGGTTTTCTTTACCTGCGAGCGTGAAGTGCAGCGTCCCGCCCTGGCCGTACATCCCTGCGAAGGCCGAGCCCGGACAGTGAGCCGGCCAGCTGAGCGAGGAAGGCCCATGAGCCTCGGCGGCTCTCTCGGGCCCGGCCAGGCTGAGAGGAGAAGCAGGGCCACTGTTAGCGGACGGTGCGGTTTGCCGGGGCCACTGGGCCGGCGGTAAGGGCCCACATTATGCAGGGATAATCCACTAATGCCCGTCACAATGAGATTTGATTGGAGGCCTGAACACTGGGATTAATAGTGTCAAGTGAACCGTGTGTAATACCTATCGTCCACTCGGCCGGGCGGCGAACTGGCCTCTGCGCCTGTGTGAGGCTCCACGAGCCACATTGACAGAATATCATGTTTTATTCCAGTGCAGATTAAATGTCACTTCATTAGGTGAGTGGTCAGTTCCCTGTCGGAGTCTGTTCTTCAACACAAGACGTTTTACTCAGTTCTTTATGATCCTGATCAGATTCTGTCGCAGATCAATATCAGCTCTTAGTTTCTGTCTGATCAGATTTTATCTTGAGAACCGGTCACGAACAGACTGAGGCAGAAACAACAACAACATCTTCCCACCGACACAACCGACAAACTTCTTTTTGTTATTTACTATGTGTTATTTACTAGTATTATATTCAGTTTAACAGTAAAATGAAGCTAATTAGTGTGAGTCTCAGAGTTTAGATTAAAAATCAATGAAGGAAAACAAAATTCCGCTGTGACACTTTTAGGTTCTGTACTGAGTTACTCTGTTTTATGAGATGATTAATAACATTTATTTAATAGCTGCAGTTTCTTTGTGTTTACATACAAAACATGATCAACTTATAAAATACTATATATATAACACCTGTGTGTATATCCACATTACACATGACACTGCACGCTGAAAGCTACACTTAGTGTGTGTGTGGGTGTGTGTGTGTACGTGTGTGTGTGTGTGTGTGTGTGTGTGTATATGTGTTTGTGTGTGCTCTTGTAGTGCTATCTTTGTGAGGACCAGTAGAGTCTCCAACCTACGGAGTGAGGACCTTTTGGCCAGTCCTTTGTGACCCCCCCCCCCCCCCATGTTAGAATTCGGTTTAGGTTAAGTTAAGGGTAAGGCATTTAGTTTGGAGGGTTTAGGGTAAGGGTCTCAGGAATGCAATAAACCAATGAGGGTCCTCACTAAGACAGCTGTACAAACACGTGTGTATGTGTGTATATGAGGACATTTGGAAAAGTGAGGACAGACTTTCACTAATTATAGATTATTACTCTGGACTTTATTTCCAGATGATTAACTCTTGGAACTGATCGGTCCAAGATCAAGAAAAACAAAAAAATAACTCGCATCTCATTTATCATTTGATGAGTTACGTCATGAAGAAGTTTCTTATCATGTGACAGGAGTGACATCATCATCATGATCAATTCCCAGCGTATTTAGATTAACCAATCGTTAATGAGGATGAATGACATCATGGTCGTCTCATTAAAATACAAATGTTTACAAACCACAACAGTCAGGAGGTAAATCCTCATGTGATGTTTTTAATTAAGAAGCAGAATAAAGATCAGTGATTCTTGTATATTTACTAAGGCTGTCAACGTTAACGCGTTAACGCGTGCGATTAATCTGGAAACCTTAACGCGTTAATTTTTTTTTAACGCAAATTAATCACATCACCAAGTCTGACCACAATTTCCTGCCGTAGTCCTCCAGCGCGGATGTTTACCTGCCTGTGGGTGAAGAAGTAGCGAAGTGATGAGTGAGGAGACGGACCCCGGTGTGCTTAACGGCAAATTTAGATTAAAAAAGCTTCTGAATGGGAGTTTAGATAAAACCAGAGTTGTGTGTACCACAGACGCTAACACCAAGACGAGTTCAAGCCGTGCTCGTCAAGCTACACTGCCAGCGGAGTGCAGCAGAGCCGGTGCTCTGTCAAAAAGACGATAACAACTAAGCTAACTAATGCTATAGCTAAATGGGTCGCAATAGACTGCAGACCCATCAACATAGTTGAAGACAAGGGGCTTCGAGACATTATCCAGATCGCCTCAGGGGACTCATCCTACAACACGCCTTCGAGGAGAACTATTGTCACAAGAATCCATGAACTCTATGGAAGTGAAAAAAAACACTGGACATCAGTAAGCAACCATAACTACCTCGGCATAATATCAAGTATCAAATAATGTTATTCATTGTAGAGTTTGAAAAGGGACTGTTTACTTTGTCTCTCCAAAGACACCATGGCATTCATTTTCTTTGTAAACGTTAAGCCTACTCAATGTAAAAGTCATGAGGGTAATATGTCATTTTACAAATTATTTACAGGTAAGCTGTTATTCTTGTACTTGATGTGGTTGTCTGCCAAATAAATTTGTATTTTATAGGTTGTTGCTCAGTGACTAAAGACACTGTTATTGCCTGAGATGTAAAATAAAGTTTAGAAAAGCCCTAACCAGTTTGTTATACATTTCTTTATTTAAAAACCGTACTTGAAAATAGTATTAAATAATATTTAAGTGTGTGATTAATCATGATTAATCACAGCCTATTGACGTGATTAACTTGATTAATTTTTTTAATCGATTAACAGCACTAATATTTACCCTCATTCATGTGAATGGGGTTTGACGCCGTCTGTAAAACGTGATACAATTGACCTCAAGTACCTGAAACCTCCGGCTGTTACGTGCCCCTTTCATAAGATGAAGCTGTTTGTGAGTCTCCCTCCCTGAGCTGTTCCCTGTGTGTGTGTGTGTGTGTGTGTGTGTGTGTGTGTGTGTGTATGTGTGTGTGTGTGTGTTCAGGGACCAGGCCTCAAGTCATTCAGCTTGGAAGGCAAACACGTATCTGTCGTGGAGCTGTTGAACGGCTGTTGTCATGTTTACATTCACCCAGCGGCTCAGTTTATCCAGGCAGTGACCGTTGAGCAATTAATCCCATGTGTCTCCCCCTCAGTTGTGTGTTTTGTGTACCAGCTTTAAGTTGCTGTAAGAGGAGCTCGTGTCTGCAGAGTTTAAGTGTTGAAAGGATCCAGATATATTTAAAACACAGACACTGATCTTTTTTCACCGAGCTGTGATCTGCTCAACAACACAGGAAAGTTGTTCAACTCCCCACAGACGTTCTGTCAGCTCCACTTTAAACCTCAGTGATTTGCACTTGGTTTGGACAAAGAAACATAGTATAACCCGATATAGGCCAAAGAGAAGCTTAGAGCCGGCCGCTGCCAAAGAATGTATTTGTAACATTAATGTCCTGGTTTGTGAAGCGTTTACTGTAAACAAATCCTCTCAGAGAAATGTTGCTATTGTGCTGCAACGCCGTGCAGCCGACTAATCACGCCAGAGCTGAGACTCCCTCCTGGAAACATGGTGGTTGTTTACATAACCAGACTTGTTTGTCTGTTTACAAATTAATTCAAGCAAATAATATAAACAGTCTGGAGCAGATATTCTGTGTGAAGCTGTTCTGAGACTTGACTTCTGGGTCAAATCTGGAGAGTTTGTCTTTTACACCTGAACAACACAGCAGGAGGTTTACTGAGGTTTTTACTCAGGCGAGAGATGGAGCAGCCGGGGGGGGGGGGGGGGGGGGGCAGCATGCAGAGACAGGAAGTAACGTATTAACTCCGCTGCAGAGATCACGTGATCATGTTTACATCACCGACACATTTTCAGCTCTGCAACGCAAACTCTCAATGTTTGTGTGTCGTCCAGCCGTGAGTCCTCTACTGTCTTCACACAATCGACTGCTTGTGGATTTCTACGAACTTTATATTCGGAGGCTAGTCAGTAAAGTCCGTAGAACCTACGTCTCATTCGGACATTTGCGTTCACATCCGAACCACCGGAGATAATAGAGAGAAACTGTGGAGTTCAGTGCAGATCTGAAAGCAGCTTTATTGTCAACAAACCCCATGAAACTACCAGAACTAACAGCAGGAGGAGCAACGAGCCGCTGCCAATTATAGTTTGAGTTTTTTATTGGCACTTTTGTTATAACTGTCGCTGTTGCCCCATAACATTATATCATAGCCAGTCATGGGGTAAATGCTTGTTGGGGATTTTCTTTTGTTGCATTACTACGAGTGGCCACTGGGCCCAATTTACAAGTCTAACCGTGCTACAGTAGTTCAAGTACTTTTAGTAATTTCTGAATCTTAATTTGTATTTTATAGACCTTGTCTGTATTTCTGCAGGTATTTCACCTCCATTTGTACGAATTTCTCCGTCCACACGTCCTTTGTTTGTCCAGATGAAAGCACAAAAACAAGTAAAGCCTCTAAAACAAGCATCACAGGCAGTAGGTGACGATAAAGTCGACATGAGGAATCTGTCAAAAAACAGAGAACAACATTATGAGCTTATTCTCTGGTCGTATAAACACGCCATTGTTGTTGTTGTTGTTTTACAAGGATCATAGTAAAATAGTGTCAAACTGTCTGTGTTGCTTTTTGTAATGAACCAATGCAATAGAGTGAGAATATAAAAAAATACAAAGCTGAGTTATTAAACCACTAAACAGGGCAGATAATCAGAATAGAGAGAAAGTTGTAAGTGAGAGAAGCTTCAGCTCAGCAGCAGCTGTTCAGACACATTCTCCCTCTTCTTTAATCTTTCTTTTTCTCGTTTGCTTTGTGAAAATGAATTTGCATCTCCACATCCCATCGTGACATGCAAATCCTCCGGTGAGTAGAAACATGAAGCCAGCTCTCTGTGTGGGAGACGATGAGGCCTCAGCTGGTTGGAAGTCAAACTCAAGGAAACGTTTTCATCCTGCAGCAGATTTCTGTGATCTCCAAGAAATCCACCGTGTTTGTGTTTCCATCACCGACAAAACAGTAAACTTCAACAAGTGTCATCGTAGCTTCTCACAGTTAATGTCGCTCCTCAGATCCAGAATAAAACCTGAATTCATCCGATTTCCTGAAACTCCTTCAAACCAACATCTTTAAATCTCCAGACCTGCTTTGCGCTCGCTGCTCTGACATCCCACAGCCACCATCACCATCAGGCCCGGCTCCCATGGCCTCGCCGAACAACCCCACGTCCCTGACACACCTCCTGGATCACAGCCGTGAGAAAACACCAGACACAAATGGCGATGATAGTTCATTCCACTGGGAATCGAACGTCATCCAGCAGCAGAGCTCCGGATGACAAACGGCTGCAGCACAAACCGGCCAACGAGGGAAAAAAAAGGAAAAACACAAGCAGCTGCCACCGAGAAACCACCGAGCCAAGTTGATAAAAACAAAGTGCACTCACCGAAAGGAAGTTCCATGCTTGACCTGACGTGCGTGTTTACATTGACCATGTCGTCCTCGGCCGCCTCTCTCAACCATATGTCGTAAAATCCACTTTCTCCTGCCGCAACCACACAAGGTGTAAAATGTGGAAGTTTGGCGCAGGGTGCCGTGGTGTGAGAAGGGTGTTGGTGCAAGGTAAGGCCGGCGTTGCTGCTGTTATCTTATTGATTTTCCTAATCTGGGCAAATGTGGGTGGGGAGGTTAAACAGTAACCAGGCTCGTATGGACACCAATCTATATAGCAGCCGGCACCATGGAAACACGATGATAGAAACTCAAATAGACATAAAGTGATTATGAGCTTTTCCCTCGTTCTCATCACCAAACGGCCGTTTCTCCAGATACGGATGTTTTAGAGTTTATAGAAAAAAGGGAGAGAGAAAGGCGAGAGGGTGGGGGAGCCACATAACAGACAGAGGAGTGGAGAATGTACCGAGGGAGGCAGAGAGCAAACGCAAAGTGTGAGGATTGACGTCACAAGTCTTTGACCGAGGAGAACGAGTCACAGACCAGACACCCGGAGGAGTTTTGTTTTCAAATGTTTGTCCAGAGTTTGTCGTCACAAATTTAAACCATTTACCTGATTTCACTCAACAAGACGAAGCTCACAATCACCTCCATGGTTCTGTTTGTGTTAGTTAGTGTGTTTGTTGTTCAGCAGCATTACACAAAAAGATCTGAACCAGTTTCCTTGAAAGTCAGTGGACGTGTGGGACATGACCACAGCATCTCCTGGATTTCTCAGAGAATAACTCATCGACCTTTGTGTGAATGGACATATGAATGATTCAAATAAAATAAGGATTTAGTGAATTTAAATGTGATTTCATGAGGAGACTGTTCTGCACTCGGACATTCTAGTTGTTTTGAGTAATTTGACCTGTTTTATAATTATTCCAGCAAACAAACGAAGGTGTTAAATGTGATATACATGTACGTGTACATAACAGCCAGCAGCATTAATCACATATGAGACAATACAAGTGTGTTCATGTAGTTTCAGTCTGGATTAGTTTGAGGTTTATTTTAAAAGTCTAGAAGAACAATGCACCAAATTCTTGTATAACAATCAAAGATGGTATTTTCCTTCAAGTAACATTTAGAGTTAGAAATATTGGGAGACAAAACAAACAGCCAATCAAATGAAGGGTCCATCTATAGTCTTTAATAAACCTGACCCCATGTGCAGGTGTTTGAACTGTGACTGGAGAGAACCCACAGACAGAGAAGGACCTTGAATTGCCGGATCGTTTTTTATCCCTCTAAGGGTCAGTGTTGTGTCAGTAGTCGGACAAGATGCAGAAAAATATCTCCAACAAAGCAGAAACCATACAAGCTGCCTCCTGCTGTGCAGAGTAATAAGCTGCCAAGATAAATTGGTAATGAAGTCACGTGAATGCTGAGCCACAGGCCTCTCTGCTGGTTTCTGACTAATTCTAATGTCGAACAAAGCTGGCTCCATATCCAGTAGTTTACATGTTTGCTGTCGTGACTGTACAGTGTGTGTGTGTGTGTCTGTGTGTGTGTGTGTGTGTGTCCTGATTCCCTCATATTCTAGACCATAAACTCTGCATTAGTCTCCAGCTTTATGGCAGAGGAGGCCTCCCTGGGGCTGAGGGTGAGATGTAATGAGGTGAAATGCAGCACAGAGAGCGAACAAGCAGTGAACAGCAGATTATTTATTGGGACATAAAGCCTCAGTCCGTTTGTTAATAACTCAATTAATGTTCAGTCGTGCAGAAGGACAAATTGAACACTTGTTTTGCAGTAAATAGATTTTATTGATCATGTTGGAGACAGAACCAGTAACATCCCAGGTTACAGTGGGTTTCATCTGTACAGTAAAAGTGCTTCAATCGGGTCAATGCCTCTAAAAAGTTACTCCAACGACTAATTCATTCAAAACAGTGCAAAACAAGACATTTACAAGAAAACTCTTTCTCTTGTTATTTATTCAAATATTAACATTCCATCTGCAGCTCTACAACTCGATGTGTGTGTGAGACATTCATGGATAAAGATGTTCTGAACATAGTGGTACCTCGACAGCTGCAGCGTTTTCTACAAGCGCAAATTGTTATTTCAAGATGGACTAATCCTGATAAATTACCTTTTCCTCTTCCATTAAAACCCATTTGAAACTTTGTGTTAATATCTGGAGCGTCTTCTGGTCTTGTTGTTTGTCGAGCACTGATTCCTCCAGCAGGAGCCACCGTAGCTGGACGGACAGACGGAGCAGGGCCGGCCGGTCTTATAGGGAGCGTCTCCAACCCAGTTCCCTCTGAAACACACAGGAGCTCAGTGATGTTTAAGAAAATACAAGAATATCTGATTTATATCCTGTGGACGGAATGAAAGATGTTAAATGGACCTGAACAAATGTGTGTTTGAGTTGTTTTTCCTTTTAAATGATAAATAAAGGTTTAAAAAACACTGGTGTGTGTTGTCCTGATCTTGTGCTGATGTGATTTATCTGTGAAAAAAATAAAAACTAGAAGCAGAACTACAGTGTGAAATATTCTGTCATGAGTAAAAGTCGTGTTCTCACATTTTTACTTCTGACTGATGCTCACACGTATCGAGCATCAAACAAATTTTCTCAAACTAACTGATCATGTATTTTAATAAATGTATAATCAATGTAAATGTAATTAATTCATTAAAGGTAATATTATAAACAGTAAATTGTATTGTTACTTATGCATCACATTGCTTTTTAAATTGATATGTAGTGTTTTTTAGTTTTATCTTAGCTGATGTGTTTTTTTACACAATTACAAAATGCATGCAGACAATTGAATGCACAAGCAAAATACAAGTACCTCATAATTGTACTTAAGTACTTTACTAGTTTAATTACCATTTGCTGTATATTGCTATTTAGGGGATTTTTCTGTGAAATAAAACTTCATATCTGAACTTAATCATCAAACTCCTGCTGTATATGTTTTGAGTGTGTGTGAGACAGAACCATGATACACAGATAAATATGAAGAACGTACTTTATAGAGTAGTTGCAGACCAGCAGCGTCGCCTCCCTCCAGCTGCTCCCGAACGCCTGCACGTTGGAGCATTTCCTGACGGCACATCCCAGCCGGCTGCTGCTCGCCCACACCATCTGACCGGGGCCACAGAACACAGGTGATGCTCACTCACTAAATCTCAGTGTTTAAGATTGTCTTCGTTGTAAGAGACTTTGTCTGCTTATGAACAAGATGATGGAAAAACTACTGAACAGATTTCCATGAAACTCAGTGAAAGGTTGTGGTATCAATCACAGAAGAACCCATTAAAGTTTGGTGCAAATCCACATCAGGGGTCCGATCCAGGATTTATCTTTTATTTCTTCACATTGCGAGATTGGGCAACATCGGAAAAGAGATTGAACAAAAATATACAAAACAGGATAAACGTGTATAAAACTCTATTCAAAGTTACTTCAACTGGCTAAAATATGAATAAATAAATAAAATTCATAAGGTAAAGATCCAGAAAAAGCATCATAGATTCCTCTGGATGTACCTGAGTATAGTGCGAGCACACAGATCCAGAGCATCTGCTGGGGTAAGAGAAATGATGCCTCTCGTTGTACCAGGACCTGACGAGGTCAGTGATCGACTGGAACCTGTCACATCCAACAAACATCCAGTCAATCTTCCACGTCAGCCACAGAAAGTGTCACAATCCATCACATGTCCTAGGGATCTGAGGACTGTACCTTCCTGAGGTGATGGACAGGTTCTGGCCCATGTACTTCATGGCTTGTGTTGGGCCGTGATCCCAGATGCAGAGCGAGGCCCAGGAGTCGGCGGACCGAGCCAGTCCCTCATCCCACAGCTGATCAGAGGAGACAGCGAGAGAAGACACGCTTTTATTTTATTCTGTGAGGTGAGAAAAGTGATTCAGCTCTTTGACTAGAATATAAATCTAAAGCCAGGTCGTTTTGAAGATAATAAACCACTTCCTCGGGCCTCCGGTCAGATTCTCCTCACCATGAACTCCATATTAGCAGCAGGGGGGAAAACCTGCGAGCGGACCCGGTTGTGGTAATCCAGCAGGGCCGTGACCTCTCTGGAGGACAGGGCTCTCTTGCGTCTGCTTCTGGAAGCAGTGCCAGCAGGAAGCATCCTGGAGTCAGACTGGGCCTCAGCTGCAGCTCTGGTGGCGTTGAGCAGCTCGGTGGAGCTCGACCACGCGGCAGCAGCAGCTCCCACATGGGGCATCGACCACAGGGGGGCAGCGAGCAGCAGCTGAAGGCAAACAGCAGCCATCTGGGGCCTGTGGAGGAGGAGGAGGAGGAGGGGGGGGGGTGTCCCTGCAAGACTCTGTTGAAAAACAGGTGAATTAACTCAACACCTCTGCAGCCACATCGCTAGATGAATAATCTTTGAATCTATATACAAGGTTTCTGCAGAAACACAAGTATAAATGTTACTGGGTCACAGTTAATGAGGAAGACGTGATCAGTTTTTAGGACGTCTAATATTAATAAAAACGTAATAAACAGGTGACCAGTGCTGTGTAGCAGTCAGAGGGGGCGGGGCAGTCGGTAGTAAACATGTCTTCTTCCAGGTCCTCAGATAAACGGGTCGGTAACTGGGTCAAAAACCATTGGAGATCATTTGATTATGTTTATTTCACCATATCAGACTGAGACAGAAATTCTGAGTTGTGAACTTGAGTCTGAAGATTGATGCTTAACAGACTCTGAAGTAGCCGACTAATGATGTATGAAAAAACAACAAATCATTCAAACTAACACGTGAACAGTAATAAAGCAAATTTGAATTTGAACATTTGATTAAAAACATTGACTATAAACTCTTCCCTGCAGATAAACCAGGTAGGATGAACACAACGTTTTCTAACCTCACTCTGCAACATAGACTGTTTATGAAACTCTCTGCACACAAACAATAAAAAGTGACAGAATATTGTAGAAGAGTCTGTGGATAATTCACATAATTCTGAAGTAGCATCAAAACAAAACAAGAGAAACACAACATTACAAACAAACAAGTTCAGAGCAGAGACTGACCTAGAAACCTAATTTAAAACAATGATCCCAACATCTGCAGTGAGTGAATCAGCCTCTGCTCTCGTCCTGTGTTCGAGTGAAGAAGACAAAGAGTGTTTTACCTTCATCAGCTCCTCTCACAGGTCAGAGCCACAGAGCAGCAGCACAGTCGCTCTGCAGCTTCAACTCGAGCTTCTGCAAACAAGCTGCTGTCTCTGAGCGGCAGAGAGTTTTAACTGGGCCGAGGAACTTTCTGACGTGTTCTTCTTCCTCCCCAAACCGAGCGTCTGCCTCCTTCTCTCGGTCGTTGCCTCCACTGCAGAGAAAATCACAAACGCAGGAAATTGCCTTTCATAACAGACGAGGCAATCACGAAATATCTCACTGGCCACCTTCTTTTTTTTAAGAGGCTTTATGAGGTGGTTGCACACAGATACATTTAAATGTTTGTGTTGATGCACTGGAATTTTAACAAGTATAACTTCTATAAAAACACATTTTATACATCTACAGCTAAGTTACATGTTTATCATACCAGTGGTGGATTTAGGATGTTTCTGTGTCAGGGGCCATAATTCACTTTTGGCTCTAAAACTTTAAGCAAAACTTTGAATATTTCCGAAAATAGTTTAGTTTATTATCATTCTTGTAAGTGAGTGACTAGTTCTTTTTCTAAAGATGTCTGAAAAGTAAGTGAAGCTGTCAGACAAATGTGGTCGAGTAAAAAGTACAATATCTTCATCAGAGACGGAGACAAAGTATTACAAGTAGCACTAGAGTAAATGTACTCAGCTGAACCCACCAGTTGAACTCTTCAGCTCCAGTAGGAATAGAGCGCATGCTTTGGCTGATCTCCCCGAAGTCGTTTCAATAAAACACAATGAAATGTTTCAATCAGCACGCCTCGGGGACGGCCTGAGTGAAGAATGCATCTTAAACAAAGGGAGAGAAGTCAGCGTTCATCTGCAGCTGCTGTTTCCAGGGAGAAGCCCCAGACTCCTCCACTGAGTAATACACGATGAGGAGACGCTGCCAAGATACACTGCACCACCTGGCCGTGGCGCTACAGGGGGGCACAGGGATCAGTGGTACCCGGACTCAAACACCGGGGGGAACAACCGCTACATGGAATTAAAACCACAGAATACAACTTCTATTGAAATGCAATGAAACTATTGGCAGCTTTTGAAAAGCCACTAAATTATAGGTTCTTACGCAACAAAACCCGACGCACTCCCAAACATCTCGTGCACGATAACTGGAAACTGTGAGAAATCTAAATTCATGAAGGGCTCTATATGCACAGAATGAAATGAGCTCTTTAACTCTGGCGCTCACAGGGAGTGTCAGTTCACGGTTTAGGGCCGAGGAACCCGGTTCATGTTTGTTTAACCCAGATACGACCTCCAGGAGTTCCACAGCAGCTATGATGACTTTATGATTCAAACTCAGACATGAGCACGAAAGCATCAGGCAGCGAATAACGTGGAAATGACTCAAATCTTTCCTCTGTCACGTTGTCTCAGCTGTTGGCCCGTCAAGCTGCTTCAGGAAGGAAAACTTCAGATTAAAGTAAATAGAGAAACTGGCTGAAGGCCCCGTGTGAATATTAAATAAGTTAAGGACTAAATCACTGCTTCTATTCAAAATGGGGCAGAAAGCAGAATCCTCCTGAGAGCACACGTGTCACCTGGTCGCTCAGGTGAGGCGTCTGAAGTGCAGCCTTCAAAGCTTCGCAGCTTACTTCCACACAGGCTCAGCAAGGAGCTGTCAGACTTTGCGACTTTGTGTGTAAAATGCCCAGAAGGATCCTTCAAAGAGGCGGCCGGGCCCTTTGGCATCGGGAAGGTCAACGTCTCTCAAGGTTCAGGTCAAACCCAGAGTCACATCGTGTTCATGATCTTGAAGCTCGGCCGGTTTGCTTTTCCACTCGCCTGAAGGATCACATCTCACAGACAGAAAGAGAAAGAGCTTTGAGTGATCAAGACTAGAAAAGTACATAAATACAGATAATTTACCTTTAACTTCTAGTTTTAATCTGCATTTTGACAGTTTTTATCACTATACCTCCAAGAATTAGAAGAAAAGAAGGAAGAAAATACGAGGAAAAATACAAAATCACATATTTTCTCTTTAATATTGTGATATAGGCAGTTTTTCAACATTTGTGCAATTTCTCAGAATAATTCATGGACAATCAAACGTATTTAAGGACTGGTATTTGTGTGTGTGTGCAATTTGATGCAAATTCAGATAAAAGACTATATTTAGTGAATTTTAAAAGCAGTTTCATGTTCAGTTATGTACTAAGTATTCCTAACTGTGCATTTATCTCATCTGAGTGTAATCAAGCTGTATCTATACTGCAGTGCTGAGGCTGGACGAGCTGTTTGAACACCGCTGAAAGCAAAGACTTGTACTTGCAGCATCCAGCGTTTAAATTTAGCAAAGCCCACTTGTGTGTCACTTCTGTCACATAGTTAATATTTCCATCAGTGCACATCTAAGAGGGGGGGGAAATGTTGAGCAGCGATATAAAGCCGATCCCTCAGATTGACGGATGGTGGAGCGAGTGCAACATGTCGGACTTCTGGTTTCAAGGATGAAACACTTGTGGAGAAATTCTGTTCCGAGCTGTGCAGCCAGACAAATTAAAGTACTCGGTCATTTATTAAATTTCATGAGACAGACAGAAGTTGGAAATGTGGCTGTTGCATGAATTCACAGAGTCAATAAAGAATAAACCTTCAACTTGGTGATGTGAATACAAACTTTGAGGTTTTTTTTCTTAAACATACAGAGTCAGAGGATAATTTATTGTGGTTTTCCTTCCCACACAAAGTCCGTCTCCAGGTGGTACCGCTGGATACTTCTGCAGGATTTGGCCCTTAAACATTCAGGAAGTCTGAGCAGAGACAAGTTCTGGAGGACGATTCTCCGTCCAGACGGTTTCACCCGGAGTCCGTCCCTCAGCACCTGCAGTATGACATCATCTGTCTGGTCTGAGGCGCTGCAGGGCGCTCGCACACAAAAGCTCCCTGTGACCTTGTAGCGTCTGAAAGGTGAGGAGGAGAACTCAGTAGCCTCGTGCATTTACTCAGGAAGGAACATAAAACATCCACCCGACTGTTTTCAGATCCCTGCTTGTGTCGGCCGGGTCGAGTTACAGCTGCTGCTGCGTCTCACTGGGAAATACTTTGTTCAACAGTGGATCTATTGTAATAATCTATAAAAACTATGAATGATGAGGGGGAGAACAAAGGGCTTTTTATAGACAACTTAATGAAGGTATAAATAAAGTGTTTTATGCAAGGTAAGTTTATTTGTAAAGCACATTTCAGGAACTTTAACATGTTTAACATATTACATCTTCCATCAAGAATAATGGATCTCAGAATAACTTTTTAAGAAGATTTTGTACTAATTGTTTCATGAAACCAGCAGGCATTGATCTTACAATCTGATGATGCAGGAAAAGTCTAAAAACCAGGAAACATCGTCCCAACACTGTGTTCATGGAGGACAGGAAGCAAACAGGAAGTAGAACCACAGGGGGTTTAAATACAACGGCGTCTGATTGGCTAACTGACAACAGGTGAACTGAAGAACTGGCGGGAAGTGCAAACAGGAAGTAAACTAACTGAAATACATTCGGATAAGAGAGGAGACATTTGATCATGAGTCAGGATGGATGGTGGATGATGGGTGTATGGTCCTTCCTCCAACCATGACCTCACAGCATCTGCCTTCACTGTGGCTTGAGATTCTTCTTCATATGATATAATGTGACCGTGTTGTGTCTAAAGGTTGTGACTCTGCCCTCAGGTGGCCACATATAAAACATCTTCAGAAAACAGACGGAACAAATCCAAAGTTCTGACCTTTGTCTCTGGAAGAAAACTGAAGACATCAGGACTGGTGTCTCTGCAGCGTCATCGTGCAGTCGGGCACTAAATCAGCAAAGTCAATGAGCAGCTTCTCCTCCTGGATGCAGGAAGAAACTCAGTTTGTTTTAATAATTCATTCTGCACAGGAAAGCTGCAGCCTTTTGAAAAAGCAGCCAAGATGTCTACTGTAGTTTTTTTGTTTTATGTTTCATTCCCTTTCCCATAGTGAAGGAGATTCTCTCAGTGTTTGCATTGAGCAGGATCACATATCTGCAGTCTAACAGTAAGAGTAAGAGTCATTTTCAATATTTGAATTAGCATCAAACGTTTTCTTAATTGTATAACCCACGTTTTAAAACCTTAGGTCCCTTAAATCAACTCTTGTGTTGACATATCTGAACAGTGAGACATTCAAGAACAATCAGCCGAACCCCGGCCATGCCTGCAGACTGCATTTCTAGGAGACGCTTGTTTGCCGAGTCAGAGTGCATCAATCCTCCGGTACAACTGTGATGACTCAGCAAGAGCTCAGCCTTTCCTTTAGAACTCAGAGCACCACGAACACACACTTCATGAGTCACTCCACAAGAAAACAACCACTATTCAATCCATGAAAACATTTCCTTACTGATGGATGGAAGGAGGAGTATATTTACTCTTTTGACCAGGTTTGAATGACCTGACATTATGATGATGACTGTAGAAAGAAGAAATAGTTTGACAGTTTTTCTTGTAGAGATTTGTTTTGTTCTAAGATTTAGATTTAGATTTAGATTAAGATTTAAATTTAGATTTAGATTTAGATCAAGATTTAAATTTAGATTTAGATTTAGATCAGGCATGATGCCGCCAGAAAGTACATTTTCACTGCAATTATCATCCATTTGATATAAATACATCTGTATTAATTTATTATCCACTGCCAGCTTGAACAGTATCTGCTTTCACACAATCTCCAGTAGCAGTACACCACTCTGTACAGCAGGTGTCAGCCAAGATACCTCATTGGTTGATCTACGCCGGGGATGTCAGAGCAACTTCCGCCCTTAGCATCTTTTAAAAATACATTTGCTGTAATTATAATAATAATAATCATAATACTAATCATACTAATCATGATAATCATGAAGAAAATTTGTGGAACTAATCTTATTTCTTTATTATAATTATATATTCAAAATCCCAATTTCATTTAGTCTCGAACACACTTATTACTCACACTTTAATTATATGTTACGTATTATAAAGTTAAGTATCATCACTGTAAGTGTCATTATTGTAAGTATTACAATTGTATTATAATTGTAAGTATTATAATTATTATTATTGTTATTGTATTATCATGATTTTGATATAATACTGTAACGTGTGTCCTGCACTTTGTCAGCTGCCTGTGATCGTTGTTGGAATGTTAAGCTGTAGTGTTTGTGTTAATAAAGTTATTTGAACAGTTCAACATGGCGGCGGTGGACGTGACGGTGGAGAGGCTGCTGTCTCTGTGGAGGACACCGGCTCTCAGGCTCTACTTCCCCGGGGTCTTCGTGCTGCTGACGGTGCTGGGCTCCGTGCTGAAGGAGCTGGAGCTCGTCCCGGAGACTTACTTCAGCAGCAGCCGCAACCTGCTGAACGTGTGAGTGGCTGTTAGCTCTGTTGTTAGCTGTTAGCAGTTAGCCGTTAGCTTCACAGTGCTAGTCAGAGACACCTGTAGCTCAGGGACAGGTCACCTGCTGACGTCACAAAGGTGAGAGGAGGGGCTCCCTGGTTTTCATGACGTCAACATTAATGTACTATACAAAAGTGTGAGGAGAGTTAGGAAAGAGGAATCTGTGAGGTATTAGGAAAGGAGACTCACCGAGGAGTTAAGAAAGGAGAATCTGTGAGGGACTAGGAAAGGAGAATCTCTGAGGTATTAGGAAAGGAGAATCTGTTAGGAGTTAGGAAAGGATAATCTCTGAGGTATTAGGAAAGGAGAACCTGTGAGGAGAGTTAGGAAAGGCTAATCTGTCAGGAGTTAGGAAAGGAGAATATGTAAGGAGTTAGGAAAGGAGAAACTGTGAGGTATTAGGAAAGGAGAATATGTAAGGAGTTAGGAAAGGAGAAACTGTGAGGTATTAGGAAAGGAGAATCTGTGAGGAGTTAGGAAAGGATAATGGCTGAGGTATTAGGAAAGGAGAATCTGTGAGGTATAAGGAAAGGATAATCTTTGAGGTATTAGGAAAGGAGAATCTGTGAGGAGTTAGGAAAGGAGAATCTGTGAGGAGTTAGGAAAGGAGAATCTGTGAGGAGTTAGGAAAGGAGAATCTGTGAGGTATAAGGAAAGGATAATCTTTGAGGTATTAGGAAAGGAGACTCTGTGAGTAGAGTTAGGAAAGGAGAACCTGTGAGGTATTAGGAAAGGAGAATCTGTGAGGAGTTAGGAAAGGAGAATCTGTGAGGAGTTAGGAAAGGAGACTGTGAGGAGTTAGGAAAGGAGACTGTGAGGAGTTAGGAAAGGAGAATCTGTGAGGAGTTAGGAAAGGAGAATCTGTGAGGTATAAGGAAAGGAGACTCTGTGAGTAGAGTTAGGAAAGGAGAACCTGTGAAGAGCTAGGAAAGGATAATCTCTGAGGTATTAGGAAAGGAGACTGTGAGGAGTTAGGAAAGGAGAATAGAACCCAGAGTCAGCGTCTGTCTTGTCCTGCAGGTACTTTGTCAAAGTGTCCTGGGGCTGGACGCTGCTGCTGCTGACGCCCTTCGTCCTCCTGTCCAACTCCTCCTTCAGCCGGAGCCCCTCCTTCCTCGGCCGGCGGCTGCTGTCCCTGGCGGTGGCGTCGGCCGTGTGGTACGTGTGCACCGAGACCTTCTTCTACATCGAGGACGTGACCGGCTCCTGCTTTGAGACCTCCTCCATGGAGGCGCTGAACTCGGAGCTCACGACCAAAGTGTCCTGCAGGCGCGCCGGCTTCCACTGGTGGGGCTACGACATCTCGGGCCACTCCTTCATCCTGTGTTACTCCGCCCTCTTCATCGTGGAGGAGATAGCGCCCATGGCCTCGGTGAAGACAGCTGGACTGTCCCCGCTGCCCCGGCTGGTCCTCAACCTGCTCTACGTGGCCTTGAACGTGCTGGTGACCCTCTGGGTGTGGATGTTTGCCTGCACCTCTGTTTACTTCCATGAGTCGATCCAGAAGTGGCTGGGCACCACGTGCGCTCTGCTGGCCTGGTACCTCACCTACCGGGTCTGGTATCTAAACCCCTTGTCTCCAGGACTCCCCCCACAGCGCCACCCGAAGGAGAAGAAGCAACACGCCTGAGCTGCACTCAAACGCTCCTCTACCACGTTGTTTCTCACGTTTCCGACACACTACAGTAGATGTTCTGTCCCCAGGTCCGAGCTGTCGCACTCCTCTAACTTATAGAAAGGTCATCTTGTGCAGGAGGGCCGGCTGGTGGCTCCTCCCGGTGTCTGGCAGCTGCCGTTCCCAAAATGACTCCTGGTAATCTGAGATAAACACACGACGCTGCCTCCTTTGTCCGGCTCCTCACATTCAGCCTCTGTAGCTGCTCTCAGACCTGAACTCCAGATGTTCTCCTGAAATTATCCAGAGGGACTGAATGTGAGAACGCACAAGTCCAAGTCAGCTTTTCTTGTCAGTCCCCCCCCCCCAAGAGTAAAACCTCCAGATAATGAGTGAGCCCATGTGAGACCACAGCAGGAGATTCTCCGGAGGATTCATCATGAGTCTCCTGCGCCTCCTCGTTCCTGCGCCTCCTCTCACTTGACCTCTCCGGAGGTTTGTGTCTCCAGTGGAGAATCTCCTGCTGAACTCCTCACATGTGAAACAAACTCCAAAGAAAGTCCGAACCCGGTTGTGTGGACGTTCTCCAGAGAGGTTCTCACGCTGGCTGATTGTTTGTTTGTTGCCTTATAATGTTCTGAACTAATAGATGAGTGATCTGATCAGTGGCCACTTTTCATCCTCCAGGTTATACAGCGTGTTAACATTATATTTAAATTTCATATAACAGGGTAATTGAACTGTAGTTGTAGACCAGTCCTACAAGTACAACACATTATTAAAATACTTCAGAGGACAAGGCTGGAAATATTCAGTTAGTATTGTAGTATTAAATTATTTAGGGCTGCATCGAACAAGTATTTACACAATCATTTAAAAATATGAATAATGACAAAATGTCACTGTTCCAATGGTCCAAACTCCAAAGAAATAGTTTACTATCTATTTATAAGAGAAATATATGGTGATTTTAAATGATAAATCAATTGTTGAAACATTTGCAATTTTATTTTCTTGTGAAGCAACTTCTTGTTTCAGCTGAAATGTTTCCTTTAGGTATAAAGTAGTAGATGTATTAAAATCAAGCTAAGCTAATTCCTCTCTGCCACAGACTTCCATTGTTTTCCTCATTGATGATGTAAAACCTCGGTGCTCACTTGTTTTAGAAAATAGTTTTTAAAGACTTGAACTTTATTTGCCAAACATGTTAAATAGGAACCATCGAGCTTCAGAGACAGAAAGTGTTGAGGAGCTTTTCATCTGCATTTGTTTATTCCTTATCAGAATAATGTTAAAACTACAGAACTGATTCCATTGCAATATTTTGGAGACGTGGAGCTTGACCCAATAAAGAATCCAGAAAATGTCTTTGCACCATCCAGGATTTTATTTTTTCCAACTTTCTTTAATATTGTTTGAGTTAAGGCGTTTTTAGAAAGCTGATGAATATGAGTGTTTGGCCTCGTGGAGGTTTGAGCTCCACTGAAGAACAATGTGTTAAGTTTGTCGAAACTAGTGGACGGATTAACACTGAAGCAGGTGGAAGGATCATTTAAAACATCTATAGATCATATCTGAGAACAGGGGAACGATTTGTGCAGATCCGGATCATGATTCAGTATTTTAAGAGGATTGATATTTATTCAGTATTTCTAAGAATATTAAGCTAAATGTTTTGTAGCCGTGTTTCAAGAAGCAAAGTAACAAAGTAAAAACCAGATTCTTCATATTCCATTTTTCATTATTTATTTGTCATTGATGGCAACTGAATAAATTAAGGCTTATGAACAAACATCATAAAAAGCACCATAAATAAATGCATATATATATATAGAAATATAAAAAATAAAAAGTAAAAAATAAAAAAATACTATAGTGAAATATAATGGCCACAAATCACAACCAGGACTCTCGACTTGAACTCTGTGTGATCCAGGAAGTTCAGATCCGACCCTCAGGCAGCAGGACTTGGTGAAGCAGTCGAGTCGACAGGTCTTTGCCCTCAGTTAAACAATAAGTGAATGTTTTTGCATCTTAAAATCAACGTGAATGAGAATCAATCTAATTATTTGATTTGATCACATCAGCAGATGAAACCTTTTCACCCGAGTGTCCTCGTCCTTACTTCTAATCTTCTCCTATGTGCCGTTTACATGCAAGAAGCCAAACACCCTCCCTGTTTCCTCTAATGCATAACCTTAAAGTATATCATGTATATCTTAAGCTCCAGACTGTCCTGCACCCTCACATGAAAACTGGAATCAGAACAACAGCTTCTACTCGTAGTGAAAATCAGGTTTAATTGACACAGCACGGTGATGCTGCGGTTAAAGGAACTCTGATCATCATCGTCTTTGGTTCAACGTTGTCCTGAAAATCTCCCCATCGATCACCTCCATCGTCCGAGGCCACCCCCCCCCCCCCCCCCCTCTTCAGATGACAGGAAGAAAAGCTGCCTCACTGCAAGAATGTCTCTGTAACCGGCCGTGAAAACCAAAAGCAGCTTACAAGTCCAGCCAGGGCCTCACAACCACGAGTTAAACCATAAGAGCGCACGGTTCAGGAGCAGATTGTGAAGCTTGTTAAACCCCAGAGGTCTGACCAGGAGCAGGAAGGTTCCCCCTGAAGGGTGAACAGAAGAATCACGGCATCGAACAGGCGACTGGCCACGAGGAGAGAAAAGGCCTTTCTCCACTTCTCCATCCTTTAGCCTCGGGATGAGTCGGCTGTTTCCTCCCCGCTCGGTTCCCCTTACTCACCCTATGAGCTCATTAAAAATGCAGCATGGTAAAATAAACGAGACGATGCACAATTAAAAATATCTGTCTGCAAAAACAATCTTGCATCTGTCAGGAGGAGTGGGCGTCGACCGGGGGGGGGGGGGGGGGGGGGCAGCGCTGGTGCTTCAGAGGTCACATTGAGAAATCTGTGGTTTTAACGTCGGCTCGTAAAACTCTGCAGACACCGAGTCCTCAGTGTTCACTCGCCTGGACACGCTTACACAACAAGAAAAGAACCCATGCAATGAAATACACAATCCTAAACCTAACGCAACACTATCGCACCATCCACGCAGAATCCACAAAGTGACCTCCGGTTCAGTGCAGCCGGTCAAACACCAGAGAGACTCCTCCCGGCTGAACTCCTGCTCAGCGACAGAGAGGGTGACAGTGGACCACGTGTGTGTGTGTGACCTGTGGTGCTCCAAATAAACTGAGCGCACGTGTGTGTGTCTGTGTGTGTGTCTGTGTGTGTGTGTCTGTGTGCACGGTGTACAGTTATTGAAAGGAATCGTTTGACATTTGGGAGAAATTTGCTTCACTGCTGAGTGTCGAGACGAGAAGACGTCACGTCTCAGACTCGTCTCCTTTCTGTTTGTCTCATTTCCCCCCCCCCCCCGACAGATAAACATGAACCTGGTGGATTTCATTTTGGTTCATATCTGTGTCTGGATGTTTTCCTCGTGTCTCTGTGAGTTTCCTCCCACTGAGTCATGCAGATTAGGTTAAAAGGATCTAATTTCACAGCAGATGTGATTGGCTGTTTGTCTCTGTAAGTGTTGACCCTGTGATACGCTGGGGACCATGTGTGACCCCCCCTCCCGCCCAACGACAGCTGGGATTGGCTCCAGCTCCCCCCCCACCACCACCACCACCCTCACCCTCAATAGGCAAAGCAGTATGGATAATGGATGAATCTGGATCAGGGGGGCGGATTCAGGATATTTATTTTTCACTTTCTTCCATATTGCGGAGATGGGACGTCCCTCGACCAATCAGAAGATGCGGGACAAGAGTTTCTAGTTTGTTTCTAGTTTGACCAATCACGTCTGAACCGGCTCTGGCTGCTCGGAACAAATTGACTTTTACAAATTTAACTTATATGCAGACTTATCTTGATGGAATTTTGCCAAATTTGCATCTACAAAAAAGGTAGATGCCCACGAAGGGAGAAGGTCTGTGAAGAGAAGGTTTGATAGATTTTCCGAGATCTTCATCTACTGGTCCCCCCCCCCCCCCCCCCCCCCGCCCTTTGGCTTATGGCTCTAGAAACAGAAATTGGACGCTATGACAAAGTTTTGATTCTCTGGGTTTGACGGCACCAATTAATCACCAAAGCAGATTAGCAAATTCCCCCGAATGTCAAACGACTCCGGAGCAGTTATCCTCCCTCCTCCTCTCCTCGTGTCCTCTGGCCCAGCTCTTCTCGTCACGTACGTTTTCCAGTGGTTGTACTGGTCGAGCCCCAGGCAGCTGGAGGCGTGGTCAGCAGGTATGAGTCGTGACCATAGTGGTGGCATGCAAAGGTCACTGTACCCCGGTCGGTGAGACTGTGTTTAACTTCTCCTCTGGGATCCTACGGTGGGTTTTCAGTGAACGTGGATCTGCCTCCAACCGAAGTCCAACCAGGACCCGAGGGAGAAGAGCAGCGAGTTCCCACAAATTAAACTTGATCACCAGAAAATGTGCTGTCGAGAATTTCTTATCATGGAATGTTTTAATATTTCTTTGTTCGCCCAGGTAAGTAATAGTGTTCTCTATATATAGATTCATTATGTTTTTCCTGCAGTCATAAAACGTTACAGAAAAGTTGAAACATCACACAAATACACAGACATTGAACACGACACGAGGGCATTCACTACATGTATTTCTTTTTTAAAAACCAGTAGGCGAAGTAGCCCATCCCTCCCAGCGAGCCCATGAGAAAAGAGGCGCCGAAGAAGGAGGGCGGCTTCTTTTTTACCATCCGAAAGGCGTTGGGCAGGACGGCGGACAGGAGGGTCGTGTGGATGTCGCCCAGGACCTTCCGGAAAGCGTAGCGTTTCTGCACACGCATAAAAAAGGACTGCAGGTTGGGCCGGCTGCCGTCCTCCCAGAATTTCTTAGAAAGTCCCAAGAACTTGAGCCTGTGCAACAAGGCTCCGAGGCAGATATCAGCTAGCGTAAAATCAGGTCCACAAAGCCACAACTCACATTTCTGACCTGCGGAGGAGGACGAGAGACACAGAGAGAGAGAGAGGGAGAGCACAGTTGGAAATGTGACCCATGTGTTTTGATGCCATCAAAGATAATAATCTTGTGGATGTACCTTGATACTCTAGTTTCCTTTTCTCCAGCTCAGCCTCCACTTGATCCAGGACCATCGCTAACTCCCCCAGGATCTTCTTCAGGTAGTTCACGTTGTCGTGGTCCAAGATCTTCGCCTGTCAATCATCACCAGAAGATGACGTTTAACAGTGAAATCAGAAGTTAGAGTGAGTTGTTGGTTTGTTAGTCACATAGAAAACCTACTGGAGGAATCATCATGAAACCCGGTGGGAGCGCGTGGTCTCGTTCGGGGGAAGAACCCGTTCAACTTTGGTGCAGATCCATAAAAGGGCTTATTATGGTTTCTACGTAATTTGTTAAATTTGTATGTGTTTGTGCATCTTTTAAAAAACACTTGAAATAGGAAACAAAATCCATTTCACAAACATGTTATCACTAAATCCTTTAGTTCACTATTTTGTGCCCATTCAAAATATTGGTCCAGTTCCCAAAGTGGACAAAGTTGTCATGAACGTGTTGATGTGTCCCAGCTGCTTCTGCTTCCTGTTCATTCAGAGTTTATGAATATTAAACATCTCAAGTTCACGCAGTAACTCACCATGAGCTTTTTCTGCTTGGACAGGTACGGTTCTGTCAGCTGAGGCTCCTCGTGGTCCAGCTTCATCAGCTCCGTCGCAGCGTTGGCCAAGTGTCCTGAAGTCACACACACACACAGACACACACACACACACAGACACACACACAGACACACAAATGTTCAAAGCAACAACATCTATTTCTATCAAATTAGCACAAGCTACATGAGGCACTATTATTCATGGTGTCCATATATTAATCTGTGTGTGTTAAGGATAAAAAGCATCAAATCTTGCTGCATCAATGCACAATAGAAGTGGTGAGTGAGTGTGTGTGTGTGTGTGTATGTGTGTGTGTGTGCATGTTACACACTTGAGTGGATTCAGCTGCTTTAGTCCAGTGATAGAGAAAAAACATAACTATATTTATTCAAGTGTTGTGCTTTACAACATCTGTGCTTTCAGCTGCAGGTGTCCCTAATAAACTGGGTAACCTCCCCTCTGCTCAGTCGGTGAGGCGGCTTCACTTACTGCGTATTTCTTCGGTGGCGTACTTTGGGATCATGGAGTCGATGGTGAGCTCTGGATGGAGGATGCAGCCGTGTGTGTAGGCGTCCATGGGCAGGCCGTCCAGCAGCGTGCGGTACTGCTGCACGCGCTCGTGCACGGGCGACTCGGCGTCAGGAATCAGCGGCGCCACGGCTTCTGTGGGCGACACACGGAGAGAAGACATGTTGACGTGTGTCTGTGAGGACGAAGGAGAGTGAAGAAGACTCTGGTTTCATGGTTTCTCCAAACACCTCAGAGCTCCTGCAGGTTTCCAAGCAACCATCGTCCACTCTGCTGCTGCACAAACCAGAAATAACACAACTCTGCACCGGGTGGTAACCAGGTAACACACAACACCGCTCGCTCTGTGTAACATTTAAAACACACTGGAGAGAGTTGAGAGAGAAACCTTCATGAAGTCCAGGAGAACCGACACGCTGCTCCACCACGTCACACAACTTCACACACACGGGTTCAGTGGTTTTTGTGTAATCATGCAAACTAAATCACAAACACATGAGAATATAATCTCCTCAACGAAGGGATGAGAGCTCAACAGAGATTTGAATGATCAGCCATAATGATTTAACCATCCAAGGTAGAATCACCACGAGCAGTGAGATTGTGACGCCACAACTTTGACAACTTGATATCAGATAAGTTTTAAGATTAAATCTGTTTTGTTCTCAACGTCGAGGAGAAAAACTAAACTTCCCATAATTCTCATGTGTCTTGGCTTCACCTCTGAATGGAGGAGCTTGTTGTTTCCATG
This sequence comes from Pleuronectes platessa, assembly GCF_947347685.1. Classification (NCBI taxonomy): domain Eukaryota; kingdom Metazoa; phylum Chordata; class Actinopteri; order Pleuronectiformes; family Pleuronectidae; genus Pleuronectes; species Pleuronectes platessa. Next base: position 2,519,325 of record NC_070631.1, on the reverse strand, counting down.
AAAATGTTCATCATGTTGATTATGATCAGCTGGTTCAGTGTTACTAGGTTATAATATACCTATACTATATGAAATACTATAAAGAAAGACACAAACAATATAACACAACACAATATTAACAACAATTAAATGTTTCTTGGTCACGATTCATCTTTGAAAACGTCAATCGAGAAAATAAATGAGAAGTTTCCCTCCAGTAGCAGAGCTGCTCTATTTTCAACTAGAACACAAAACACAGACCTGCAATCAAAATCTAATTTAAATGAGTCATTTCTTTTAGACGATATTCTCCTAATGCACGAGTTTCATTTCATGAGGAGAATCATAAAAAGATTGATCTTCAATAAGCGATGGCTCCAGAAAGCTGAGTCATCGTCCAGCGGCTTCCTGCTGACCTGTGCATACCAAGCAGGCCCTGGTCCTGAAGCCGGGCCGCTGCAGCACCGGGCTGGAAATGTCACGTCAGCAGAAAAAAGCCGAACCCATCGATAGAACCACCTGGGCCAGGGTCGGGCTGCACCTTCAGTTCACAGTGAAAGAGAGACCCTGACGGTTTGAGGCTGCCTCTCCATGCAGGACGTCCCTGTGAGACTCGTCCCTCTGATTAACTCACGGCTGAAAGCACCAGGTTCTGAAACATGTTTTCTTTTTAACCTTCAAACGTACAAACAAACAAAACTCCATCACAGTGCACTCTGGGAAATACCGAGTTGTTTTAGTATCACTGAGCTGAAATGTGGCCGAATGAGAAGAGGACGTCAGACACCAGGGACGATCTCAGTGAACCACATCTTCTCCGACTCGTTCAGGCTTCACTGATCCGAACGACTGAACACTAACGAACCTGAGAGGAGGGAAATGTCCGATATCGTGCAGCTTCCCTCGGGGCCGTCACTGATGTGAGGCTCCCAGGACGTTGTGTAACACTACAGGGCCTCGTGTGATGTCACTGAAGCTCACCACACCCACAGTGAAACAGTGAAACACACAGGACTCCATGAGAGACTCACAAGGAGCAGCTTCCACATGGTGACACGTACTGTGCTTATTGAAATTGAAACCCTGCTCCTGTTCTTACTCCCTCACTGCCTCTAAGTTCTACGTCTTAGTAGCAAACACTTGCTCGCCCGGTGAACTCTCTCTCTCTCTCTCTCTCTCTCTTTCTCTCTCTCGTGTCTTGTTTTGCCACAAATTTCACCCGGGGGATCATTTCCAATTTTGTCTAATCTGATCAGTGGAGTGTGTGGTGGTGAAGCTGGAGACTCTGACACACGCTGCACTAGAGCAACACATTGACTTGAAGCTTCCAGTTGTCTTCACTTCACACACTGACTGTAAACAACCAGGACCTGAAAACCCTCAAGGACCCGAGTCCAGAAAGTCCTGGTTTGACTTTTTCCATTCTGGCTATAATACTTTTTACCATTTTACCCCTTAAGGAGACATGAACCCTTAATATAGGCCGACCTGACCATCTAAACAACTATGAAAGAACAATAAGATCTCCACTAGGAAGCCTTAACCCACTGTGTGGCTTTAGGTGAGCATCACACCACATCATGTGACCGTACCTCCCACAAAGGTCTTCTCCAGGTAGTCTATAATCTGGTTGTAGTCGCTGATGATGGCGTCGCCGTGGAGGAAGACGGGCACCTCCTCTCCCAGGTTCAGCCTCATGAACCACGGCTCCTTGTGCTCCTGCAGCGGCATGCTCACGTCCCGCTCCTCGCAGACCAGGCCCTTCTCCCCGATGACCAGACGAACCTGCAACCGGGAAAACACACGTTTAGCTTCTCGGTTCCTCGGGAGTGACAGATGCTCTCGTTCGCTTGTTGCAGCCGTGATGGGATCTGATGAGCGGGAGAGATGAGATGTTCACAGGAAGGAGTTTCCTGCTCGCTGCCGCTCTGCTGCAGGAAATCAAACTGGGAAGGAAGTAAAACTGACCAAACCACAGAGAGGTTTGTGTACACTCCAAAAAACATGTGTGTTTGAAACATTTGCAAAGGTGTAAGAGGGTAAGAAGCCCACGAGGGTCACAGCAGGAGGTCTGCCTTTACATTCCTGTGCAATATGTTTTGTTGGGCAGTTTCTACTATAATCAATAATCTACTAAAAATGGAGGAGAAGAAATTGTAGAAGAAAAGTATTTTAAAGGTAACGCAAAGTGTTTCATCCCCCACAAGACAAAACATGGTACATGAAGTGAAATATAAAAAGATGAGGCTCATCGTACTTGTAAAAAGAAAACGTGTTTGTGTTGCACAGAATAAAAACTGATGATACAGGCTGAGCCGACTTGTTTGTGTGGTCGGACAAACTAATGAGTTTGTTTTTTAACAGTGTGTTAAAGTCTGAGCTGAAACGAGGATACTCAGGATCCGTTAGTTTCTGGATAAACGATAAGCCGAGGCCCGTGGAGAGATATTAATATGAATAAGATTAATGAAAAGGAGACGACACTTGGTTGTGCAGCTCCACGTGTGGCTGCTTAGGCAGAGCGAGGAAATGGGAGTTTAGCTGAAAAGGCCCCGACGTGGTGTAATGAATGATTTAGTAGATCAGTGATTCCGGATGGACGATGGCCGACAGGAACTCAAACCGACCAACGCAGAGGAACAGAAATCAGCATTAAAGTTGATCCACTGTAAATAACTTCTGTATGAAAATACCTCAGCAGCAACACAGTCCCTGTTTGTTATATAATGATGTGAGTCACTGTTCAGTGGTGATGCAGAGACACTCACACTGTCCAGTGACCTCACCCAGATCAGCACGTTACAACGAGACTGAAATATCAAACCACATTTTATCTGTACAGCCCATAATCATAAATCACAATGTGTCTCATGGATCTTAACAAGGTGCAACAACCTCTGTTCTTTACCCTCAAGAGCAAAACTACCTAAAATACTACCAACAGGGGGAAGAAACTAGAGTAAACAAGTACTGTCAGTGGTGTCCCCCCTCTACAACAAACTGGACTGGTCCACCACCACAGACACAGTCCTGAGGAGCCAGAGTCGTGTCCCTCTGCGGAGGAGACAGACGTCCTCAGAGCGTGCAGGACGCCATGAAGGACTGAATATTTAAATACTGACCTGGTTCTCCTCGTGTCACTCTACTTATATGACTTACTATCGTTTTGCACATGAGTGTCCTCTGCACATGAGGATAGCTCTTTACTTTATAACATTTCTATACAAACCACTTCTACAGTGGGAGGATATATGATGCGTTTGTTGTTTATTTCTATTCTCTTTGCCTTCTTCTATTTCTGTTCCCTGGTCTCTGCCTCGTTGTGACCTGCTGCTGCTGTAGTGTTAGTCTGGATCGATGAAGTCGTATCTTATCTTCTCCTGGACACTGATCCGTGAAAAACAGACGACGAGGCAACAACGACTGATTCTCTATAGTTCAGGGTTCTGTGTTTGATTTGGACGTTGATATCGTTTTAAATAGATAAATCTCAGTCGTGCACTAATGAAGTAGATTCACTGTCGACTGATGAATTAGAGTTTTACATGTTTTACAATCTGCCACAACAGAAGAGTCCATAAAGAACGATCACAGGACAGATCCCTAGTTTGAGCTCCAGTGGTTTACATGACTCTAGTGTTACTGTATATAAAATACAGAGGTTACAACTATCTCCCATGCTGCTTATATGCAGTGTTGTTTTGGTACATTCACTAAACTCCCTCCTCTTCCTCTTCCTCCTCCTCCGCTGCTTGTCGGCGTCACCACAGTTTCTCTCTCACAGGCTCATTGAAGGTGTAAGTCTCCGCAGGCCTCCACGCTGCCAGTGCTGCATCGGTCTGGAGCCGCTACATGTGCCATCTGTCCCTGTCCTGTGAGCTAAATGGATATGTAGAATACTATGTCCCACTTCAGGACATGAGAGCTACAGCAGCAGCATGTCAACACACGGAGGAGAGGGAGGAGGTGCTGTGCAGCAGAAGTTCAATATCATCGCTTCCCCGTTTCCTCCTGAGCTTGCTGAGGCAAACAAAGACGTGTAAATAATCCCCCCCCCCCCCCCCCCGGCAGTCTGATGACCATCGTGTCTTCACAGAGACGCAGCGGGGACGTGATGGACCTCTTGTCTCCGCATCGTTCTCAGTGTCTCGTTGCCAAAAGCACTGACGCTAGAACCGTCTCTTCTTAGAGGAGGAACAGGTGTTCTGCAAGTCACGAACAACTGACTAAATATAACACGGAGCTTTCAAGGTGCTGCAGACGGATTTTGACCAATCACGTCCCGAGCGTTTATGAATAATATCAAGTCCCAGAATGTGCAGCAGGGTTCTGGTGCAGTGGACCAACTAGTGCTCGGCCTCTTAATCTCCTGAAATCCACCCCCGCCCCAAAAAACGCTGTTTACAGCACGCTTCAGCTTGCATGACAACAAATGTCACACACACCATTGTACAAAAACACACAAAGCAAATCGTGCTGAGATCTGTGTGTGTTGTTGCCCAGTGGTCTGTTCACAGGATCATGTATCTTCTGCTGAGTGACAGCGGCTCCGACTGTGAGCCGCCAATCAAGCCTCATCACTGACATAGCAGCCTGACACGTCGCTTCAACACAGACGAGGATAAGGAGCTTTAGAAAAAACACTCTTAAGATTCATCCACGTAAAAGTTCGGCCTGTAGGGGGCGATCACAAGGACAAAACACTCAATGACGCTGAGGAGCAAAACTGAGGTTATGTCCCTAACGTCCTCTAGGGGCCGCTAACACCCGCTAACGTCTACTGGTAGTTGTGTTGATATTCTCCATCCAGTCCTATATTCTAAAATATGTTAAACACATGCCAGGCAATGTGCACAAGCCTGTGTCCCATGATGCACTGGGCCACTGGCTCTTTGAGTTTGAACAGCAAACAGATTAAAGGTTATTACCTCAAGTTAGAGACGTTATGTTGGGATGAACATGAAACCTGGTGGAAGAATGTGGGTCAGAGAAGAAGTTATTAAAGTTTAATGTACATCCAGTAATTTTTGTATCACTTTCTTTAACTTGTTCCTTGATCTCTGAGAGAATATTTCCTGGATCTTAATGAATGTAATCTGATATTTATGAATGTGTGTAATTTGGTGCAGATTGAAATTCAAATGTGGCTCTGATGAGTCTGTGAGCTGTGAGATCTCGACTCGGTTTAATTAACTGATTCATTCATTGGTCTTTAAAATGTGAGATAAAGAGACCAATCATGTTGCTTCTTCCTCCTCCTTTCGGACAAAAAAATTAAATTCTAATGTATTTTTACTGAATATTTATGTTATCTTTTAAGTCTGAGACTCACAGTAATAAAAACACAAGAGTTTAACCAGTGTTAGCAGATAAGTCACACGTGGAGGTAAGAGAGGAAAACAGGAAGTGCCTTTTTCTAAAAGACATTTAACCAGTGAACTTGAGGAGAAGATACTGAAGACAAATAAACCTGAGATGTCCTGACTTCTAAAGCCCACGGGTCCAGTTTACTGCTTAGTGCTAATCTGAGTCTTACAAGTTTCACTTTCCACCTAAGATCTATAAAGATCCTAAGTCTGTGAACTAAACCACTGATGAAACAGGAAACTTGTATTTTAAAATCCAAGTTAAACGATTTAACAAAGACTGAAGATGAAGCTCTACTTGTGAGACCTGAAAAACATCTCACTGATTTGTGCTTTCTGTGGTTTAACATGTTATTCTGTGTATAAGAGTTAAATTAACAGTAACAGTAGAAGGGATAAGGTCTGTGGAACGAAAGGACCTCACGTTAAGGGACCCTACTCTTTCTATTGGACTTGGGGGGGGGGGGGGGGGGTCTCCTGGTGTGAGGGGGCCCCACTTGAGCCCTTTTCTCAAAACACATCATGCAGAGTCTTTGTAACTCACACAGCCAGAGCCACAGGAAATGTAGCTTCCACTGCCACTGACTAGCAAAGCAGTGACCTGATGTTTGTCCTCTTCAAACTCAAGGTCCTCACGATGAAGCTGCTTCAGAACCAAGAGTTCTAAACGGTCAGTTCTGTGCTCCATGCTATTTTACAGGAGATGCACAGATAGGTTAGTGTCGGCCAGGTGGCTCTGCTGCAGATGGGGGGAAGGTGGCCTTTGGTTTGTTTTGCACATCATCTTGAATGAATTATTTAGGATGTCATGTGTCAGAGCACACAGGCTGAAAGCAGCTCGGGCAGCAGGGACAGGACAACAGCTTCCCCGTGTCCCGGAGACAGAGGCTGATTAGTAATGCGCTGCTGAATTGGACAGAAATCCTGGTTTCGTGTCGAGGAACCGAGGCTCGATGCTGCTGCAGCTCGCGGGTCTGCAGCTGCAGGATCACATTCATATTCCGGTGCAGGAGGAAACATGCACACATGCACGAAAACAACAGGGTTCGGACATGATGGTGAAAACAAGCACGGAGCTGCACATGCAAAGAGACGCCTCCTCCATTTTCATCCTCCGCCGTCTGTGTTTTATTACCTTCTGGGAGGCGAACGACTGCGTCCAGTGGTAAAGCACCAGCCTGTCTTTACTGAAGGGTTTGGGCTCTGCCGTCGGTTCCTCGCTCTCCTCCCCGTCCGTGATTTTACCGTCCTCGTCCATGGCTGAGATGGGCCACCAGCTACAGTTGGTGGGGGTAACATGGTTGGAAGACGCCATGACAGAGCGTTTTGTGCGTGTGGAGGAGGAGAGGAGCGAGCCAGGGAGAGAGAGAGAGAGGGAGAGGGAGGTGGGAGGGGAGAGAGAAAGAGAAAGAGAGAGATATAGTAGAGGAGAGGAGAGGGAGAGAGAATAGAGGAGGGAGAGCGAGAGCGAGAGTGAGAGAGAGAAAAGGAGGAATGGGAGAGAGAGAGTGAGAGAGAGGAGAGGGAGGGAGAGAGAGCGTAGAGAGAGAAGAGGAGGGATGGGAGAGAGAGAGAGTGAGAGAGAGGAGAGGGAGGGAGAGAGAGAGCGTAGAGAGAGAAGAGGAGGGATGGGAGAGAGAGAGAGAGAGAGAGAGAGGAGAGGGAGGGGGGGGGTACCTTCAGCAGCTCGCGCTCAGCATCCTCTCCTCACGCGGACAGCTCCGGTGCTGAAATCAGATTGGGATTTTTTAAAGGAGAAAAAAACAAAATAAAATGTGAATTAAATTCGTTTATTAACTCGAGCAGCTGCTGAACCAATCACGTGACGACACGTCACCGACCTGAGCTTTGACAGAGGATCATCGATTTCCTGTCAGGATCTGAGGCTGAAGAACAGTTCACTGTAAACTACAATAAACTACAATAAACTACAATAAACTACAATGAACTACAATAAACTACAATGAACTAGAACAATCAAATAAAGCTAAGCACAGTACAGAGTGAGGGATATCTACTGTAAAATAAAAACAAAACAAAATAGGTGAAACTTAAGTCAAAGACAAATAAAATAGGATATAACTAAAATAACTATATTATTTGCTTGTGCAATTTCAGAGTGGACAGTAGACAGGTGCGGATCCAAGGGGGGGGGGGGGGGGGCAAGGGGGGGTACTGGCCCAGGCTTAACTATGATTGGCCCCTGTTCAGTTCAGAAAGCTTCTTCAGCCGAGCAGCAGCAAACCTGACTTCACTAATTGAATCATCTTTATTATAAGTTCAACCTCTAAACCTCTGAAATGGTTTCATTTAAATAACAGAGAATTAATAAAAAAAAAAGGTCAAGTAATAAAAAGCACAGAAGATTAACCTGAGGTCACGTGAGCTCATTTAGCATCAACTCCCTGCAGAGGTTTTAAACGACTAGTGCTATGTCATCGGTTTGTCGTGCTTCATCCACACCTGCAGTCATCTCACTACCTCTGACCCTTCAGGGGCCTTGACCCTTGACCCTTATGATGATGACAACCACTAAACTAACAGATAAACATAACTGAAGGAACTGCAGCAGGTAAATGTTGTTGATAAGTGAGATTTATTTATATAGAAGCTGGAAAACAACATTGTGGGAAACAAGGGGAAGAAAAACATAAGTATGCATAAACAGATAAAGTATAAACTGTGCAATAACACACAAGAGGTAAAAGAACATAAGATCATTAGAGAATCAAGCTGAAATAAGAGTGAGATTAAAAAGGAAGGTTTCTAAATTATATTTAAAATAGTCAATTGTAGCACAAGATGCAAAACAGGTTATTAATATAACATTACATAACATATTTATCCTCTTATGAACTAAAACAGCCTGAACACCAACTTAAATATTGTCAAACCTACTACGACATTAATAGTAATACGATTTTTATTCATATAGCGTTTCTAAAAACAAAGCTACAAATTGCTTAACAAACAAAATACAGTAAGTAAAGTAAAAATACATGAAACATAACCAGCAAACGCAATAAAAGGATATAATAAAATCTCGTAAAGCTACATTACAATAGTAAAAACTAGAATTAGGTTAAATCACAAAATGCATTACGGGAAAAGTAGATTTTAAGGAGGAATTAAGAATCAAAAGAACCTTAAAAATCTATTCTAAAACCTATTGGAAGCCACTTGAAAACCAACCTGTTTACTACGACTAAATTAAAAAGACTTAACATAACTTCAACTTCAACACAATCATCAAAAACACAAAATCGCTCAAACACAAACGGCCCAAACTTGAGGGGATGAGATCTGCAGCACGAGGTCGGCCATGTTTGCTCAGGAAGAAAGAACCAGGTGAGCTTCCTGTTTATCTTCTGCAGGCGGAGCCACAGCAGGAAGTAGACGCCCAGGTGAGGAAGGGGAGGAAGTAGGAGGAGATTTTCCACAGCAACATAACAAAGGTTAAATATATTTATCAATATAGAGTTGATGCAGCGTTTGGAGAACAGTGAGGAAGATAACACATAATTCATCAGATTTGTTCAGTGATTTAATGTTTGAAAGAAATAATAGTTTTACATTTATTGTGATAATTATGGTTATTTTTTTCTGGCCTGGCTGATTCCAAAGGAAGTGGGAGGTGAAATAGCGTTGGTGCAGTTCCCTTTATTGTCCAGCAGAGGGACTAACGAGCTGCTACATTCACATCTTTTATCTCAACTTCTTGTGAACTAAAAGAATTTGGTTGCAACTTTTTTTAAGCGACAGTGAGTGGAAAATAAGCAGAAAGTAAGGGATACTGCAGGTAGATATAAATTGATTGATTCATTGATTGATTGATTGATTGTTGGAAGTCCTTTAATCAGAAGCTATTGAGAACCTGTGCCATCCAGTATGAGATATTCATATAAAAAGCTGAATATACTGTTATAATAAAACAATAAATCTGTAAAAACATCAACCACAGACACAGAGGCTGTAGGTTTATTTATTTATTTTTGGAGGAGTGTATAAATATCATCCTGTTCCATACGATCTGTGGAGAACCGTGCAGACGAGCCACAGAGGAACATGAGAGGAACATGAGAGGAACATTATTTAACTGTCTGGTTTCTCTTTCCACTCAAACACTGTTAAGAATGAGTGTAGGTCTGTGAGTGAGGGGGCAAAGAGAGCAGAGTCCCGAGTCTCCAGTCCCCAAGTGGCAAGACTCCTCTGGCAGGGTTCCTTACAGCAGCAGAGTCAAGGATTGGGCTGTATTTTTGGAAGTGTGTGTGTGTGTGTGTGTGTGTGTGTGTGTGTGTGTGTGTGTGTGTGTGTGTGTGTGTGTGTGTTTGGTGAGGGGGGGGGGGGGGGTGTGGGGGGAGGGTTAGCCTTGTTAGGTCTGCTGAAATATTTCCAACAGCAGCGACTGTCAGGAGATAGCTGGTGGCAGCAGGGACAGGACAGGGGGAGAGAGAGGGGCTGTTTCTCTGAGGCCATGTAAGATCTCCGGCTCCTCATCCAGACTCATCCAGAAACAAATCCATTCGATCGTAACAACAAGTTATTGGCTCCAGAAGATGTTTAGAATCTAAGTGTGTGTGTGGAGTCGATCGTTCATGAAGAATCCAGCGCTGGAAGAATCTGGATCCAAATAAAGTGCGTCCTTCATGGACACAAACCAAGTCCAGAGGAAGACACCGGGACAGACCGAGCCCTGAGGACACCTCCGGTCCGTGTTCATGTCAGGTGGAGGTGAAGTCTCACTGACGGAGCTCCAGCCTTCATCCAGCTAACACAGCTTCACTTTCTGACCCGCGCGTAATTGCGCAGCGGCGGAGGCATGAGCGGGGGTCGCTTCGAGTTCGACGACGGTGGAGCTTACTGCGGAGGCTGGGAGGGGGGCAAGGCCCACGGCCACGGCATCTGCACCGGACCCAAGGGCCAGGGCGAGTTCTCCGGCTCCTGGAACTACGGCTTCGAGGTGGTGGGGGTCTACACCTGGCCCAGCGGGAACACCTACGAGGGCTACTGGTCGCAGGGGAAGCGTCATGGTCTGGGGGTGGAATCCAAAGGACACTGGATTTACAAAGGGGAATGGACTCATGGCTTCAAGGGGAGATATGGCGTCCGGCTCAGTGTGGGCAGCGGAGCCAAGTATGAGGGGACGTGGAATAACGGACTTCAGGATGGATACGGAACAGAAACATATGCTGACGGAGGTAAGAGCCACAGGAGGACACGCAGCTCGTTGACCTTTGACCTAAAGTACAACTGTGTAGAAATACAACAAGTCAAAGTCATGCATTTGACATTTGACTTAAATATATACTTAAAGTACAACACGTATGCAAAGTGAGCCCTTATGGATTCATCTGGAAGTTTGACCTATAAATAGCCAACTTTATTTATATGTTTCACTTGTAACGCACCTTGTTGGTGTGTTTTTAAAGGAGCCGCATAAAAAGAGACGTGTACAATTATTTATAGTTATTTATTATCTATGTTTCATTCTCACTACTTTGGTGGAACCAGGAGTTTTCTATATCAGGGGCCCCGGTTTACACTGAAGAGCCAATTACATGTTCCCAGCATGAAACCTGATTCAGTAAGATGACACATTCCTCGTTAGCTCTGAGCAGAACCACACATCTTTAAATATACTTTGAAAATTGTTCCACGTTCAAGCACATTGTGTTCTTAATAAAATATTATTATAACTTATTTATTGTTCGTATAAGTTGTTTATCTTCTTCTGAGAGGACAGGGGGACTTCAGGGGCCAATCAGATTTCAGCTGGGAGTTCTTTAACCACTGCTGGTTATATTTTGAATTATAAATCTGAATTTATCAAATTAACTTCACAAGTTACATGTAATATTCATGTACCTGTACCTGTACTTTACTTTCCACTTCTAAATTACTTAACTTTACACATCAAGCTAATTTGCGTCGTCCATTTTGGTTCAGAGAACTAAGTTCATTGCCGACGACATGAAAACAAACAAGCGAAGAAGATCTTCAAGGTTCATAACGTCGATTTAACCAGAAGAAAATATCACTCTGCTGCTGTCAGTCAGGAGCTGCTCTGGAAATCCAAACCCCACTGGAACGTTTCCGTTTGGTGAAAGTGTTCCATCAGGAGCGGAGGTGGAATAACTCAGATCGTTTACTTACATATATGAATATATTACTATTTTGGGGGGGGGGGGGGGGTTCTTTCAAAAGTTTGAAAAGGAAATAATAAAGTGAACTAAAGCGGAATTCCACCTCTTTGTGTTATGATATAATATATCGGATTATTGGATTATATGATAATATCATATATTCCAATAAGTGACACTACATGACAGGGTTGTGTTGAAATCTGTTAATAAACTTAGATATTTTAACACAACCCTGTCATGTTAGTGTGTATAAATCTGCAGTTAACTACTTTATTTCTTATTTTAATCTCTAAAAATCTATAAACTGTATTTTATTTATAACCCAAATCTGCAAAGTTACTTTAGTTTGTAGTATAATTGAAATAATATCATATTGATGTATGAACTACATAACTCAACATTAACATTGTCCTGGAATTAACTGAAATTTCTCGATTCTGTTCCACCACTAACCATCGTAAGTTTTTTTTTATTTCCTTCTTATCTCAAATTCCTTGTTTCCGTCCTTTAGTCTCTCTGGAAGCTTCTGGTGTTTCTCCTGAACGCTCCGAGTTCCTGAATGTAAACGTGTTGGTTGAATGAACCACATGTAAAACATCGATGGTAACGTGTTGGTTGAATGAACCACATGTAAAACATCGATGGTAACGTGTTGGTTGAATGAACCGTGTCGGACATGTAAAACATCGATGGTTCGGGTTAGCGGACGTTTCCCTCGTTACCAGCTGACTCATCAGCCTGAAGCCCACTGGGCTGGACGCTCTGTTGGGGGGGGGGGGGGGGGGGGGGGATGTGATAGCACCAGATGTCAGGATGTAATAATAGCCCACCAGCCCTCATGCCCTCCTGGCCTCACGGGCTGAGGCCTCGCGCTCACTTTAATCCACACGCATGTCAATTTTAGCATGAGCCCAAAACCCAGACATGACTTGTCAGCGAGTGCTTGACTGACGGAACCTTTTCACACCAGAGATTCCCGCACGACACTTCGGCACGAATAAACGTTTGAGCAGTTTTATATAGAGGGAAGTATTTTCTCTCCATAGTGTCAACGAGTTAACACGGGGACCAGAAACAGGCTCAGGCAACGACTAACGCTAATTAACGCTGACTGAGAAGTTGAGATTGTCTTCACTTTTGTAGGTTACAAAGTTTCGGACTCATTTTGACTAGATGATGACGCTGGAGGCAAAATGTGAAAGTATCAGTTCTCATGTGTGGAGCGTAGAAACCGAACGCTGCTTCTCCGGGTTCAGTTCTGACTCTGGGGACAGAAGGCCGACCTGACGACCTGACGAGCTGAGGGGTCGGGAACATAACCTGGCAGCAGATCAGAAATAGATGTGGGCCCTAAACCATTCTGTGCTTTACAAACCAAGAGTAGGAGTGTAAAGATCTCAGAACTGGAGAGATGAGATCCACTTTCTTGATCGTTTCTTTAGAGAGACCTGTGAACACACCATGCAAGGACAAGACTCACCCAATCCTGCTGAGCAATAAGTCCCTTAAACCTAGATATGTTCTTAAGGTGGTAATAAGATGATTAAGAATGTTTGAGTCTATGGCTACACCAAGATGTCTGGCTCGTGGTTTTTAACTTAACAGATTCAAGCTGACTTTTAATCAAACTTCTCTGCCTCCAAAAAACAATAACTAACCAAAGAAGAGCCTGACTCATATAATCTTTGATTTCGTAAATGCTTGTAATGGATTAACGTTCCCTGGTCGTGTACATTTTTCATGTCATCTGCAAAACTGTGGTAACATATTTAGTTGTTTTCCATTGTCTGTGGAAGTGGGAGCATGTTGAGCGGGAGAGGCCCCAGTATAGAGCCTTGAGGAATCCCATATGATTGTATTTCTCTGCTCAGGTGAAAACTCCCTGTGCTTTAAGTAGGATTCAAACCTGTTCAGTGCCAAAGTTCTATGTTATTTCTAAATAATAATAAAGTCCCTGTCCTCTGACGTTTGCAGGTACTTTCCAGGGTCAGTTCACCGGTGGGATGCGGCACGGCTATGGTGTTCGTCAGAGCGTCCCCTACGGGATGGCGGCAGTGGTCCGCTCCCCGCTCCGCACGTCTTTGACCTCCCTGCGCAGCGAGCACAGCAACGGCACCGTCCTGCAGCAAGACATCCCCCTCATCACCACCACCAATGCCTCAGGTGAGGAGATGCAAGTCGCCACCCCCACCCACCTGGGACCGTCCCGCGGGGGCTTCGCCCTCACGCTCCAGGTGGACCCCGAGGCCATGAAACCCAAGAAGAAGGGTCTGTTTCGCAGGGGCTCTCTGCTCGGCAAGCTGAGGAAGTCCGACTCCAGCACCTCGCTCTCCAGCCAGAAGAGCAAGCTCAGCTTCCTGAGGACAGAATCCGCCCTGAGCTCCAACGCCAGCGACACCAACTCCACCATCAGCATCGGGGACGAGAGCCTGGCCGGGGCCGAGGATTTCCCCCCCGTGGAGGCCGACATCGACGCCACCACCACAGAGGTCTACATGGGCGAGTGGAAGAACGACAAGCGCTCGGGATACGGAATAAGCGAAAGGTCCAGCGGGCTGAAGTACGAGGGCGAGTGGATGAACAACCAGAGACACGGCTACGGGAGCACCACCTTCGCAGAGGGAGGGAAGGAGGAGGGCAAGTACATGAACAACATGCTGGTGAAAGCCGTGAAGAAGAGGGTGATCCAGCTGAAGGGAACCAAGATCAAGCAGAAGGTGGAGCGAGCGGTGGAGGGAGCTCAGAGGGCGGCGGCCATCGGCAAGCAGAAGGCCGAGATCGCTGCTTCCAGGTGAGAAGAGTCCGAGGAAACAAACGATAAACATGTGCTTCTTTTTCCAAACTCAATCAGTGATGGAATCTATAGGTTTTTAATCAACCAGACAAAGCAGTTGACTAAAGTGACGTTAATAAAAGATAAAGCTCTTAGAATGATTAAAACAAAAATACAAACTTCTCTTGAGCTTTTCAAATAGACAAAGTTTTGGAGATAAGATTTCAAAGAGTTCCGTGAACAGAGAAAGTAAACGAGACAAAATAAAAACCAGACACTTCATTTATTCTGAGCCGCCCACTGACCTATACGTATATTATTATAAATTATTATTATAGATAAGAAATAATGAGAACACAGGCTAAAGGGACCAAAGGAATTTCCTATCAGACGCTTGACACCCAGAGCCCATCATGAGTCTCTATATTGGATATAATATATATATATATATAATAATGATCCTCTATTCCTGAGCTGGGAGCACATGAGACACTGTAAGACAAAACCTCACTAGCGAGCAGAACAACCCCCGAGGTCAACAACACAAATCAATCCAGACACAAAAATACAAATGACACAAAAGAGAAATGGAGCGTACACACATGAACTGGAGTTTGTCTGTGACCGTACATGGACGCAGTGTTTTTGTCCACAGTCGTCTTCAGCACCTGAAATAAGCTCCGTGTTTACAGACTTGTTCTGACGGAGCGCAGACCCCCGTCCCAGCAGATCCAAATCTAAATATTGTGCTGTGAGGATGAGCAGTAATGGGCCAGTGTGCATCGTGTCAGTGCTTCACGCTCACAGCTCATCTTCAGGCGCCTGGACCGGCAGAATGGAAGCAAGCACTTGGTGTGTTTATGAAATTATGAACCAGAATATATTAAAAAAAAAAAAACACAGGATACATCAGAAAAACTTCTGAAATCCCTTTTTTTATGTATCTTTAGACCCTTCAGCTCAGCCTGACCTCTGAACTAAACTACCAAACTATTAATAAAGTAGTTAACACAACGGCCTGGAGTCACTTTCTGCAGAGAGAAAACTATAACTTGTGATTCCTCAAGTGGGAGTTTGAACAAGGGACTTCTACTTGTAGTATTTATACATTCTCATGAGTCGTTTTCAGACGTGAACTCCTGAGCATGTGCACAGAACTGGGTCCGGACCTTCTCCACAGTTTATTAGACATTATCAACACATGTGCGGCTCCACTTTTGATCCTGAATGGAGCCGGCCGGAGAAACTCTGGAGAAACTCTGGTGAAACTCTGGAGAAACTCTGGAGAAAGTCGGGAGATTATCCGGAGTTCAGTGCATGTCTGGAAGTAGCTATATTTGTACTTTCCCTGAAGTACTGGATATTAATACTTCTCACGTTTTCCATGATGCAAACTTCTCCGCAGTGTAGCATGAATATTAAACTAAAGTCCTGTGTTATATAAGCAGTGGAGACATGACACATCTCCTGGACGCTCTATGATCCTCTGGCGAAGGCGCAGACGGTTATAAATACAACCTGTGCTCTGCCTGGGAAGCCAGACCCGGCCTCTTCCAGAGCAGAGAGGTACACGTCTGCACCCGGACGCTCTGTGGACATTGTTGTGTTGCGTGGGCCGGCAGCCGCGCGTCTGGAGGAGGACCTGTGTGGCAAGACGGGGTGTAAATGACGCACACACAGGGGCCCTGCGGTCACAGAGGAGCCCTGACTAAATATGGACACGCACACTCCTGCTGTATCACAATCACAGGGGAATGCAACAGCTGATTATCCCCCCCCCGCCCTCCCCTCCTCCTCTCCAGCCTCCATCTTTCCTGCCTGGTCACAGACACACACACAGACTGTGTGCTTACACTAACTCACACTGGCTCTTCTATTGTTTCCCTCACATTTGTCCAGTTGAGGCAAATCGAAAACTCGCCCCAGAGTCGCACAACTCTTCCTCAACAACACAACTCTTCCCCAACAACACAACTCTGCAGCGTAGACTGCTTGTAGACAGTTTTTGTCAGCGCCTGTAAACTGCAGCTCCTCTTCTTGACAGTTAGAGATCACAGGTCTGAGACCAGCTTGTGTCAGCAGTGGTGTCAAATGGTTCCGCGGATATAAATATGACACAGCTCATAAGCAAGTGCCTGGGTATAAAGGGTTAGTGTATATATGTACCACACCTAGCTTTAGTTGTGCAGCTTGGATTACACAGTGTTCTGCTGATTCCAGTGTTTTGTGCGGCCTGTAACATTTGTAAACACGGTTCAGGTCTGACCTCAGTGTGGGAGTGTTCCGCCTGTTTTTATAAGTTACTTGTTTAATGAGTAATAAAGTCCCAGAGGAGAAAATAGCCGGTGAGTGATTAGATGAGATCTCTGAAGCTGGTCCTCGTGTGACCTCTTGACGATGTTGCACTTAGCAGCTAATAGGGTTTTCCCACCGAGCAACAAAACCACTTCACACGGGGCATCGCTGGAGTCGAGTCGTTCATGTGGGGGTGCAGGACGCTGCACCCCCCACATGGTTAAAGGTTAAAGCTGTGGCAGTGGTACCTACAGCACTTATGCAGTAGGGGGCGCTGCTGTTGTTGACGAGCAGGTGACAGGTCGCAGGTGTTAGCCCGAGTGTCTGCAGGATTGAGCTCCGACTTTTGGAGGAGTTTTGCATTTTTGTACACGTGAACATTTGTTTCCTCCTGAGATACTTTTTGTTTTTCATGGGCTCATTGGGACATCAGATGATATATTTTTCTAGGAGACTGTTTGGAGAAAATCCTGAGAAATTCTAGAGTCGCACTCGGACCTTTGCGTTGTCACAAACAGTCCCTCAGGATAATGTCAGTGGATTACCTGGAGTTCAGTTCCTGTCTGACAGCAGATCAGCACTGCAGTGTGGCTGCTGGAGCTGCAGACCTGCAGCAGGAGCTGGAAAGAAACAACCAGATTCAGATGCTCGACTATAATCACTGGTGTACGTATAACATTAATACCAGCTCTGTACATGACTGGAGCTCGTCATGCTAGCAGCAGCAGAGTGAGCGAGGAGAAGCACCGACAGCGAAGGCAGAACACAAGCACTGAACTCTCTAAACGACCAATCACAGACCTGCTGACATCAAATCTCTCTCACGCACATCGACATCGGTGGGAAAGAATCCGCCTCCAGAGATTAATCGACGTTGACAACTTTTTGGGAATAGCTGACAACTACTGACATGTAGTAATCGTGAAGTGATTTATTCGTCTTTTTTTAAAGGGACCAATTCACTCTGTCACACTCCCCCTGTCCTTCACACACACACACACACAAACACACACACACACACTGCACACTGGAACAGGACCTTCCAAACAGATCCAGTGGCACATGCCAGACTGACAGAATATCTCTTGCCATCAGCGGCCTCCAGGACAACTGCAGCCGGACGATAAACAGATGGTGACAAACCAGCAGCACAGAAGGACGTGCGAGAGAAGAAAGGATTTTATTGCTCAGGATAAACGTTACATAAAGATTTATGGTTCAGATCATTCTGTGATCTCAGACAAGCTGTGGGTGGTGAAGACGGGACCGAGTCTCTTTCTGCAGCTCCAGTGCAACAGGCAGCTCCAGCAGGCGACCCTAAAAGCACAAGGGGTATTTAGGTCACAGTGTCAAATGTCATGTTTGGTTGCAGAGACACTCTGGAGGACGGACACAGGCTGCAGCAGTTACACAATGTAAAGGGACGGAAAAGGCTTTGGTTGAATTCTTTTTTTGTACCAAGACAGATATTCTTCCTTCTTTTACTTCCCACAATAATAATAATAATATTTGTTGCCTTTCAAAACAGTTACAGAGCTACAAGCTGCTTCACAAATAAAGTATACGTGCAAAGTTAGCACATCATAGGAAAGCCAGATCAGTAATGTGATAAAAAAAATTAAAAAATAAAACAATCAAATAAAAACTTTTAAGGCATTTAAAGACTTTAAAAACTGAGTCGGTGATTCTGCTGATCTGATGTTGTTCCACAGCGTCGGAGCTAAAACCATAAAAACATGATGCCCCTTTGTTTTAAACCCGGATCGTGAACATCAGATTCTCCGATTTCATGGTGTCAGAGCAGAGTGACAGGTTCAAAGGGCTGAAACACAAAGCGGAGACAGATCCTGTGATGATTCGAAGGTGATTAATTAATTAAAATGAATTCTGCAGTGGACCGGGGAGCCAGTGACGCTGCAGAGCTCTGTGTCCACTTCCTCTGGTGTCTGATGAAACATCACAGAGAACAAAGAGACTGCAGAAATCTTAATGCGACGATAATCAGGATGTTATGAACTTATCATAAAATAATAAATAAAAACCAAACTTATCAGAACCGTGAAGATTTGTACAAACATCAGTCTGATAAGAACGACCTGAAAGGACAGGAACCTGAGAGACATTTATGAGATGATTGTTTTGTGGTGTGTTGAGTGATATTTCTAATTTCTCCTCCTTGGGACGATCAACCAAGGTCACAACTACATTTAATCTACTTTTGGTAAAAAATAATTGCTTTCGTTGTAATGGTTAAGGTCAAGGTAAGCATTTAAGGAGTGGTTGATATCAATGGGGATCCTCTCCCCCATAAGGATTTATGTGTAATAATTTGTAAACAGGTAAACAGCAGCTGCGTGTTTCAGTTATAACGTGTGAGGTTGTGAGGATGTTCGTGGAAGAGGGGGGGCAGACTGTGTGAGGACAGGTGGAGCTCATCGATCACACAGGAAACCCCGGGAGTCTGTAATTGTTCCAGTGGGAAGCAACTTCCCTGCTGAGTTGTCAAGTGGACTGGGAGACTATTTCCAGCTCAGGGTAAAGTTACAAGTATCCTCAGAGTAATCACAATCAGTAATTCTCACAGTTAATGTGGCACAAATTACAGCAGCCTCGCAGCTGCCAGCTTTTTCAGTCAACGGGTCGACCACTTTGGTCCAGACTGAAATATCCCGACAACTATGGGATGGATCTCCACGTTGTTGAAAGTCATGGACCCCAGAGGATGAACCCTGCTGACGGGGTCGACCCCTCTAGTTTTCCTCTGAAGCTTCACTGTGTTTTTTAGATCAAATGTTCAGTTGAACTCAGAAATTCATTTTGATTTCACAAACTCATTTGCATCAGAAAACAAGAACCTCCCGGACACATTGAGGGTATTTCCTCAGATTTGGTACAAACGTTAGACTCGAGGACGACCTGATTTGATTTTGAAGGTCAATGGTCAAGGTCGCTGTGACCTCACAAAGCTGTGACATCACAAAGCCCTAAAGGAACATGTTATATGAAGAAAGCCTCAGATAATCCTTTCAAAATTGGTAAAAAATAGTGGTCAGAGGTCAAATTGGGTCAATCAATCAATCAAATTGTATTTGTATAGCCGATATTCACAAATCACAATTTGTCTCATAGGGCTTTAACATGGTGAGACATCCTCTTTCCTTAACCTTCAGCAAGAGTCAGGAAAAACTACTAAAAAACTTTTTTATAGGGTAAAAATACGTAGAAACCTCAGAGAGACACATCTGAGGATCCGTCTCCCAGGACGGACAGAAGTGCAATAGATGCCACGTGTAGGAAAACATTAAGATTAAAGTCTTAAGCAGCATTGATGAGGGTAAACATCTTGAAGGATAACTTCAATACTATATGTCAAGCAGTCCAGCTGCAATCAAAGTCTATGGTCAGCAGCCAGCAAGATCATGATCCACCATCCACATCTGATCCACTATAGTCCACAGTCAAGGTCAATGTGACCTCATATGAGTCTAGAAAGAATGAAGTGGACTGGAACTGCACTGGTTTGGGTAATATGGTCCAGTGGCAGGTGAGTTACCAACTGCGTACATGAAACTATGTGCAGAGCAAGAAACTTACATAAATGCTATTTTCATGCCGCTGATGCTTTCAATGAATAGTGAATTACGTTGCTTCTGTCCCCCCCCCCCCCCCCCCCCCTGCAGGACGACCCACGCGAAGGCCAAGTCGGACGGAGCTGAACAATCGTCTCAAGCGTCCAACAGCGAGTCCAGCATCGCCCGGCTGGTCGCCAAGGAGCTCTCCCCCTCCTTCTACCAACCAGGTCAGTGGAAACCGGAACTAGACGTGAGGAGTTCCACAAAATGGAAAGAACACAAACAAACACCAACGTCGCCTCCTTGAAAAAAGATAATACAGCGCTCCCTGTTCTCAACCTTTTTCTATAATAGGATGTTCATAATTATATATAACAAATTCCTGTGTGACATGAATCCACGCGAAAATCCTCACCTTCATCTTATATTCATGGATATAAATAGTTTGGTGTTTGCTGCATTGCCATTTGCACTCTGGCGTTATTGAACGTTAGGTTTTTACCATCCTCGCGGACAGTCGCACCTCACAGGATCAGTTTCAGTTGTGCGTGTTCCTGCCAGTAGCACACAAAGCAGTTCCCCCCCCCCCCCCCCCCCCCCCCCCCGAAGGCCATAGATTTTATATTTCTGTCCCTGTACATCCCTCCAGCTTGAGGCTAACGATAAGATTAGTCGCATTTGAATGTCTAAAAAAGGAACGTCTTATTGGACAGAAGGGATCATATCAGTTTCATTGGGACTCTGGTAACACACAACAGCAGGAGCAGCCATTTTGGAGCCTCTAGCACTTTCCTCCTGCTTTCTCCCCCAGCAGAGCGTAGAGGCATCAGACGGCTTCCTGCAGGAACTGTGACTAATACAACAAATGGATGATGCTCTGCTGTGCACTGCTCCGTCAGAGATCTCTTACCAAGGAGATAGCAACACAGGCAACACACATCATGTGTCGGTATCTGCACCATCTGGTTTACTTTCACTGGGGAAAACAATGGTGCAGCCTCACCATTCAGAAAATAAACTGTGAGGAACTGATATATATATAGAAACAGCTGTGTCTGTGTAGGAAAGGCCTGATGCATTTTAATATCTGCTGCTTTCTCTCTCTGCCATGAACACTCACACCTTTGTGTGTAAGGAAATGTCCAATAAATGTCGTTTAGTAAAAAGTACACTATTTCAACTTGAGGAATTAAAGTACAAAGTAGTATAAAATAGAAAGTAAAATACATATCTACTGAAGTATAGCCCCTGAGTGAATGTACTTCTCATTTACTCAGGTAAAGTGTTTCCTTTTGTTCTCATCTTCTTTCTTAAACTAGAACCAGAGGTGATAGTGATTATTAAAACAATGGATAAGATTAAACTAACGTGGTGACATCCCTGGTCTCCCCCAGGTCCTGAGTATCTGAAGAAGAGGATGTTCCAGGAGGTGGTGGAGGGCAGCGAGACCACAGACATTGTCATGCATGAGCCGCTGTTGTCTGAGGAGGAGCCCCCGCCGACCCCGCCCGAGAGCCCCCTCATGAATGAACTGGACAGCCTCAGGCCTGGCTCTTCTCCAGGCCGCACGCCCTCCCCCAGCCTGGGCATCATCAGCAAGGAAGACCCTAAACTCCTCAGTCCAGGGAGCTGGAATGAAGACAGAACCAGTAAAGGTGGTGGCAGCAGAGGAAGCAGTAAACCCAACAGCCGGCCCAGCAGTCGCCCCACCACCCCTTCAAACCCTGCTCCAGCTGCCCCTGAAGGAGGAGGGGGGCCCAGCAGCCGCGGCCCCTCTCGGACCCCCAGCCGTCAGAGCAGCAAGAACGAGCAGGGCTCCGACCTGGAGATCAAGCCCCTGCAGAAGTTTGAGTCAGAGTCCAAAGCTCCGGACGCGTCTCCCGTGGCCCCAGTAAGGAATAGCCTCATCTCCCACTATGATGAAGAAGAAGCTCCGCGCCCCTCTGCCAAGGCGCCCAAAGCTGTCACCCCCGAGCCCGAACCCGCAGAGATCCAACCTGAGAGAGCGCCACCAGTCCCAGAGCCAGCGCCCATCGTCTCCGAGAACAAGGTGGAGTCCAGGGAGGTGAGCAGGCCGTCCAGCAAAGCAGAGACGAAGCCGGTACCGAAACGACAACCAAGCCCAGCTCCGGTACCGAAACGGCAACCCAGCCCAGCTCCGGTACCGAAACGGCAACCCAGTCCAGCTCCCTCCCCGAAACCTGCACCCACCCCTGAACCTAAAGTACTACCAAAGCAGGTGGAAGCCGTCGTTGCCAAACCGGCTCCGAAGGTGGAACCCAAAGTGGAAAGTCGACTGAAGCCCATTGTGTCCAACCCGTGTGAGGAGGCGACTGCAGAGTCTCTGGAGCTGGAGGTAAATACACATCCAGTGTTAGATTATTTCAGGAATGTCAGTTTCCATGATTTCTTTTTATATCTTAACTATACTGGGAAAGCTGTCATGATGTTTTGTTCTGACGTTCTCGCTCCCCAGAGGATGAACCCTAATGACTTTTATGATCTTTTACTTAGAGCACCACCAGCGGGTCAAAATAAATATTAATATTGTTTGTTTAAATTAGCATTTAGCTCAAAGTTCATGCTCAGTTCAGGGGCCGCATCCTTCAGAGCCCATAGGTAAATTGTGGCCCCTTTGTGGCCCCCCATTTAGAAAAAAAACTAGATCCGCCCCTGGTTCTTTAATTATGATCTGATCCACGATCTGATTCTTAGGTTTATGATCCGTTGCAGTAATGACAACAACAACCACTGTCCTCACGACCACCTCTTTGTTCTTCCAGGGCCCGAACACCATCATGATCTGCATGGTGATCCTGCTCAACATCGGCCTGGCCATTCTCTTCGTACACATTTTGTCATGAGATGTTTTCCTCCGACTCAGGTGATCTACAGTCCGCCATTTTGAACAAGTGACGCGGAGAAATCACAATTTTATTCACGTTTTCACAATCTGCTGGAGTCCATTAACACAACCTGAAGACCGACCTTTTATATTAATAACCCTAATCTGGCTTTCAAGTGAATTTTATCTACTTATTTGTCCTTTTGTTTATATTTTAGAATGTTTCATTATTTGGTTTCTCTTTTTAGATTCACTGATTCTAGATTCAAGCACAATATTAATATTTAAGGTTTTAGTTGATTTTGTTCACTTTCACACATCTATTCTTTTTAGGTTTAAGAATTGTGTTGATTTATTCTGTGTGTGTGTGTGTGTGTGTGTGTGTGTGTTTATATGAGAAGTGCTGTATTAATGGTCTAAATCGGTTACCTGCAGGTCGCCTGCGGTGTTGGAGAGAGATGGCGTCCCTCCTCTTCAGAAAGGAGCAGAGATGGAAAAAGGCTACTGACGGGAGAAGGAGGAAGATGAAGAGGAAGAGGAGGAAGAGGAGGAGGAGGAGCAGAGCCCCATGCAGGCGGCCACCGCTCTGCTCAAGGTTTTTCTCGGTGTGACTGTGTGAGGCTCTTTCCTCTTTCCAGAGCTGAGAGGAAGTGAAGGACATTGACTGACAAGATTCATCTGGATCTGGAGGTGTGTGTTAAAGGGTTGTGGGGGGGGGGGGCAGGGCTGGAGGGCGGCAGCAGGGTGACACAAAGAAAAAGAAAAAAGGTTTTTAAAATACACTTATGAAGTTAACGAGTTAGTTAACTAGTGAACTTAGGTTCAGGAGCAGGACCACGCTTCCACCTCTAGTCACCCGTCAACATTTACCTGGTTCACACGTCACAGCATCCCTTTGTTCCCCCTCCTGGAGAAAGAGAAAAGTAGAGGGCCCACCCTCATCCCTTCATCCTCATCCCTTCATCCTCATCCCTTCATCCTCCTCCCCTCATCCCTATATAGATTTCCATTCAAACCTTTGAATCACTTATTGCTGGGGCGTGGTCCTGGTGAATGATAATTATGTTTTGTCACAGGTTTGTAGTTGCCAGCTGCAGGAACGTTGCTCACACACACAGACTTAATATTCTCTCCACCCGCAGCAGACGTGTGGAGGATTTAAAGGTGATCCTGTTGTTTTGATCACCTGCTTTGTCCACGGTTTGGGTTGAGCAGCCGAGGAGGATCCGTTAAGTAGGAGGCTGAAACTGTGTGTGTCAAGTACTGCTGCATACTGAATCTAATGTTCTGTCAAGTTGTTGTTTTTTCGCCCTGTTGCTCTTGACTGTCTTAAGAAAGACTCCAAAGCATCATGAGTTTTATTTGCCAAAAAAATCTGTATTTGAGTCCGTGTGTGTTCGACACTGTGAAAGATTCTGTTCTCTCGCTGCCTCCACTGTCACGCTGAAGGAAACCGGAAGGTCAATGAGTTCCACTGCTCCTGTGTTTGTTGTGCACTGCTGCTACACACCCGGGAGGTTTTAAATGAGTTGGGACGGTTCTTCAATAGGATGAGCGAGCAGAACATGGAGGCTGTATGTTGTAGCATGTTTGCTTTAGTCGACAGAATCATATGTGTTTGCCTGTAGGTGTTGTCACGTATGTTCCAGTGTAGAGAACTTCCACTGCTTCATATTCAGGGCCTGTTGAGCTTTTAGAGCCAAACATCAACTTTTGTACGCATGAGGGCACTTTGTGTGTATGGGTCTGTGTTTTTGTACCATTTTGAAGTGCACATCTTTTCAACGTTCAAAATATTCTGATAATATGCAGCCCCTGAATTTATTTATTTCCCAAAAGGAGTTAGTCAGATTACCTCGTGACCGTGAGCTGGAAGGATCCTTAACGCCGTGTCTTACATTGAGAGGAGCACTCTTCACGTGTGGAGGCGAATATTTTCCCCGTGTTGTGAATACATGGGGATTTTAAAAAGTGAGGTTCTTAGCTGCACCTTTAATGAATCTCCTATGATTTAATAATTGGAAAACATTTTCAACTGGTAATTCTGTCTCAGTTCATTCAGCCAACTGACAGATTAACTCAGCCGAACGTGCAATAAAACTAGTTTTCACACGGGTCAGTGTAATGTAGAAGCCATTTTTGTCAGTTTTAGTGCATCAAAATAAAACTAAATATCATTGCTGAATTTGACACAAGTGTTTGTGTGGCTGAACGTGGCCAAAACTACAAAACTCAAGATTAAATAAAAACTTTTACAACATTTGTGAATGTGTTGTGTTTTTATGAATCAGTCAGAAGTGTCATGTTGGTTCATTATCTACAGATCCAGGATAGAAACAGCAGAACTCAGTATTTTGAAACCCCACCTGTCTGTCAGCAGGAGACGTCCCTGCCCACAGTTCAAACCACACCCTCTTCTATTGTCTCACCAGGACACCGTCTGTTTGGTTCTCAGGCAGAAACACAATCAACTTAATCAATACAAATGAAATCTGAAAGTGACGTTTATAGACAAAATGCTGCACAGGTCACTGAGTGAATCGAGTTTATCTGACCTGCAATAATTTCATGATGCAAAATGGAGGCATCAGCTGCTGATCACCACTGCCCCCAGGTGGCTGAACTGAGTGGGTTAGGGGGTTTTGTTTAAAATTAAAATATCAATAAATTCATGTGAGAAATGGACACTGTAAAGGAGTGAGCTTCAACAAATATACAAAATGGACTCCATCTTGGTTCATATTGCAAATCATGTTGTGAAATGCTGCAATAATCCAGCTTTCATCATGAACAACTCAATCATAACTTAAACCACAGCAGACAGAGCATTTCCTAACATAATCCATTTAAAAAGGTAGTCAGTGGACTGGTTTATCACTTCCTTATTTATTTAATGTTGCAGGCTTTAATTTTGTCAGTTGTTTTATAGATTAACACCTTTGATTGTAATCATAAGTCCTCCGATTCTTGAAAATAAATGTCTCTCAAATGGATTTTTAATGGAGGAAGCCTGGATTAGTGTCGGTCATTTCCTGAAGTATTAAGAAACAGTTTGAGTTTAAGAGAATCGGCTCATCAAAGCAAATCACATCTTTTAGATGGTCACAAATTATATTCTAAATGTTAAAATGTGTAGAACAAAGTCTGTGGAATAAAGATTATATATATATATATATATCCATCTATATGGAGAGAAAATGAGGAAACAATATTACGAGTCAATTCACTTTATTAACAAAATGACACAGGTAAATACAAGGGAATGTATACATGATTAATACTCCTCCCCTTCCTCATCATCCTCTCCCACAGTATCAGCTCCGACCTCCTCGTAATCCTTCTCCAGAGCAGCCATGTCCTCCCTGGCCTCGGAGAACTCCCCCTCCTCCATACCCTCACCCACATACCAGTGCACGAAGGCCCTCTTGGCGTACATCAGGTCAAACTTGTGGTCGAGCCGAGCCCAGGCCTCAGCGATGGCGGTGGTGTTGCTCAGCATGCACACGGCCCTCTGGACCTTGGCCAGGTCTCCACCAGGAACCACAGTGGGTGGCTGGTAGTTGATGCCGACCTTGAAACCAGTGGGACACCAGTCCACAAACTGGATGGAACGTTTGGTCTTGATGGTGGCGATGGCGGCGTTCACATCTTTGGGCACCACATCTCCACGGTACAGGAGGCAGCAGGCCATGTACTTACCATGGCGAGGGTCACATTTCACCAGCTGATTGGCCGGCTCGAAGCAGGCGTTTGTGATCTCAGACACTGTTAATTGCTCGTGGTAGGCCTTCTCTGCAGAGATGACGGGGGCGTAGGTGGCCAGAGGGAAGTGGACACGGGGATATGGCACCAAGTTGGTCTGGAACTCGGTCAGGTCCACGTTGAGGGCACCATCGAAACGGAGGGAAGCAGTGATGGAGGAGACAATCTGACTGATCAGCCTGTTCAGGTTGACGTAGGAGGGACGATCGATGTCCAGGTTCCTGCGGCAGATATCATAGATGGCTTCGTTATCTACCATGAAGGCGCAGTCAGAGTGCTCCAGGGTGGTGTGGGTGGTCAGGATGGCGTTGTAGGGCTCCACCACTGCAGTGGACACCTGGGGGGCGGGGTAGATGGAGAACTCCAGCTTGGACTTCTTGCCGTAGTCGACGGACAGACGCTCCATCAGCAGGGAGGTGAAGCCAGAGCCGGTGCCACCGCCGAAGCTGTGGAAGACCAGGAAGCCCTGAAGACCAGTGCACTGGTCGGCCTGAAGACATGAGAGGATAAGAGATATTATGATTTGAGTAAATTTGAAAAACGAACTCCTGAGATCAAGTTGAGATCAAGTTACTCACCAGTTTGCGGATCCTGTCCAGCACAATGTCAATGATCTCTTTGCCGACGGTGTAGTGTCCACGGGCGTAGTTGTTGGCAGCATCTTCCTTCCCAGTGATCAGCTGCTCAGGGTGGAACAGCTGGCGGTAGATTCCAGAGCGAACTTCATCTGAAGAGACAGAGTCAGTCAGAAATGATTTAATAAATCAAGTTTGATTTAATAAATCAGAGTAACCGCGGTCTCTACATTTCATGACAGCTTACCGATGACAGTGGGCTCCAGGTCCACGAAGACGGCTCTGGGGACGTGCTTCCCTGCTCCGGTCTCACTGAAGAAGGTGTTGAAGGAGTCGTCTCCTCCTCCGATGCTCTTTTTGCCACCAGGCATCTGTCCGTCCGGCTGGATCCCATGTTCCAGGCAGTACAGCTCCCAGCAAGCGTTACCGATCTGGACTCCGGCCTGACCAACGTGGATAGAGATGCACTCACGCTGTGGAAGGAGAAATATTATTCAACCACGTGTATTTATCCATTTATAAAAATGAAAAAGAAAAAAAAGGCTTTAAGCAAGTGATCCCATGTGCACTGGTCCTGGAGCTAATGCATGATCTGAGAAGAAAGGAGCTCTTGTGAGGATCATCTCGATTAGGGTCACCTGACAGATGATGTACATTCATTATTTACCCTCTGAGCAGGAAACGCTTCCTGGACAAAGACACCACAGAGCAGCTGATTATTCAGACATGCGGTTAATGGAGGAGAAAAGGAAAAATAACTCGTTTGGAAGACAAAGAATCTTCATGTGAAAGAGATTTTGATCAAACACAGCTGGAGTCGAACTAAACATGAAAGACGAGATGTAACCAGAGCAGGGGCTCCTCAGAGGTGTCGTCTGAAAGGGCCTGTGGTTGTGGGGTCGAGGCCTGAAGCCTCATGGGTGGATTAGACCACAGGCCTGCGTCACGTCAGAGAAACAGAGACCGGGCTGCTCTCAGGGAGGGACCCGGCCCAGGGGCTTAGTTCTGGGACACTTTTACCTCCCGAGTCGTGGTGCTTTCTTTCTAACCTCCCGCCCCAGCAGGGGTTCGAAGCAGGCGGTAAAACGGGCCTGATGGCGGCGGAGAGCCCAGAGCTCCTCTAACTGGATCAAACTGGATCAGGAGGAGCAGGACACTCCGGCTCCACTTGAATCTGAGCCGCTTCCGGTTCGGACTCCACTACGACCACGGAAACACACATTCTGCTGCTTCACCCACTCGGTGCGTCGTCACGTTCACTTCCTGTTTTAAAAGCTGCAGCTGCTTTTTAAACTGAGTCAAACTAAACTCCAGAGATTTGAGAACACGTGATTTAAAGAGTGTTTTTCCTACTCACCATGATTCCTGGAACAATAAAGATCAAAAACGAGGAGACGCTGATTTGCTTCGTGCGACAAGACTCAATCTGTCCTGCGTTGGAAGCAACTGAACCAGTGCAGCCGTTACACGGGGAATTTATACCGCCTGAGCCCGGGGGACAAAAGGACGACTGTGATTGGTCCAGGGCTCCACATGTGACCTTTTCCTATAGGTCCAATCGAAAGAGACTGCGCAGCTTGTTAAACTTTATGAACTACACACGGAAGTAAAGTTCATAAAGTTTGAATTGAATTGAATTGAATTGAATTGAATTGAATTGAATTGAATTGAATTGAATTGAATTGAATTGAATTGAATTGAATCGAAATAAATTTAATTATATTACCAAAAATAAGATAAATGAAATCATATTGAAAATGTTGGTAAAGATCAATAAATTGAATAATACAAAATTAAATAAAATTCGATTAACTCCGTAACTCAAACACAACAAAGAATACATTGAATTAGATTGAGAAATAATATTTTAATTAAAATAAAGTATATTTTTAATTCAAACACAACCAGAAAATTAATGAATGAGATTAGAACATTATTTTATTTTAAATAGAATCAAACAAAAAAAATCACTTAATTCAGACATAACAAAAAGCTAAATAAAATGAGGTAGAAAATGAAAATAAAATAAACCAAACCATCTATTTAACCTTAAAATACAGACAAGAATATTTTTCTTTATCTTCAATTAAATCAAAAATAAAATAATAGGTAGGCGGCGTAAGAAATATGAAGCCATCAATAAAGTTCAGTAGTTCTGGGCTGTTTTGGTTCTACATGTAAACAACTACACAACTTAAATACAGACAAAAAGTTAAATGAGATGAGACTGAATTTCCCTTCATTCAGTCTCAGTGGGCGGCTGTGGCTGAGGGGGTAGAGTGGTAGTCCTCCAACCTGAAGGTCGGTAGTTCGATCCCCAGTCTGATCCATCTGCATGCCGAAGTCTCCTTGGGCAAGATGCTGAACCCTGAATGCCCCCCCAATAGAATAACAAAGTGCTGCGAATAGATGCACTGTATGAATGTGTGTGAATGTAGAACTGTACTGTAAAGCGCTTTGAGTGTTCATCACGACTAGAAAAGCTCTATATAAATACAAAACCATTGACCATTTCCCTTCATAGAAAACAGTCGCTATCTGGGCATTTCCCAGCCTTAAATATATTTGCTGCTTTCCCTAAATCTTCCTCTGATATAAGTCGAACATGGTCTACATTTTACTGATCCCTCACCTGTGATAATTTAAGATCCGCTGTATGTTTTGCAGTATCCTGGGCAAAGGGGCTGATCTGGTCTGGGCTCCGGAGCTGTTCATAACTCTTGATGAATTATTGTGCTCTGATGCCCTTACATGTAGTTACTGTCTTTGTACGGTTGTTGTTTTATTAATCATGTATACAAAGAGCTTCAGGGGTTTTGGGCCGTTGTCATCATATGTTTCTGTTTGGTAAATATCAAAGACCTTTAAACTCTCTCTGTAAGCAAGTATCTAAACTCTGTGTTTAATTGACATGTAATTCATTTCAGAATACTGTAGCTGAGTCCTTTGTTTGCTTGATGTTTTAATTCCATTATTTTCATTTTGATTTCCAACTCTATAATTTATATTTCACGTGTCTTCTTTTTAAAGACTTCTGTCTGATATCTGCTTTTTCTCCATCTGGGAGGGTTTAAGGAGCGATTGCACTAATTTCCTTTATTTTAAGATTGTTTTCTTAACAACTTGTTGTATTTTATTTGTTTGAAACTGTCATTCAACAGAGTGTTATTTATTCTCCAGGCTGATCTTCCTTTTCCATATCAATGTTAATCGTTGGTATTTTAGGGGCGTGATCGGATGTGACCTGTTTCACAGCTTCTTACTCTGGACAGAACCTTTTTGAACATAAAGTAGTCAAGTCTGGAGTAGCAGTTGTAGGAATTAGAGTAAAATGTACTATCTCACTCAGAGTGGAATGTTCTCCAGATATTTATCAAACCTATTTCTGATGATGCACTTTTCACGGCTTTAACGTTTGATAGCGACCAAGTCTTTAAACTTTAGTGCTTTAAGCTTTACAAAGATGGGTTGGTTTGTTTTATTCTCAATTCTTACAGCTCTATTTAATAGAGTCAGATTAGATGGTTTTTTTTGTGTGTTTCCTGAAGTAAGAATAAACAGCATCATGTCATCAAAGCATATTACATCTCTTAAATGGGGACACATTATATTCTAGATGTTAATATGTGTAAAACTAAGCATCAGTGATTGTTATTGTTTATAACTACAAACCCGTTTGATATTTGCATTTATAGATATCGAATCCGCTTAAAAAGCTTTTTGTAACAAATCCTCTGCTGTGTGCAAAAAAAAGATGAATGTAGGCAGTTCAAATTTAAGAGAGGAAACAATTTTATTAGGCACTTTATTAAGAACAAGAGGACTACGCTGAGGTAAAAACAAGGGAATGCAACTGTGATTAATACTCTTCCCCTTCCTCATCATCCTCTCCCAAGCTATCAGCTCCAACCTCCTCGTAATCCTTCTCCAGAGCTGCCATGTCCTCCCTGGCCTCGGAGAACTCCCCCTCCTCCATACCCTCACCCACATACCAGTGCACGAAGGCCCTCTTGGCGTACATCAGGTCAAACTTGTGGTCGAGCCGAGCCCAGGCCTCAGCAATGGCGGTGGTGTTGCTCAGCATGCACACGGCCCTCTGGACCTTGGCCAGGTCTCCACCAGGAACCACAGTGGGCGGCTGGTAGTTGATGCCGACCTTGAATCCAGTGGGACACCAGTCCACAAACTGGATGGAGCGTTTGGTCTTGATGGTGGCAATGGCTGAGTTGACATCTTTGGGCACCACATCTCCACGGTACAGGAGGCAGCAGGCCATGTACTTACCGTGGCGAGGGTCACATTTCACCATCTGATTGGCCGGCTCGAAGCAGGCGTTTGTGATCTCAGACACGGAGAGCTGCTCGTGGTAGGCCTTCTCTGCAGAGATGACGGGGGCGTAGGTGGCCAGAGGGAAGTGGATACGGGGATATGGCACCAAGTTGGTCTGGAACTCGGTCAGGTCCACGTTGAGGGCGCCATCGAAACGGAGGGAAGCAGTGATGGAGGACACAATCTGACTGATCAGCCTGTTCAGGTTGACATAGGTGGGTTGCTCGATATCGAGGTTCCTGCGGCAGATATCATAGATGGCTTCGTTATCTACCATGAAGGCGCAGTCAGAGTGCTCCAGGGTGGTGTGGGTGGTCAGGATGGCGTTGTAGGGCTCCACCACAGCGGTGGACACCTGGGGGGCGGGGTAGATGGAGAACTCCAGCTTGGACTTCTTGCCGTAGTCGACGGACAGACGCTCCATCAGCAGGGAGGTGAAGCCAGAGCCGGTGCCACCTCCGAAGCTGTGGAAGATCAGGAAGCCCTGAAGACCAGTGCACTGGTCAGCCTGAAGACATGAGAGAATATGAGATATTATGATTTTTGAATAAACATTTGGAAAAGTATTAAGTAACCTACCAGTTTGCGGATCCTGTCCAGCACCAGGTCAATGATCTCTTTGCCGATGGTGTAGTGTCCACGGGCGTAGTTGTTGGCAGCATCTTCCTTCCCAGTGATCAGCTGCTCAGGGTGGAACAACTGGCGGTAGGTTCCAGTGCGAACTTCATCTGAAGAGACAGAGTCAGTTAGAAATGACTCAACAGTTTGATTTAATAAATCAGAGTAACCGTGGTCTCTACATTTCATGACAGCTTACCGATGACAGTGGGCTCCAGGTCCACGAAGACGGCTCTGGGGACGTGCTTTCCTGCCCCCGTCTCACTGAAGAAGGTGTTGAAGGAGTCGTCTCCTCCTCCGATGCTCTTGTTAGAGGGCATCAGGCCGTCAGGCTGGATCCCATGTTCCAAGCAGTACAGCTCCCAGCAGGTGTTGCCAATCTGGACTCCGGCCTGACCAACGTGCACAGAGATACACTCACGCTGTGGAAGGAGAAATATTATTCAACCACGTGCATTCATCGATTTATGATACTGAGGAGACGACAACACACTTCGAGCAAGTAATCACATGTTGTGCTTCCTGTTCGAGCTCCACTAGGACCACAGAAACACACATTCTGCTGCTTCAGGCACTCGGAGCGTCGCCATGTTCACTTCCTGTATTAAAGCTGCAGCTGCTTTTTGAACTGAGTCAAACTAAACTCCAGATATTTGTGATCACATGATTTAAAGTGTTTTCCTACTCACCATGATTCCTCGAACACTTTAGATTGAATAATGAGAAGACGTTGATTTGCTTCTGGCAACAAGACTCAATCTGTCCTGGGTTTGGAGCAACTAAACCAGTGCAGCCGTTACATGGAAATATTTATACCAGTAGGGGCTAGCTCAAATCGTGGCAGCGGTAGCTCATAGTAGCAGTTATGGTTTCAACAGAACTCCCACTGACTTATACAGGCAGTTGCCTTTGAAGCCAAACTGTATAAAGGCAGCTGCCTTTGTTGCCAAACTGTTTGAGGCAGCTGCCTTTGATGCCAAACTGTTTGAGGCAGCTGCCTTTGATGTCACACTGTTTGAGGCTGCTGTCACAGTTCCCACGTGTTTGGGGGCAACCGAAGCTGTTTGTGATTCATTAAAGGAGTTATATACAGGTTTATGAAAGTTTGCTAGATACTTTGTTAGCTCTCAGGGGGTTGGATTCAAAATGATTTAAGAAAGCTCCAGATCTATCAGATTCTGGTTAGGGGTTAGGGTTAGATAAAAGGAGCATGCATGATCTTGGTATCTATGGATAGGTTAGAACTCCAAGACTGTATTCCTAGTATCAGTGTGACTGATACTTTTCCTGAGTAAACTGTGATAAAGCATATAAAAAATGTACATTTCTATCTTTGCATTAAACTTTACATAAGATGGTGAATAACTCCATTATAGCAATGATGCACAGATATGCCACTGCTCATATGGCAGTTTATTTACTACTACTGTAACAGTAGTAAACTTTCCATTTATATTTATTCTCTATAGGTTGAATAAATGTATTCTGTGTCTTTGTGTTAAAAGAACGCAAATAGAGACTCACACAATTTTACTTTCCTGTTGCTTGTAAGCCATTTACAGTTTTATTTACTATAATAAATTGACTTGCCCAAATGCATCAAAAAACATTTGGAATAGACTTGTTACCTGTTCAACTTTAAAATATGTTCATTACTTATGAACTTCTATGGTATAGAAGCATCAGTGCATATACTATACAAATGACCCCCGAAGCAGTACACAACAAACAGCTACTGACCTATAGCTTGTTAACCAACTTTTATTCTCATGTCTTCAGTATTTATCAATTTAATTGCTTTTACTCTGAACTGAATGTTTTTGAACAATTAAAGAGAGGAAACAATACAGCATTTAACAAACACTTTATTTAGAACAAAATGACAATGCTCAGGTAAGTACAGCGGAATGCATGTGTGTTTAATACTCCTCCCCTTCCTCATCCTCATCCTCTCCCAAGCTATCAGCTCCGACCTCCTCGTAATCCTTCTCCAGAGCTGCCATGTCCTCCCTGGCCTCGGAGAACTCCCCCTCCTCCATACCCTCACCCACATACCAGTGCACGAAGGCCCTCTTGGCGTACATCAGGTCAAACTTGTGGTCGAGCCGAGCCCAGGCCTCAGCGATGGCGGTGGTGTTGCTCAGCATGCACACGGCCCTCTGGACCTTGGCCAGGTCTCCACCAGGAACCACAGTGGGTGGCTGGTAGTTGATGCCGACCTTGAATCCAGTGGGACACCAGTCCACAAACTGGATGGTGCGTTTGGTCTTGATGGTGGCGATGGCGGCGTTGACATCTTTGGGCACCACATCTCCACGGAACAGGAGGCAGCAGGCCATGTACTTACCGTGGCGAGGGTCACATTTCACCAGCTGATTGGCCGGCTCGAAGCAGGCGTTTGTGATCTCAGACACGGAGAGCTGCTCGTGGTAGGCCTTCTCTGCAGAGATGACGGGGGCGTAGGTGGCCAGAGGGAAGTGGATACGGGGATATGGCACCAAGTTGGTCTGGAACTCGGTCAGATCCACGTTGAGGGCACCATCGAAACGGAGGGAAGCAGTGATGGAGGACACAATCTGACTGATCAGCCTGTTCAGGTTGGTGTAGGAGGGACGTTCGATGTCCAGGTTCCTGCGGCAGATATCATAGATGGCTTCGTTATCTACCATGAAGGCACAGTCAGAGTGCTCCAGGGTGGTGTGGGTGGTCAGGATGGCGTTGTAGGGCTCCACCACAGCGGTGGACACCTGGGGGGCGGGGTAGATGGAGAACTCCAGCTTGGACTTCTTGCCGTAGTCGACGGACAGACGCTCCATCAGCAGGGAGGTGAAGCCAGAGCCGGTGCCACCGCCGAAGCTGTGGAAGACCAGGAAGCCCTGAAGACCAGTGCACTGGTCGGCCTGAAGACAGAGAGGATATGAGGTATTATGATATTTGCATTAAATTAGGAAAATTAACTCCTGAGATTAAGCTACTCACCAGTTTGCGGATCCTGTCCAGCACCTGGTCAATGATCTCTTTGCCGATGGTGTAGTGGCCACGGGCGTAGTTGTTGGCAGCATCTTCCTTCCCAGTGATCAGCTGCTCAGGGTGGAACAGCTGGCGGTAGGTTCCAGAGCGAACTTCATCTGAAGAGACAGAGTCAGTCAGAGATGAATCAACAGTTTGATTTAATAAATCAGAGTACCCGTGGTCTCTACATTTCGTGACAGCTTACCGATGACAGTGGGCTCCAGGTCCACGAAGACGGCCCTGGGGACGTGCTTCCCTGCTCCGGTCTCACTGAAGAAGGTGTTGAAGGAGTCGTCTCCTCCTCCGATGGTCTTGTCACTGGGCATCTGTCCATCCGGCTGGATCCCATGTTCCAAGCAGTACAGCTCCCAGCAGGCGTTACCGATCTGGACTCCGGCCTGACCGACGTGGATAGAGATGCACTCACGCTGCGGAGAGAAGAGACATTTTATTCAACCAGCTTCCTGAAGCTGATTCACTGAAGAAGAAAGGAGCTCTTGTGAAGAACGTCATGAATAAAGTGTATCGATTAATCTATCGATTATTGTTTTCAATTAATTGATTAATAGTCGAATGAAAAGACCGAGACTACATCTAAACCTTTCCATTGCAAAAAGTAACGCTCCTCTTTTACGATGCAGTTTTTACATGTATTACAGACATCTGCAATTTATTTACCACTAATTTCAGTTTCAGATTTACATAATACAGGTTCAACATGTCTTGAATAAAATTTGATTAAGTCAGTATGGTGTTGCATTCATGACTAGTCAAAGTTAAAGTGTGTACATGGGAAACTGGAATGAAAGAAAATATATAACAACTGAATTCTATATCTACAATGCAATAACACAAAGTAGTTCAAACAGAATCAAAGATATTGTTTTGAATAT
This sequence comes from Pleuronectes platessa, assembly GCF_947347685.1. Classification (NCBI taxonomy): domain Eukaryota; kingdom Metazoa; phylum Chordata; class Actinopteri; order Pleuronectiformes; family Pleuronectidae; genus Pleuronectes; species Pleuronectes platessa. Next base: position 2,483,163 of record NC_070631.1, on the reverse strand, counting down.
TTAGAAAGAGGTTGTTTAATCTTATATGAAAATCCTTACGTCACAGTGAAAGTATGACTCGTCAAAAATGATGTCACTGATATGTTTAGTATTTTTCTTCACCCTAGAATGGGCCTTTTATATTTAAATACTTTATAATTAAATACTTTAATTACTGGACTGGACATACTAAACCTTCCGAGTTTTTTTTATGACAACTGAAGTCTACCACTGGTTCTCCGTCATGTCTGGAAGGGGAGGGTGAGCTGAGGGTGTATTCAGCTGCGACATGACTCTTCACCACTAGATGTCACTAATGAGACACTGAACTTGTAAGCTGTTAACGAGCAAACACCAGTAAACCGGAAGAAAAGGATGAAGAAGCAGAATGTCTTCAACGCGGTTTCTCCTCTGGTTCGTTTCACTAGGATGTTGCAGTGTTCCTTATCTTGAAATCAGCTTCACACAGTTTGCAGGAGACGGTTTCCATGAAAGACTCGTTCTCACACTTTAAGGAATTGCCTCCTCTGTATCATTAGATGCTTTCATCCCGGCCAGAGATGAGACAACCTCGTCACGCGAACCAATAAGGAACGGGATTGGTTGGTTTACTGCCCCCACCTCAGGAGACGCTGCCGCAGTGCGCGTGGTGTATTATATCAGACCTGACCACTTTGTTACCAGATTAGCTGCCAGATATGTTTGAGTCGATTACATATTTTTGTTGTTGCAGCCCTATATTAAGAATCCCCTGACAGATGCTGTTCATTCATCTTTTACCCTCTGAACAGATAAACTCTTCACGGACACTGCAGCAGATTAGTCAGACATGAGCTTAAAGGGATAGTTCACCCAAAATCGAAAATTCACTGGTTATCTAGCCACCTCTATGCCGATGGGGGGGGGGGGAGGGTTTGAGCTTGTGCGGTGTGCGCGTGCCGGAACGTGAACGCCGCTCAGGCAGAAGGATCACAGAGGGCATTTATTCTAACAACACTAAATGATGCCATTTTTAGTCGTATTTTAATGTCGGGGCTTACAGACACTTCGATGACATCACAGGAGCAGGATGGAGCATTTTAGTGGTTTTATATATAAACATTTTTTTTTTTAACATTTAAAGGCCTGTTTGCCATTTACGTTAATTGTATTGGGTTTGGCTGCAACCCTGTTAAGCCCTTAAACTCCAAAAGCGTTTTATGGTCTCTTACACTTAACGCACCCTCCATCATAGTGACGAGTGGATGATGAGACAATTTAAATCTTGGGGTGAACTGTCCCTTTAAGGGAGGAGGAAAAACCTCTTGTTTGGAAGACAAAGAAAAACTTCATCTGAAAGAGACATTCAGTAAACACAGCTGGAAACAAATTGAACATGAAAGATGAGATGTAACCAGAGCAGGAGCTTCTCAGAGGTTTAGTCTGAAAGGCCTGTGGTTGTAGGGTCATTGAGGCCTGAAGCCTAATGGATGGATTAGACAACAGGCCTGCGACACTTCAGAGACAGACAGACAGTCTGGGCTGCTCTCAGGGAGGGACCCGGCGCAGGAGCTTAGTTCTGGGACACTTCTACCTCCCGAGTCCTGGAGCTTTCTTTCTAACCTCCAGCCCCAGCAGGTGTTTGAACCAGGCGGTAAAACAGGCCTGTTGGCGGCCGAGGGCCCAGAGAGCTCCTCTAACTGGATCAAGGTCCAGACAGGAGGAGCAGGACTCTACAGCTCCACTTGAATCTCAGCTGCTTCTTGATCTAGCTCCACTGCGGCCACAGAAACACACATTCTGCGGCTTCAGTTCACGTCCTGTATTAAAGCTGCAGCTGCCTTTTGAACTGAGTCAAACTAAATTCCAGATATTTGAGATCACATGATTTAAAGAGTTTTCCTACTCACCATGTTTCCTGGAACAATGAAGATTAAATAACCAGGAGATGTTGATTTGCTTCTGGCAACAAGACTCAATCTGTCCTGCGTTTGGAGCAACTGTACCAGTGCAGCATCACACAGAGCTATTTATACTGCCTGAGCTTGAAGAACAAAAGGACAACTGTGATTGGTCCAGGAGTCACATGTGACCTATTCCTATTGGTCCAACAAAACAGACAACGCCCTTGCACAGGGAGGTGACGCATTTCAATGTTTTAAATTAAATTAAACTAAATAAAAATAATTTTAATTAAATTATACAAAATAAAACAAAATATCATAAAAATAACTATTTAAATCAAACAAAAGTAAAAAATAAATAAAATGAGACTGATATAACTTAAATTAAAATAACTATTTAACTAAGGCAAAATAATAACATAAATTGAATTAAAATGAAAAAAGCAAACAAAGTAAAAACACATATTAGGAAAGGAGTGGGAATGACGTGTGAACTCACTGAGCCCTACCTCTTCCATATATTTCATCTTCAAAATTCATGTTAAACATTCTCCTTCAATGCTTCGGACTACCAGACTCACATACAGCTTCTTCCCCCAGGCCATTAGGCTTCTGAACAATCAACACTGACCCTCTGAACAGTCACCATGTACATTCTGCTCCCCCGCTCATACAAATACACTTACATATATGCATTTATTTAATATTCCCCACTTCTTCACCCTGTAAACTGCTGCTTCATTTGACTTTGATTTGACTCTGTTATATGTTATACATATATTCATATTATTTAATTTAATATTCCCCCATCCTTCACCCTGTAAAGTGGTGCATCACTTGACTATGTTATATGTTACAATGTTATATGTTATATGTTACATAGTATGTTATTTTTCTATTTTGTAAAGTCGTCTACTGCGTAGATGTTGCCTGCCATGTCACAAGAATTCCACTGCTCCGATGACGCTGTCATTGGTGCATGTGACAATAAACTTTGATTTGATTTGATTTGATTCAAAGCTCTCTGCTCTCAAACCCCTCTCTAGATGAGTCAGGCAGATCCAGATACAAATGAGTAACGAATAAAGCATTCTGAGCAAAAAGAAAACCAGATAGAGAAACACATCAGTCAGAACGAGACACTTCAGCAAAAGTAAGCTCCTCCATTCAGGGCTGGTTATAACATGTTATTAATTGCTTTATAACTGATGATGTCAGCAAGTCATGTTTCAAAATTTTCCGGGCTGTTGTTCTGACTTGAGGTCGTGTTCACATGGACAAATCCACCTGCCACAGGAGAACTCTGTGGGGTGGTTAATGCAAAGACCTGAGCATAGTGTCACACTCTTTGGTCACAAGTATTTTTTTGTGAATAACATTTATATATTATTCTATGTTATAAAAGAATATTCTGAAAACTTGTCTTCATTTTGTCCTTGTTGGGCTACTGAGCGTATGATTGCTGATCAAATGGCAATTCCATAGATTTTTCATTAAATCTACAGTTAGATGTCTATTTGTATTTTTGTACATCAAAATGTATGAAGATCTTTTAAAAATTGCTTTGTTAAAAACACCTCAAGACATCGAGTCTCACAACTAGTGTGAGTCTCTTAACTTGTAGTCAAATGTATAACTTTGTGGTGGCCGATCTTTATTGTGTTCTTCTTCATTTCACATCCATTTAGTTTATCACAAGTCAACATGTCTCACTATTTATAATTATAAAATTTAGAAATAACTTTAAAATATGCTCGTTCTTCCCAAAGCACTTAGTTATATATATACATAGATATAAATATCTGCCCAAACTTGTATAATCTGTTAAATGTATGAAGAGAAAGAAAAAACTTCAATGATTGAACCTGATTTTCAACATTTTTCATTTCATTATAATTTTTGCAAAAAACACAGTTTATTTAGTTTGAATGAACAAAAGCAAAACAACTTCACATGTGACAGAAACTTTATTTTGAACAAAGCCCAATTTTACATTTTGCAATCAATTTATTTTCTGTTGAACTAATGCCTGTGTGTCCCTTTTAATATTCTTCTCCTTCCTCTTCTCCCTCTCCCTCGATGGAGTCGACTCCGACCTCCTCGTAATCCTTCTCCAGAGCGGCCATGTCCTCCCTGGCCTCGGAGAACTCCCCCTCCTCCATACCCTCACCCACATACCAGTGCACGAAGGCCCTCTTGGCGTACATCAGGTCAAACTTGTGGTCGAGCCGAGCCCAGGCCTCAGCGATGGCGGTGGTGTTGCTCAGCATGCACACGGCCCTCTGGACCTTGGCCAGGTCTCCACCAGGAACCACAGTGGGTGGCTGGTAGTTGATGCCGACCTTGAATCCAGTGGGACACCAGTCCACAAACTGGATGGAGCGTTTGGTCTTGATGGTGGCAATGGCTGAGTTGACATCTTTGGGCACCACATCTCCACGGTACAGGAGGCAGCAGGCCATGTACTTACCGTGGCGAGGGTCACATTTCACCATCTGATTGGCCGGCTCGAAGCAGGCGTTTGTGATCTCAGACACGGAGAGCTGCTCGTGGTAGGCCTTCTCTGCAGAGATGACGGGGGCGTAGGTGGCCAGAGGGAAGTGGATACGGGGATATGGCACCAAGTTGGTCTGGAACTCGGTCAGATCCACGTTGAGGGCACCATCGAAACGGAGGGAAGCAGTGATGGAGGACACAATCTGACTGATCAGCCTGTTCAGGTTGGTGTAGGAGGGACGTTCGATGTCCAGGTTCCTGCGGCAGATATCATAGATGGCTTCGTTATCTACCATGAAGGCACAGTCAGAGTGCTCCAGGGTGGTGTGGGTGGTCAGGATGGCGTTGTAGGGCTCCACCACTGCAGTGGACACCTGGGGGGCGGGGTAGATGGAGAACTCCAGCTTGGACTTCTTGCCGTAGTCGACGGACAGACGCTCCATCAGCAGGGAGGTGAAGCCAGAGCCGGTGCCACCTCCGAAGCTGTGGAAGACCAGGAAGCCCTGAAGACCAGTGCACTGGTCGGCCTGGAGACATGAGAGGGAGAGAGATTAAATATGAGACACAATATTATGATTTAGTTTGATGTTTTCTGTCAAAATTAAGAAAGATGTATAACTGATCCTAAGTTACTCACCAGTTTGCGCATCCTGTCCAGCACAATGTCAATGATCTCTTTGCCGATGGTGTAGTGTCCACGGGCGTAGTTGTTGGCAGCATCTTCCTTCCCAGTGATCAGCTGCTCAGGGTGGAACAGCTGGCGGTAGGTTCCAGTGCGAACTTCATCTGAAGAGACAGAGTCAGTCAGAGATGACTCAACAGTTTGATTTAATAAATCAGAGTAACCGTGGTCTCTACATTTCATGACAGCTTACCGATGACAGTGGGCTCCAGGTCCACGAAGACGGCTCTGGGGACGTGCTTCCCTGCTCCGGTCTCACTGAAGAAGGTGTTGAAGGAGTCGTCTCCTCCTCCGATGGTCTTGTCACTGGGCATCTGTCCGTCCGGCTGGATCCCATGTTCCAGGCAGTACAGCTCCCAGCAGGCGTTACCGATCTGGACTCCGGCCTGACCGACGTGGATAGAGATGCACTCACGCTGTGGAAAAAAGAAAATACCTGTTATACACCTGCGGGCCATGAATTATAATAATGCATCAATAAACTTGTTCCTCTTTGAGATTTCAGAATAAATAAGAGGATGAAAAGTCTCTTTAATGTCAAACACTAAACTATTTCAGTTGTGTTAATATTTCTAACGGCATGAAAACTATTTGATCAGCAGCAGCCAATCACTGGCAGAGGAGCTCCCTGCCTCAACCTGTGATTGGTGCATTGCGTTTATTCTGCGTTGCTGTGGTCAAACCCTCCACTCAGCAACCGACATTTAATAAATAATGAAAATTTGAATCCTCTCATAGAAAAACAGACGTCACAGACATTAAGATCTCAGGTAATAACAGTTTTAATGGTATTTTATTGTTGTTATTGTTGTTGTTGTTTCAGCGGATGTTTCGGTTTCGTTCCCTCAAGATGAACAGTTGTGTTCTGCAGTAAAAAATAACAACTGAGTCCCCCTCCCCCCCTCCTCGGGTGGTGTCTCTGGCGGTGGAGGGCTCTGCTCCTGCGCATCCTCCGCCGCAGGAACAGTGAGTCAACGGGGCGGCGGCTGCAGGAGCCTCACCGGGGCTCAGTCGAACCGAGGACCGGAGCGAACCGGCCATCGGGACTCATTCTGCCCGCGGTGCGACCCTCTCTTGTCCCGGTGTCCCCTCCCGCGACGTCCCCAGAGCCCGACACAGCGCCCCCCCCCCCCCCCACCCCTCCTCACACAACACCATTGTCTCACACCCCCCACATCTGCTGCTTTTATATTGCATGAAGTCAAATGGCGGTTTCATCCGCTCTGACTCCCCCCTCCCCCCCCCCCTTCTCCTCTCCATCCTCCCTGTCTGCAGACCCTGCACCGACCTGGAGTCAGACTCATGCTTTAAAGGATTCTTACCATTTCGAGGAGTTGAGTTGAGCAGGAGCCGTGAAGGAGAAGAAGAAGATGGACGGTGGTGAATCTTACACTTCGACGACTATGGGGCCGATGTAAGATATGATGGAGCTGGTGGGGGTGGAGTGACGTTTATATCGGAGCGAAGCCCCTGCGTCCCCGTGGATGCTGTGCCGCCATTGGTCGCCTTCCCTGTCACTCAGGTATGTGGAAGCTGACTGTGGCTTCCCATTGGCTGAGCGGCTGAAGGGCTGCAGGGACCGCCTCCTTCACCCCACCCTGGTGCCGTCATGTGTTTTCCAACATGGCGCCTCTTATTAGCAAAGTGCTGTGTAATGTGAAGACTTATTTTAAACACAGGGAAGCTCTTACACCACTTTACTACCACACATGTAGAAGTTTATATGAGATAATTCTGTTTTTATTTTTGTTCCCTGTGTTTTTGTTGTTTCTGTGTTGTTAGTGCGTGTTTTCTTCTGAATTATTTGTTGACTTGCTATTTGTGTAGTGATAGTTTATTTGATCAAGAAGGTGCAACAGAATAACAACGTCAACAGAGTCACATGAGCAGTTGTCCGCCCCCCCAGTCTGAGGATGTCTCCCACAGCCTCCCAGTGTATCTCCCTCTTCTTGCGTCACCCATTCCAGCATCACATCCATGAATGGCCTGAACTGCTGTCACTCTCTATGTTACATGTAGGTGTTCACATCCTGATGGATGGTTAAGCCTTCATTAAGCATTCCTAAATCACATTGTGTCCTCACGTCTTGCCCCTGGTGACATACGCAGAAGACTTGAAGTCTGGAGCATCTGAATTAGATATGAAGGTCCCGAGCGTCAGACCAAGCCGACCAATCACAGCTCGTGGGAGGCGCACGTCAGGATACTGCGTAGAGCTCTTCGTAGCACACTCGTCTTCAGGTTGGCTAGCTTCGACTCAGAAGCACGACTGAGCTTTACTCTCCCTCAAAAACAAACAATACTAAGTCTTTTTGATTTGATTGTGTGACTTGTTAATCACGAATCTACAGATAGTAACTCAAAAAACATCCTTTCTTATTTGTGAATATGAAAAAAAATAAGTTAAACTTATTCCACACTCGAGTGATTAAAACCTGTTTGTGTCTAAGTGTGAAGTTTTTGTGAGTTGGACTTGCTGTGTGTTGTATTTGCTGTCAGGGACCAATCATTCCCTGAAATGGCCCATATCCGAGTCCTATCCATAGACTGTATATATAAAGATCCTATCTACTAAAATAAAAAACAATAAATTAAATCGAGTGCACCCACAAATGCTAATTCCAGAAATTGATAGATAGATTACTTTATTCATCCCCGAAGGGAAATTAAGTCGTCATAGCAGCAGGTATATTTGAATACAATAAAATACAATACAATAGAATAAAATAAAAAATATTGAGGTAGAAAGAATAAAAAAACAGGAACACAAGATAAATAGGTAGATAAGGTGCAGTGGCAAGATGATGGTAATAGTACTGATGATATGATGGTAATGTTATTGTTAGACAGTATATACAAATAGTACAGTATATATAGTATATAATATAACATAATATATATATTTATATATGATATTAATTCTACCAGTATAATAGCAGTATATAGTAATAATGGCAGCAACAGTATATATAATAATAGTAAATATAATAATAATAACATGTACACATGTATAAATATTATATACAAAGAATATACAAAGAGAATGATATAATATGATATGATATATAGTAGAGGTATAAATATAAGTATTCGACTATACAATAGATAATATAATATACTATGAGTGTAAGAATATGTAGACAGTGTGCAAAAGACAATATTATTGTATAAAATGATATATAGTATCAATATGGTTTATATTAACACATAGCGTAGTGTTGTACAGGGTACACAGTGCGAGGAGACAGGTACATTTAGTGCAGTTCTGTGATGGTGGCTCTGACAGAGGTAGATGCGTTGTACAGTCTTATTGCAGTTGGGAGGAACGACTTCCTGTATCGTTCCTTAGAGCAGCGGGTTGAATGAGTCTGTGGCTGAAGCTGCTCCTTAGCTTGTCCAGTGTTTTGTGGAGGGGGGAGAGGGATTGTCCATGATTGCCAGCAGTTTTGCCAGCATCCTGTCCTCCACCACCTCGTCCAGGGTGACAAGCTTAGAGCCAACCACAGACTCTGCCTTCCTAAGGAGTTTTCTCAGTCTGTTGGCGTCCTTAGCCTTGATGCCCGCACCCCAGGACACCACAGCAAAGAAGATGGTGCTCGCCACAACAGACTTGTAGAAAATCTGCAGCATCTTGTTGCAGACATTGAAGGACCTGAGCCTCCTCAGGAAGTAAAGCTGGCTCAGGCCCTTCTTGTAGACGGCCTCTGTGTTGGTGGACAGGTCCAGTTTATTGTCCAGTGTGACACCCAGGTACTTGTAATAGAGTAAGACACAGTAGAATAGAACAGATGCAATGTGGTAATATATCATCATGACTACTATTGTCAAAGGATTTTGGACATTACCTGTAAACATTTACCAGAATCAAACACAAATATTGATATGGAGCCTTATAACACCTTTCATCATAATTTTAAGAAATATGTCCCAGTAGCTTATTGCTAAATAATATGTTTTTAAGATGAATTGAGTTTCAATTAAAAGTCCATTCAAGCTTCATCATTCATCATATGTTTCTGACCACGTGTCGTATGATACCTGTGACATCACACAGCTTGTCAAGCAGTATCCAGATCAGTGAGCTCTCCCTGTGCTGTGCTCTTTGTTTGGGTTCTAGAAGCTGATCAGATTCTCAGTGGTCGGTGGATAAAGGAGGTCGGACCGCCACGTCACAGATGAGGGGCATGTAGGCCACATAGAGCCCCCCCCCGCCCTCCTCCCAAGATCCAACGGTTGCTAGGAAATGAATAACTGAGTTGCCCTGGACACAGCCTGGTATCCACATAGCCCCCCCCCCCCCACCCCCCCTTTATCTGGTGGTCACGTGTCCCCGGCTTAAATGGGCTGTGCTGCAGCTGCCCCTGTGGGGGGATGTGAGGCGTCTCAACCACCTAGTTCCCTAAATCTGCCACCCTGATGTCCAATGTCGCCCTCCCACTGAATGCATGAAAACATAGACTGTCAGAAGGATGATGGGGGCGTGGCCTCTGCAGCACAAGATGTGTCGTGTTGACGCCGCTCGGCTCTTTTGTGGGAACAGTAGTCAGGGCAGTTGCAGCTCATATAGAAGCTCATTCTCTCAGGAGACAGTAATGTGACTGGATGTGCATAACAGCTCTGCTGGGGTCTGTCTCAAACAATTATCTCTCAGCAGGAAAAAGACCATAAAATGTTCTTCTTCGGCCGGGAAAGCTACAGTCAAGCACCTTGGCTGCTAACGGCAAAGGAAACTCGATAACAAGAGCTGCCCCCCCCCCCCCCCCCCCCTCCCCCCGGGGGAGAAACGATACCTCTGTTAATGCAGGGTAGCTTTACACAACCCGGAGATACTCAAAGATGCTGATGCCTGTAGCCGACTGCAGGTTACATGGAGCTGCTGTTTGGTGAAACCAGCTGATGAGCACAGTCTCCTGGAGATGACACCAGGGTCTGAGGAGAAGCAGACTTCAGTTAACTGGCCTCCAGACAGGTGGAGTTTACTGCTGCTGTACAATTCAGATACCTGCAGCTCCGTGGTGGATCAGTATTGTTCTAAACCAGGTCCTTAACGGGACCAGGATTTACACTAAGGGTAATATGTACAACACCCAGGCATGATTCCTGACTCAGTAAGGAAAGTACAGCCACACAATCCTTGAATACATTTAGAAAATTGTTGTTCCTTGTTGAAATACATTGTGTTCTTCAAAAAACGTCAAATAAAACTAACAATTCAGAACAAACTGCTCCTCTTGGCTCCGCTCTGAGATTCACCAGCTGTGACAGAAAATCAATCTGTAAGAGATTTGATCATCTTTCAACAAACGTATGAAACATTTTATGGATTTGATTCCATCTGTTTTATAACGTCAATGTTCTAGTGAACCTTTCTTTTTATATCTGATTCCTCTCCCTTAATGGCGCTGGTGGTATATCAGGTTATGCAGGTGCACCTGACCTGAAAACATCAGATTTTTGACCTCAGCCAGCGTTCGTTTGATTTTTAGCAGCTTAACATGGACACAAGAACTACTGGAGAAGATTATCAGTAAACTTGATGGAAGGATTTGAAATAGGAAGTTATGTTTAGGTCTCATCACATGATGATCCCCTGTAAACAGCTGCTAAACATCAGAATCAACAACTAACAGCAGAACCTGCAGCAACACCACGATACAAACACCTCAGCAAAACGTAGCTACATGATCAAGTCAGGGGAGAGGAGGAAGCTAATGCTACCTGTGAGAACCCCAAGAAGAGGAGGAAGCTAATGCTACCTGTGAGAACCCCAAGAAGAGGAGGAAGCTAATGCTACCGGTGAGAACCCCAAGAAGAGGAGGAAGCTAATGCTACCGGTGAGAACCCCAAGAAGAGGAGGAAGCTAATGCTACCTGTGAGAACCCCAAGAAGAGGAGGAAGCTAATGCTACCTGTGAGAACCCCAAGAAGAGGAGGAAGCTAATGCTACCGGTGAGAACCCCAAGAAGAGGAGGAAGCTAATGCTACCTGTGATTTCTTTGCATGAAAAGTTTTCATCTGAGTCTCTCCCTCTTATTCCTCAGTTTATTCTCGATTATGTTTGATATATGAATAATGTGATCATTACATGTTTTCACTTTCTTTATCCTTCCACCTCTCGTCTGTGCAGTTTCCTCTCACCATTCAACTTGATGATCATGGAAAGTGATTAATAGATCATAATAAATGTTGTTTATAAAAAAATGTCATGTATTTGTGCCTCGATGACATCAAAATGGCTGCTGAATGTTTTAAATGACATTTATATTTGTCATCGTAAGTATATCAATATATAAAATAGATTTATTTCCTCCAGACTAAGAGCTTCACCTTTCCAACCTCACACCAGTCCATCAACATGCTGAGGCTCCGGCACGTCCTTCAGTGTCTCAGCTCATCATTATTAATAAACCCCAACCTCTCTCTTATATCTCACGTCCCATTGAGTGAACTGCACCTGTAATAAAACCTGTGACTGATGGAAAATGTGCTCAGTCACTTGGTTGGTTATCAGATTCTCTGGTTGCAGGAGGCAGTGCTCCCTTATCCAGCCACAAAGGACCACTCCCTTGTCTCCAGCATTCCCATCCCTCGTCTCTCCTCTTGGTGAGCAGCTGCTCAGACCCTCCCTGTGTCACAGCTGCTGGGGAGGAGGAGGAGGAGGAAGACGAGGAGGAGGAGGAGGAGGAGCAGTGGAGAACGTTCTCTCATGAAATCCTGGCTGAGGGCCATGGTCGCTTCCTCTCTTTCTTCCCCTGCAGTTCACACTGAGCACAGCACTCACCAACGGCCGGTTGTAAATCACATCCTGACCTCCCTGAATAAATAATGGTTATTCCCACATTGCGGCGGCTGTTCAGACAAAAACCTTCAGTGTCTGGTCCGTTCTGCGGTGAGTTATTTTGCAGACTTACTGTAGAATATGAATATTGATTATGTCACAAGCCTCTTTTCAACTTACTCCCATGCTTTGCAGAGTTTGAGAGTTCAGCTTAAAGGGTCATGTGTTCATGTTGTAGCTGCAGAAGCCAAACTGCAGAGACCTTCACCTCGATGTCACATAAACTGCTTTCAGGCAATTCAAGTCCCTCAATCAGCACAGGATCCAAGGAGGCACAGCCCATCCCCAGCACACACACACACACACACACACACACACACACACACACAGGCAGGCAGTCACGTGATCGGCCCACTGAATGACATCATTGCAGTGAATCTAGGACAAAGAGGGAGGAGAGGAGGAGAGGAGGAGAGCTGGCATGCCGGGCGGAGACCATGGCAGGCCTCAGCAACATGGCCGCCTGGCTGCTCCAGTGAGATGGAAGCATCTTGTGTAACAGAAGCATTCAGCCATCTTGCATCATTTGTTACGTGTCGGCCGCACCGAGCACTTGCAGACGAGACACAATTTTTTATTTATTTTTAAACAGAATTTTGCTCATATACTCAGAACACAAACACGGATTTGTTCTACTGATCTGCAGGTTTACATTTCTACAGAAATAGGTCATCTGGGCTCATTGCTCCGCACGCAAAATAAATTAGCTGTGTTTGAGTGAGACCTTAATTCACTGAGCGTGACCTCAGACAGAGAATTACATCACACAATGACAAAAATTACAATTAATTACAAGGATGAAATCCAGATAAAAATATAATCTGCACACAGATTTTATTTATATTCTATATACACAATATACAATACAATATATACACTTTGCAAGAAAATTAGAAAGGAACAAGACATGGGGGTTGTTATGTAATTATTAAATGTAATAAAGTTCAGGAGAAAAAAGAGTGTATCAAGTCCAAAATTTGTTTATAAGTTATACAATTGGTCTTAGTCATAGTGAAGCACTGTGAGAGGAGCTGTCAGGTGGAGATAAAACATCTTTATTCAATGAGCTTGACCTTATCTTTCATACCTTCAAAATATCAGTATGAAAAATGACATTATATCAAGACTGAAATCTAAAAGGAAACACAATTTACAAACAGATCTTTAATATTCTAAATATAACCCATAACATTTCTGCCAGTGCAATAAAATGGTTCATGTGATATGTGTTTTAATAAACAGTATATATATTCTGTTTGCACTGTACATATACTGCCTTTGTGTACATATTTTCATATTTCTCTGAGTTAATATTGCATGTTTACTTCTACTGATGTCTCTACTTGTCTTTGCAGCTGTCACACAGCAGATGTCCCCACTAATACAGACTAATAAAGGATTATTCCATCTCATCTCATCTCGAATCTTGAATCTTGAATATTGAATAGTGAAATTAATTTCTATGAGCAGATTTTTCACAATGATAACAACAAGAATGTACTTTTCCCACTGAACACTGAACAGTGGTACTGTCCGCCCCCCCTCTCAGTGCACAGGAGCAGATCCCGTGTATAAATCAGGAAGCGCCGCCCTCGCGTTCAGCAGTTGTTGCATCGACCCCGTTGGGTACAACACGCAACGCAGACCCACCGTTTGTAAAAGTCCTCTTTCTCCACCTCTCCTCTTCCTCCTGGAAACATGGTGAGTCTCAGCTTTTATTCTCGGACTCTGTGTGTGAGGCAGAAAAGAGAAGGAGGCGAAGCTGCTGCAGAGCCTCGTTGCTGGACGTCGGCAGATAATCATCACACAGCCTCTTTGCCTTTACAGCCACAGTAACGTGATGCGAAGGTGCGTTGTGTGTGTTTATATTCAGGGAGAAAGGTGGATCAATAATGTGGCTGCATATTAGCGCTGCAGTGACATGGTGTGACTGTCATTGTGCAGAGAGGAGAACAATGCACTGAGTGGCGGCGTCAGGCTGCAGCTCCACTCAGGACAAATCTGACGTTTCCTTCATATGTGGTTCCATTGTTTATCTTTTTGATTCCGAAATTTTTCAAATTGAATGTGTTAATTAAATAAAAATATCAATTAATAAAAGCCCTCCCTTGTTTCAAGGCGTGTGGGGGGAGGAGGGGGGGGGGGGGGGGCAGGCTGGGTGGGGATGGGTGAGACATGGTGCTGCAGCTGTCATTTTTAATTCATAGCACACAGCAGTGGCTTTATTGTTCATCTCATTTCATCTCGTCCTCATCCATGATTATAAAAATCACAACATGATGCATCGCAAAGCTTCTGCTTTTAAACATGACAGGAAGAATCCGAAATAAACAAAACACATTTTCATTGTTTTCAATCCGAGTTGATAAGTCAATCAGGAAGATAAACAGATTTAAACAGTGAACCAAACTCTCATGGATCAGATTGATGAGTTATTCCTGATCGTGCACATCCTCTCTGCACTGGAGCAAGTGGAATATTACAGGCTGTTGACGTGCACGCGCCCACCAGCGCTCGTGCGTGCATAAGAATTTGAATTCGTGCCTATGTTTGCTAAAGAGGAGCTCGGGTGGCACGAGAGGGGGGGAAATTACAGGAGGACAAAAACGAGTAGAGGAGAGAGGAGGAGAGGAGGAGAGGAGGAGAGGGGAGTCAGCCTCTGTCCCCAGATGACTGTGGTGCAGGGAGGTGCCTCCTAGTGCACCTCCCTGCACCACAGTCAGTCTCACATAGGGGGCGCCACTGAGTATTTCTAGATGCTTCTATGTTGCAGTAATTGTAGATAGCATGAAATCACCAACAGTGTAATTTAAATGAATTGAAGTGAACACAGATGAGATATGTTCTTGTTCTCTCTTTCCACAGCGTGAGTGCATCTCTATCCACGTTGGTCAGGCCGGAGTCCAGATCGGTAACGCCTGCTGGGAGCTGTACTGCCTGGAACATGGGATCCAGCCGGACGGACAGATGCCCAGCGACAAGACTCTGGGAGGAGGAGACGACTCCTTCAACACCTTCTTCAGTGAGACCGGAGCAGGGAAGCACGTCCCCAGAGCCGTCTTCGTGGACCTGGAGCCCACTGTCATCGGTAAGCTGCCATGAAATGTAGAGACCACGGGTACTCTGATTTATTAAATCAAACTGTTGAGTCATCTCTGACTGACTCTGTCTCTTCAGATGAAGTTCGCTCTGGAATCTACCGCCAGCTGTTCCACCCTGAGCAGCTGATCACTGGGAAGGAAGATGCTGCCAACAACTACGCCCGTGGACACTACACCATCGGCAAAGAGATCATTGACATTGTGCTGGACAGGATCCGCAAACTGGTGAGTATCATTGCATCAGGTATTAGGTCTTAATTTTGACAGAAAACCTCAAACTAAATCATAATATTGTGTCTCATATTTAATCTCTTTCCCTCTCATGTCTTCAGGCCGACCAGTGCACTGGTCTTCAGGGCTTCCTGGTCTTCCACAGCTTCGGCGGTGGCACCGGCTCTGGCTTCACCTCCCTGCTGATGGAGCGTCTGTCCGTCGACTACGGCAAGAAGTCCAAGCTGGAGTTCTCCATCTACCCCGCCCCCCAGGTGTCCACTGCAGTGGTGGAGCCCTACAACTCCATCCTGACCACCCACACCACCCTGGAGCACTCTGACTGCGCCTTCATGGTAGATAACGAAGCCATCTATGATATCTGCCGCAGGAACCTGGACATCGATCGTCCCTCCTACACCAACCTGAACAGGCTGATCAGTCAGATTGTGTCCTCCATCACTGCTTCCCTCCGTTTCGATGGCGCCCTCAACGTGGACCTGACCGAGTTCCAGACCAACTTGGTGCCATATCCCCGTATCCACTTCCCTCTGGCCACCTACGCCCCCGTCATCTCTGCAGAGAAGGCCTACCACGAGCAGCTCTCCGTGTCTGAGATCACAAACGCCTGCTTCGAGCCGGCCAACCAGATGGTGAAATGTGACCCTCGCCACGGTAAGTACATGGCCTGCTGCCTCCTGTTCCGTGGAGATGTGGTGCCCAAAGATGTGAACGCCGCCATCGCCACCATCAAGACCAAACGCTCCATCCAGTTTGTGGACTGGTGTCCCACTGGATTCAAGGTCGGCATCAACTACCAGCCGCCCACTGTGGTTCCTGGTGGAGACCTGGCCAAGGTCCAGAGGGCCGTGTGCATGCTGAGCAACACCACCGCCATCGCTGAGGCCTGGGCTCGGCTCGACCACAAGTTTGACCTGATGTACGCCAAGAGGGCCTTCGTGCACTGGTATGTGGGTGAGGGTATGGAGGAGGGGGAGTTCTCCGAGGCCAGGGAGGACATGGCAGCTCTGGAGAAGGATTACGAGGAGGTCGGAGTCGACTCCATCGAGGGAGAGGGAGAGGAGGAAGGAGAAGAATATTAAAAGGGACACACAGGCATTAGTTCAACAGAACGTAAATTGATTAAAATGAGTTCCTGGAATCCTTCCAATCAGAAATGTTTGATCAATCACCAGTTTTGGCTGCTCAGTTTCAAAGTCTTGAAAATGTCAAATTTGGCTCTGCTCAAAATAAAGTTCCTGTCACACGTGAAGTTGTTTTGCTTTTGTTCATTCAAACGAAATAAACTGTGTGTTTGAACAAATCATAATGAAATCTGTTGAAAATCTGCTTCCATCCTCAGACATTTAACAGATGATAACAGTTGTGGCTGAGGGGGTAGAGCGGTCGTCCTCCAGCCAGAAGGTCGGGGCTCGATCCCAGTCTTCCCTCTGTATGAATGTGTGTGTGTCTTGGTCATCAAGACTAGAAAAGCACTATATAAATAAAGACCTTTATATACGTTAAAACCAGTCGGATGCTTTTCTATTTCATTTGAAGTCAAACTGTGTTTACAGCCGTGGCCAAAAGTTTTGAGGAGGACACAAATATACATTTTCACAAAGTCTGCTGCCTCAGTTTTTATAAAGGCAATTTGCATATACTCAAGAATGTTATGAAGCGTGATCAGATGAATTGCAATTAATTGCAAAGTCCCTCTTTGCCACGAAAATGAACTTAATCCCCCAGAAAACATTTCCACTGCATTTCAGCCATGCCACAGAAGGACTAGCTGACATCATGTCAGTGATTCTCTTATTAACACAGGGGAGAGAGTTTACCGGGACAAGTCTGGAGATCACTCTGTCAACTGATTGAGACAGATTGGCAGACTGCAAGCTTTAAAAGGAGGGTGGTGCTTGAAATCATAATCATAGTAAGATTGCACCTAAATCTTCCATTTATCGGATCATCAAGAACTTCAAGGAGAGAGGTTCAATTGTTGTGAAGAAGGCGTCAGGGCGCCCAACAGAGTCCAGCAAGCGCCAGGACCGTCTCCCAAAGTTGATCCAGCTGCAGGATCGGGGCACCACTAGTGCAGAGCTTGCTCAGGAATGGCAGCAGGCAGGTGTGAGTGCATCTGCAAGTACAGTGAGGTGAAGACTTTGGGAGGATGGCCTGGTGTCAAGAAGGGCCGCAAAGAAGCCACTTCTCTCCAGGAAAGACATCAGGGACAGACTGATATTCTGCCAAAGGTACAGGGATTCTACTGATGAGGACTGGGGTAAAGTCATTTTCTCTGATGAATCCCCTTTCAGATTGTTTGGGGTATCTGGAAAAAAGCTTGTCTGGAGAAGAAAAGGTGAGGGCTACCATCAGTCCTGTGTCATACCAACAGTAAAGCATCCTGAGACCATTCATGTGTGGGGTTGCTTCTCAGCCAAGGGAGTGGGCCCACCAACAATTTTGCCTAAGAACATAGCCATGAATAAAGAATGGTACCAAAACTTCCTCCGAGAGCAACTTCTCTCAACCATCCAAGAACAGTCTGGTGATGAACAATGCCTTTTCCAGCACGATGGAAGCACCTTGCCATGAGGCAAAAGTGATAACTAAGAGGCTCTGGGAACAAAACATCGACATTTTGGGTCCATGGCCAGGAAACTCCCCAGACCTTAATCCCATTCAGAACTTGTGATCAATCCTCAAGAGGCGGGTGGACAAACAAAAACCCACAAATTCTGACAAAGTCCAAGCATCGATTATGAAGAATGAGCAGCCATCAGTCAGGATGTGGCCCAGAAGTTAATTGACAGCATGCCAGGGCGAATTGCAGAGGTCTTGAAAAAGAAGGGTCAACACTGCAAATATTGACTCTTTGCATAAACTTAATGTAATTGTCAATAAAATCCTTGGACACTTATTAAATGCTTGTAATTATACTTCAGTATACCATAGTAACATCTGATAAAAAGATCTAAAAACACTGAGGCAACACACTTTGTGAAAACATTTCACACAGTGAGAAATGGAACATGAACAAAACATGATTTGAACAAAGAACTCAGTTTGTTCCAAATCGAAGCAGACACTTTTATTACCAAAGATCACAGCAGGTCTTGAGTACAACTCCAGTTCATCTATGATTCAAAGCTAAATGTTTCACGCTCGTGAAGTTTTATCATTTTAGAAAACATGTTTTAAAAAAAAGTATAAATAAAAAGGCATTCCAGTTATCTGTACGCTGTGAATCAGCTGCTGCTTGGTGTGGCTGTGTGGTTAAGGGGGGGGGGGGGGGGGGGTTGAAGGTTCACACCGGCCGGTCCTGCAGCAGGGGACAGTTGTCCGCGGCTCCTCGTCTGTTCAGGAGGTTCCAGAAGATGGAGGCTCCGGAGCCGCTCGGAGTCGCGTCGAGCTGCCGACCTTCAGACGTGAGCGAGTCTTCCTTCAGAGGTCGGTAGGACTTGAAGCGCCTGGTGAAGGAGAAGCACAAATATCTTTTTGAAAAACTGGTAAACCTGCAAAAAACTGCTGATTTACTCCCTTCCCATTGGCAGTGGAGGAGTTTGCCTCATGACAGGCACGACAGCTTATTGAGTAGAAGAGTGAAACCACAAGAAAACACCAGGTAACTCACTTGTAGGAATAAGCCACTATTCCTGCTGCCAGAACCAGCACCAGCACACCCAGCATCATGGCAACTGCACCAGAGGAGGACACAGTGGGACCTGAAACACAAAGATCCCAGTCAGGGTGCAGGCCAACACTAGACCTGTGGGCCGCTGGGAGCTGGTCCTGCCGCTCACCCATCTCCACGTTGAACCTGGCGCTGGTGACGGCTAAGCTGACGTCGTTGGCCACGGACACGTTGATGCAGTAGACACCGGAGTCGTTGAAGAAGTGCCGCAGCACCAGCTGACACTCCTTCGAAGGCTCCACCGTGTTGCACTCCGAGTGGATTGGCTTCAGGCACTCGGCGTCCAGGATCACACTGCACACCTCTTTAGGGAAGCTGTGGGGGGGGGTAGACCAGTGAGTCCAACAGGAAGTGGACTGTTACTTGAAGACGTGCAGAGCGGGGGCGCTCACCTTCCCTGGCAGGTGACGGTGATGTCCAACACCTTTTTCTCCACTTCCGGTGTTTCCATCACAGCATTGCTCATTTGTGTTATCTCTACCTTTCCAATGCCCTCTGGACACAAAGAGACACAAGGGTCACAGGGCTTGAGGACGGACACTTGTTTCATTTTACTCCATGATGGACGCTGGTGGACGGTGACTCACCGAACACCTCGATGCCGGTGCAGAAGGATCCGTAGCGATAGATCACACAGTCGCCCTCAGAGGGTTTATCAGCGGCTTGTCTCTTTGCCACCACCACCGCTGAGGCTCGGCCTGTCAGGGCTCGTTTTGCAACTGAAGAGGAAAATCAGCGAAAAGCATATTTATTATATTTATAACCTCCAACGAGTTTTCATCTGCGATTGATTGGGAGCAGAACTACACAAGAACAACTGGAGGAGACAGTGGAAGGATGTGATGGGAGTCAGGGGAGATCACATCACATCCTTTATAGAATTACAGAGTCAGATATATCATCACCCCAGTTATTATATTTAATAACAACAATATTTCCTTTCTGCTTCTCAGTCCCTTAGTACTTTGAAAAGAGATCATGGTGCTAACATGTAAATCAGAAACCAAATGATAACTCCTCGTGAGCTCGGCCTGTTTGTGCCTCATAGTAAAATGTCTCTTTAAAGATTTGCATCATATTTGCATCTCAGAGAACTGGATGAGCTGGAGTGAGTCAGTGTTTCTCCATGAGGACACGTTGCTGTGATGTGTTGTTGTGGTGAAGACACACACAGACCCAGAGAAGCTCACCTGCTGCGAGGCCACGCCCCCTGTCAGAGTCAGCCGGCGCCTGGCGGTTGGTGGGGGAGGGGGTCTTTGTCAGTGCAGGTGCTTCCTGTGCCGGCTGAGTGACGGAGGCAGTGGAGGCCTCGTCCTCGGTGTTGTCCTCCTCTGAGTCTGAAGGCCCAATGTTGACACGCAGACCAGTGGCCTTGGTGGAAACCAGTAGAGGGAGAGCAGATGCCAGTGCAGGAGCTCTCACTGCTCGTATAGAGGAGGTTGAGTTAGGTCCTTGCTTATATTATTAATATCATGAAAGATTTTAGCTTGTGACAATTTGTGAAATATACATTTTCGAAGAGCAAAGAAAGGGGATGAGCTTTTAAACTGGGCTGTATGTGAATATCTGCACCTCACCTGTGGAACCCAGTTCAGGCTGTGGACCAGGGGCCCTGGTCGGGGTATCGACTGGTGGATCGCAGGCCTTGTCCGGGATGACAGCCTGGATCACCACCTGAGGCTTGAAGGGGCCGGAGCGGATGTAGGTGTGGGTGACGGAGAGCTCCCTGGAGATGAGGGCTCCACTCTCATCCCCGAAGTCCCAGTTGAAGGTGATGTCCGCGTCCCGGAGGTACTGGCTGGGGTCGTGGAGGGTGATGGTGAAGGCGATCGCCCGGTTCAGGATGAAGCGCAGGTCCCCGGCCACGGCGTCGTTGACTTGGTCCAGGGAGACGGCGAAAGGGATTTGATCTGAGTGGAACAATGGACGGGCAACAGATGGACATTATATCTAAAGGTCTAAGGCCTGTACGGGTGGAGGAGGGAAGGAAACAATCCTTTCATTGTAGAGGAGAATCCTGGGGATGGCCATGTCTGTTATCAACAAGTGAAACCAACTCACCAGTGATGGAGAACTGGGTGGAGGCGTATCCCAGTGGAATGAACCTCTCTTTGCTCCGGTAGTGGTAGATCACGATGTCCATGGTGTAGGAGCCCAGTGGGATGTCGTCTGTGGCGATGGTCAGAGAGGAGGAGGGGCCATCTGCCACCTGCCAGTACTGACCTGTCCAATGAGCATCCAGAGACACACCTGAGACTCACTCCACTGCATCACTACAGGTGAATTATCTAAATGAGTCAATGTGTCAGGTGAGAATACAAAACTTTTCACTTGTCTTTAAATATAAGTGGTTTCCAAGTAAGTTTGTCTTCTATTATAATCTGCTCATGTGATGTGAAGCTCATGTGGAATCCGTCCCAGGTCAAACCCTCTGACCCTGAGAAGAGACGCTGAGACGAGAGGACAGCTCCACTCACCCCAGGTCTTCCACACAAACACGTAGTCCGGCTTCTTGTCCTTCTTCACTGGCGTCCCATCAGGGAAAACCGCCTCCCAGTCCGTGCCCTGTGCTGGGAACACGGGCTCCGACTCGTGGTGCTTCGTTCCTGCAGCAGCGTTACAGACGAGGACAAATATAGATTTAAATGAGATTCATAGATATTTATATAATTTTAATACTATAAGCTGTAGCATTAGTTCATTTTATAAAATGATGGTGTTTATTGGCCATCGTATTACTCTTATGTACCAGTTTAACATTATGCTGCCATCAAACACATCTCAGAACTTAGTTATTATATCATAACGTTAATTTTGTGTCTGTAATTTCATTGTTTTTGTATTATTGTATTTTCTTATTTTACATATACGCCTACGTATATATTTATGTCCTTGTGCTACTGCCACCAAATACAAATCATATATCAGTAAATCCAGATGTTTATATTTTATTTAAAAACTCATCTCTCAACCTCTTGGTGGCGCTAGAGCACAAGTCAACAGATCACCAGAGTCACTCAGAGTCTTTCTCTAGGAACCTGGATGTCTTGTAGATGAGATGTTTGATTGTGTAGGTGAAAGGTTTGACCTGCTGGTGGCGCTATAGAGGTAAAGTGCGGGGCTCACCAGAGTCATGAGCGTTCGTCCTCTGGGAACCATGAGCACGTGTTAGACACGATCACATGGCAGCAGATCCAATGTTTATTGAGACATTTCAGTCAAAACCACAGATGTGAACCTCAGAGGAAAAGTCAGGTGATCACCAGAATCAAAAAGGTTCCTCCTCTGAGGACCAGGAACAGCTGTACCAGGTGAACCTGAGCTCACTCCGCGCCTGTATTGTGTGTGCAAGTTGTGTTACCGTTGACTGTGCAGTCTTCGGCCCAAACCACGTCTCCGTCGGGCTGCACCCTCTGGCTGTGAGGGAACTCCAGGTCGATGCTGAAGGTCACTTTGGCTCCGGTGAGAGTCGGTGAGTCGTTGGCGACATTGAAGCTCACTCTTCCTCCTGCAGGAGCCGACAGGTCAACAGAGAACTCACCGGACTGTGAACCCTCACGTTAACAAAAACTGTTTTGGTTTTGTTCACAAATGTTTTAAAGTAACGGGGCGTCCTGGTGGTCAGGAGGTGTAACAACATCATCTCCAAAACCACTGATACCTCATAGAAGAGCCAAGAAAACTTTAACAAATAACGCACAAAGTGAAATAAGAACATTTTAATTATCATTTCAACACACATACCTTTCCAGGAGTCTCTGTATCGGGGGTCTGCATCTTTCCAGATCGGGTACATCTTCGTGTTCCATGAAGGATAACGAGTGAAACGGTTTTTGGGCTCTAAAATATCACAATGACAAATATTGTGTTGAATACAGAAAATACACACAGCTGAAAACATTTCTTTAATACAGTATATCAGTTAAAAAAGGTCCTAACTTACCTTTATAACTTATTATTCCTATTGTCTACAGTATAAAAACGATTCCACTAAAATGTATTTATCAGCAACAAGAGTTTTTATTTTTTCTTCTGCTGTAAAAGACAATACTTGATATTTATTATAACACATGAATTCTGTTGGTTTAACAGTTACAACAAACTGGAACATGTGAACACGTTACACAATTATATTTCCGTGTCATATTAACTTCTTACGTCAGTAATCTGATGAAAGGTAAAGGTGAGTGTCAGAGTCCAAATGAGGGATTTTTATTACCAATAATAATCTTAAATCCCCACAATCCCCCTCATGTGATGCTCAGCTGAGTGTGTGTTTGTGTGTGTGTGTGTGTGTGTGTGTGTGTGTGTGTGTGTGTGTGTGTATGTGTGTGTGTGCATGTGTGCGTCTTTTATCACAGATTAACATTATCAAAGGCCTGAGTTTGGATTAAACATCGTTAAAGTTGCAGATCACATGTGTTGGCAGATCACAAAGCTATTTGCTAAAGCAGATTTTGAACGTGATTATCGATTATGGATTTTGAAATATTACAGAGACGAAATTAAAAGGTTTCCTTAAATGTAAATTTGGTTTTAATCTCACATGCCCCAGAATATTAAAAAGCAGCCGGTGGATTTATTGCATTATTGCGTTGAACATGTGAGTTTAGTTTTTTAGCCGGATTTCCAGAGAGATTATCACCTTTAAATTCAAAATAAAAGGATTAAGACAAAAAGCTGCACGTTGATTCTCATGCATGGTTGAGTAGGAAGGTCATGGGAAACCAAACTGGTTTTAAACTGGACACAGACATTATGAACCTGAACACATCTCTTTCTCTTTGTATTGATCCGTACATTTATTCCTTTGCGTCAGCTTCAATTAAATTTATAATAAATCCAACAATATAGTATATTATAATAAGTGAGTCTTAAGTTAAAATCTCAAATTAAAATGAGTCCTTTTAATTTGTATACTTAATCTGAATCTCTTTAATGATAAGAAATTATCTTTATATTGTAGAATTGCTGCTTGAACTTAATTAAAAGATTGTGAATATTTCCTGCACCGCTGCTGGAATGTTGGATTTATCAATCTCCTTCCATTTTAAAGTTTGTTAGACTCCAAGTTACAAAGTTATAATAGAATCTGTAATTCATCTCTTGTGTTTCCTCCTCTGATGAAACGTCTGCTCGATTCCTTTGTGTAGAAAGAAAAGTGTTGAAGGTGAAACACTTTGTTGGATTTGGTCTAAAAGTTTAAAGATTTCAAACACGTTCTCTTTAACGATTAACGACAGCATCTGGATTGTTCTCATCACCTGACTTTCTGTTGAGTCTGTACTTACTGGCCTCAGTGTGAGAAGCTGCTGCCAGAAGCAGCAACAGTCCGGTGAGCGTCCACATCGTCAGGTGCCTGTGAGAAGTCCTGTCGGTGAGCTGAGGGCGGCAGGAGACGTGTCTTTATAAACTCTCTGGGGTTCGACCTCACATGGTGCAGCAGCAGGGGAGGCGCCCTGCAGCCCCCCCCCCCCCCCCCCCCCCGGAACTCAGATTTAGGGCAACCTGCATAGATGGTGTATTTACTGTAAAAGCACGTCTTGGAGATTACAGCTGTTCATACATTAGAGAAAGCTCCAAACTTAATCACACTCAAACAAATTCCTCGTGGACTTTTGCATGAAGCAGATCACAAGTCCTGCAGGGGTGTGCAGGCCCTGATCCAAATAACTACATTTAAATCAACATCCTGCACGGGTCAAGGTGTAATCTCACGTATTAAGTACAGGTTCAGTACAATGACCAGTATCTACAACACTGTACATGTTCTGTATGAACATGTGAATTTAGTTTTTCAGACCGATACGAAAACAGAAATCTCCTTTAAAATTCAAATTAAGAAGATTCAGACAAAAGCTGCACCTGGATTTACAAATGTCATATTATGTTGTTTAGATTCACGGATCCTTCATCACAGTGAATTAATTAGTGAACATTCTTCCTCATATGACTGATATATTATTATATAGTTTATCATTGGATCTTTAATAATTAGACAAGATTATATATAGATATACAATGTAAAAAAAATTGTAAATATGTAAAACTAATATGCAGAATTTACCCACAACAGGTACGTTCACTATATTTAACTTCATTTTGCATGTAAGAGTGTTAAATTGTGCTATTGATAATTTTTACATCATTATATAAAAGATGAGTTTGAGTCCACATATTACATAATATTTAGTTTCTTCTGGTGCAACAGATAAAAATGGGAAATAAATGACTTAAAGCTCCTGCCACACAAAAGTATCACATCTGAATCCTTCATTCACCGGGCGTCTGCTCTCAGCTACAACATGAGAGGTCACCTGATTCTCCGCTCAAGTCACCTGACACGTTTTGGGCTGCGTCTCTAATTATTCCCAATTATTTGTGGATTTACTCTGAAGTGCTCATTCCCCGCTGTCAAATCCAGACAGAAATATATTATCTGCAAATACAGCGAGCTTAAGTGTGGAAGTATTTGAAATATCAACATGTAACAGGCCGTTGTTGGTTTCTGTGTCATTTCAACAATCGGTCACACAGAGACTCTGAGCTCGGGAGGGAAAGACCTGGAGGAATGCAGCGTTAATGAGGATTATTGAAGCACTTGTGACTCCCTAAATTCATCCGGCTTTGTCCCTCCACCCACAGAGTCACTTTGTGGAAAGTTTAAATTTTTTGTCTCCATATCATATGCCAAACTGTGACACTGTTTAAACCTCTTTTTACAACAATGTCAGCATTCACAGGGGAAATCCTGCTCAGGCCTGATTCATCAGCGTTGGACCGTGAACCTGCTCCCTCGCCTCGGGCCTCATCTCCAACATGTACTGTATGACCTCACACGCTGTGTTCACATGTGAAACTAGTAAATTAAATCTAGAGGCACCAATTCACACAATCATAAATATCATTCCTCTATCAGTCCTTATTTTCGTCAGGATCTGAATCTAAAATACTTTCTCCAATCTCTCCGTCTATCTTAGTCATTTTATCTTGTTTTTTTTTACTGTTTTCGCATCTGTAACATTTTATTTATTTATTTCTGTATCAGTGATCTATCGCTGTGTGATCTTCAAATTGCTTTCATGTGTTTCCTATTGTTTCTCTTCGATTTTCCATTTTTAACTTGTAAAGAACCTTGTAACCTTTGTTTTGAACAGTGCCTGACAAATAAACTTTATTATTATTATTACAAGTATTAGTTTTAGTAGTATAAGTATTAGTATTAGTATTAGTATGAGTAGTTTTGTCAATACAGTCGCTTAAGCCAAGAATAGAAATAAAAACAGACCAAGAAAATCCCAATGAGTAGAAGTTGGCTCTGGAACTTTCTCAGTCAGTTCCTTTATCTCAAACATTAAAATGGACTTTCATCATAACGGGGGAGATGGGGATTGAACTGCCGACCATATGTTTAGTGGACGACCCGATCGACCCCTTAACCACATTCACCCGCTGCAAAGATATTATTATTATTACTAAGTAGAAAATATAGGTCAAAATGTGCATTATGATACATCAAAGAGTTCCCATGGAAATAAGTTGACCTCTGTGACCTCTGTTCACCTCATGACCTTGTGTTCGACAGCCGACCTGCTAATGAGCCTCTGGATCATCCAGGTCTTTTTCATGTGAGAGGCTCTGGATCATTCAGGCTGAACAGAAGATGGAAACACCTCCGAGGCTCTGAAGCCTCAGGGAGGCCTCGTCCTGTTGTTCCTCTTCACTTTCTACTGGAGAGGAAGTTACTCCCACAAACAGGAATCACACGATATCAAGACTTTATTAGTACATTTAAAGGCAAGTTTGCTTTAAGACAGGCAGACAGAGAGACAGAGAGAGAGAGAGAGAGAGAGAGAGAGAGAGAGAGAGAGAGAGAGAGATAGATAGATAGATAGATAGATAGATAGATAGATAGATAGATAGATAGATAGATAGACAGATAGATAGATAGATAGATAGACACAATTCTATCGACTTTGTCTATTTCTTTTCAACTTTATTTTAATCTTTTATACAAATTCATTCAGATGTAAACGTCACTGTCTTTTCCTTTTGTCTCTACGTCCCTGCACAGCACATTGAATCTACTTCTGCATATGAGATGTGCTTTATAAATAAAACTGAAATGTATCTATGATCAGTATCCGCCGACATGTTGTAACGCAGTTGTTTTAAATAAGTT
Source organism: Pleuronectes platessa (assembly GCF_947347685.1). Lineage (NCBI taxonomy): Eukaryota > Metazoa > Chordata > Actinopteri > Pleuronectiformes > Pleuronectidae > Pleuronectes > Pleuronectes platessa. The sequence goes on along the minus strand of NC_070631.1, from coordinate 2,456,096 downwards.
TGAGGTCGCAACAGAAAATGTTCCCCAGAGTTTCTGGGTCACCTCAGTGTGGGGCCTGCAGTGTTTCCTTCTGACCTGCGGGCGGCGCTGTGGGGCGCGGCCGGCGGTCACAAGGCGCTCAGAAGGCGCGCGGCTGCTCTTTGATTGGAGGAAGTGACACCACAACAAAGAAAGATGGCCGAAGTGAGCGAGCTGCAGAAGCTGAAGGTTCGTACCGACTCGAATTTGCGTTAAATCCCGTCCAGCGGGCGCGTGTGTCCGCGGGGAACGTGTCGTGGACGTTGTTCGCGGTTTAGCGCGAGGGCGAAGTTGCGGCTGAACGTCACGTGAGGCGCGTGAGACGCGTTGACGCGTAGCAGCCGGCGGATGTTCACGCTGTTCATTCAGCCGCGGAGCTAACAGCTAACTGGGTTAAAAAAGGACTTAGCGCCCAGGAAGCGGGTGTTCACGAGGATAAACACATCCTGTGGGGATTCAATCAAACTTTATTTGTATTTCCTGTTTGTTACAAGGCTTCCCGCCACTTCTTTCAATTTCAATTGCACGCTGCCGGTGATTATTTGACCTCATTTGAAAAAAACTTTGTTGATCAGACACACGTGCTGCAGCAGCTCGAGGGGAAAAGACTTTATCTGTAGATGAGAGAAGCAACGAGGGGCCGGGGCCTGTCGGGGGGGGGGGGGGGGGGTGAAGGAGGAAGAGGGAAATAAAGAGGAGGAAGAGGAAATAAGGGTGTCATGACGCATTTAGCCTAAATAGACGTGAGGCGTGTTATTGAGCTTCATCTTGGGGTTTTGAACTCGCAACCTTAGCCTCTAAAGACCAGTGGCTGTGGTCAGCCACCTGGTGACTTCACCTCACTACGGATCTAACTTCACACTCTGACCAATCAGTGTGCAGGGCTGCTGACGTCCCTACTGTAAAAATATATATTTATTATATTACAATTACATACATATTACACTATATTTAATCCAAACAGTGACGAGATGCCTGTGATTTATGGTTAGAAAGATACACTGATGCAGTCCCATTGACTGCAGTAGGCGACATCAAGAACTTCATAACCTTTTCATTTACCAACACGTGAGAATTTAGTCTTTGAATTCCATGAACATTAAGAATATATGAAGCAAGAGTTTCTAGTATTTGTTTACAGTAAAATATTTCGATAAACTGTTTGCTAAATTTGAGAAATCAAAGAGCTGACTGGATCGTTTATGGAGAATATTCTGAGGATGTAGTTTAATATGCAGGCAACACTACGAACAGTTTATATCAGACCTCCTTGTACCGAAGAAACCGTTTTAAACAAAGTGTTGACAGGAAGGAGAACCTGCTCGTTGCTGCTTGTTTGATTGAAAGTGCTCTTCCTGGTTCTCCTGCTGCTGTAGCTGGCTGAGCTGAGGTTGGAGTGTGAGGCCCGAGGTCTGGACACCAAGGGGAACAAAGGGGAGCTCATCGCTCGACTTCAGGCCTTCCTGGAGGAACATGGTGAGGACGTTTCTCTGCTGCACTTTGTTACTCATACGTGGTAAAAAACATTTTTTGTTGCCGTCCTTCATGTGATAACTTAACTGATCTCATCATCTGCTCCATCTTTCTCTTTGGAATCCCTTCATCTCGTATTTCAAACCACAGAGGACGACGTAGACGTAGATGAAGTGCTGGCAGAGGACACGGAGGTAACAGGATTCATTCTTTTAAGTTGTGTGCTCCCTCCTCCCTCACAGACTGTTTTTGAACCTTGTGGTTAAAGTTTCTGTTTTATTTTTTTAGGAGTTCACTAAACCTGAGCCTGCCAACGATGTGAGCGTCGACAAGGACGCCGAATCTGTTGATTCCGAGACGTGAGTTTTATTTTACTTCTTAACAAACAAACAAAAATATTTGCTCTTGGCAATTACCGTCTTTTATCATTGTTTTTTTTTTTAACTGCCAAATTCAGTCTTTGCTTATTTCACTTCTTTACATGTTTTCTTTCAGACCTGCTGAAAAGAAGGTGGTGAAAATAGCTCCGCCAACAACCTCCGGCGAAGTATGTATGACACTTATGTGATTGGATGTCATAGATTGTATATTTTTATATAAAGATTGTCACATGTCGAAGTTAGAGCAACACTGTGCAACTTTAAAACAACAGCTTCAAAATGATTCTGATGGTTAACTGACTTGGAACAAGGAGAATGTTTCCTCTGTCATTTCCACTCCTCACCCAGAACCTCTAATCCTGTTCTATGTAAGAGTGAAATATGCGTTTCAGATGCGCCGGATATTTTCCAGATGTTTTTCAGCCACTCAGTTCAGGAAATGTGGATTTGTTGATGACGTTTCTAACTCGGGGTGGATGTAAAACTGGAAGAAATCAAATATATTAGGATTAGATGTAGACGAAGACGTCAACTTGGAAAGACGACAAGATACGAGAGCCTCCGGTGATAAGTGCCGAGGTCGATGTGCTGAAAACCAAAACACAATTTTTGCAGCAAAATTCATACGTCATGTTCTGCCTCCTGTTGCTCAACCCAGACTTCCCCCCTCCTCTGAATGTTCCAGTGGTTGTGAATGAGTCTCAGCAGGACAGTCTCCTGCTGCTTCTTCAGATGTGAAAGACAAACTTTGCACCCAATCTGGAGTTCAAGTTAAAAACTGCTGCTCAGCAAAAGTTTCACAGTGTTGCTTCATATAGATCTCAAACTAAAATCCAGGGTGAAACCACAGATGTATTATAGATTCAAATAGTCAAGATCTGTCTAACTAGTTGCAATCATTCGTCAGCAGAACCAGTTCATATTTTAAAATGTTACCTTCTGTTGAGCAGAGGCTACAGAAGAGAGCTGAACGTTTCAAGATGCCTGCGACCGCTGAGAGCAAGAAGGCCATACGTGCTGCGAGGTAAGACTCCCACAACGTTCATGCATCTTGCCCATCAAGATTCTGTTCATAAATCAGTTTGACCAGTGTCGTCCTAACTGATAGAAAGAATAACCAAATATCTGAATTCAAATCTCAGGTTATTATGGGCTTGGTTTTTACCCTAAATATGATGGTGGAATTTGTTGTGCTCCTTCTCTTCAGGTTTGGATCGTCCACAGAGGAGTCCAGTCCCACTCCAGGTCACTAAACTCACTCACAGCTGCAATGTTTAACTTTTAAATATCTGATCTGCTGTTTCTCACTCAATCCATTCGTCTTTCTCCCAAACAGGTGCCGTCGCCAACAGTAAAGCTCCTGTAAGTGTTGTCATAAAAGTATTTAGACATTTATTTATTCCTTCATTAAATGACACAACGTTAAGTGGATCATTCTTGTGTCTCTCACAGGTGAGCGCTGACCAACTGAAGAAGAGAGCGGAGAGATTTGGCGGGAACGTTTCCTCCATCTCACAAAAGGTGAACATGATCTTGCATAGTTGAGCTCAGAGATTCATGGTGCAACTACACTTTCAGATTTATAATTTTTCTACTTGCATGTATTTTTTCTTGTATAATTTGCATTTTGGCATTAATTAAAAGTTTCTTCTTAAAAACTTCCATGTTTCCATACATGGAAATGAAGGGACTTGTAATATAAAACGTCTGAAGTTGACATGGGACTGAAACCAACTTGTTTTTCTAGTTGGAAGAGGATGAGAAGCTGAAGAAACGGAAGGAGAGGTTCGGGATCTCAGCCACTGCAGCTACAGTCGGCGGAGAAGAAGCTGAGGTAACTTCATCTTTCATTTAACCCGCTGACATTTTTAAGTACAAAGCACCGAGGGAATGAAAAAGAAACGTATAATAATTAATGTAAATGTTTCTTCTCTTTGTTTTTCCCACAGGCTAAGAAATTGAAGCGTGGTGAACGATTCGGGAAAGTGTAAATAATGTGTTAGAGTTGGCTTTTTTGTGAAGCATTTTCATGGCTGTACAACAGAGACTCCCAAAGACGACACATGTCACTAACAGGAATCCTGTGAATCAAAAGTATAGTTAAATACAAAGGCTATTGGGTGAGTTAGATCATTTAAATGGTTTGGGAAACAAACAGAAAATGTTAACGAGCATCAAGTCAGTGGGATATTATGAATTGTTTTCTGTTTTTCACATTCATTACGTAATGGAGCAACATATCTTGTCCTGGTGGTCAGTTATGTTCAATGTTTTTCATGTTGGAGTCGTGGGTGTGAGTTCCTGTGTGATGTAGAAGTTGTTTTAAGTTTTTTTTTTTTCAAGCCATCTAACAACTACGACAAAAAAGTAGTATATTCTCCAAATCTCAGGTAATCAGTTACTTTATGATCCAAATCTATAATTCTCGTGGTTTCACGACACAAGCAGAAGATCTGAGGCGAAAAGGAGACAGGAAGTGACGGTGACGGGTTCAGCTGCCAACGGCAAAAAGATTAAATCAAGATGTTTGTGAGATCAGTCCAGTTAAGACCAGCAGATCAGAAACGAGGGATGAGTTTACCAGTTCATCAAGAAAATGATTAAAAACTAGCATCGCTTGCTTTGTGCACATGCTTCTACCAACATGTCCTGGAACCACACGAGAAAAATTAAAAACAATCAGCTGCAGAAACAGGATTTATTGAAATGTAACGCTTGTGAAACCTAAACAAAGTGAAGCTGAATAATTAAAAATGACGATATTTGCAAATGTGTGTTTTTATCAGAGTTTAATTCAATTTAAATGATACAACTCGCTTGTTTGTATTCAATTGTACTTTTGGTTTGTCCATGAACTGGTGATTTCTTGTTTTCTTTCTGGGGTTCCATTCATACACCGCTTCAGTTATCTGTCCATTTTCTAACATTTTTGTGATTTTAAAATAAATTGTTTTCGATTTTTTTGACATCTGCTTCGTTTGTTTCTCATTTTGACTCTGAATGTTTGTATTGTTGAGAAATCCTCACGTAACATCTCAGGGTTCTTTCTCTCATATTGATTCTTTTGATTGTTTCCACATCTGATAAACAATCTTTTAAGAGTATTATTTAAACCTTGATCAATCACACACCTGCAGTTATGTCATTATCTGGTCACTGATTGAAACATGGACTCACATTAAACTCCTCCACCAACCAGTGAAGTTTACATGATGCACTACGACCTTTGACCTCTAAAATAGAATCAGTCGGACTAAACGTTGAATTTTGAAGAATGTCCCTCAAGGCGTTGAGACAAAGCTTTGATGGACGGATGGTAGACAGACAGACAGACACATTACTGTCCACACATTTAGAAAATAGTCTCTAGCTTATTCCAAAAACAGCAGAAGTACAAACATGACACAAGAAAAGTTTAAATATATGATAAATATACAATATACAATACAAAAGTGCAATGGAGAGGCTGCAAGTTGTATAACAAATATTTATGTGTTTTTGTTGCACCGTGGAGGTGAAGTGTGATTTAGGAAGATGGGCCAAATAAGAATATGAAATATTCAAGTAGGTTTATAAATATTATTTACTCCAGATAACAGACACTGACTCATGTGGCTCCTCTGCATTAAGTATTCGTACTTTGTTGTCATGTCAGATTCTCTAACTCTCTTTTTTCTCTCTGTCTCTCTCTCTCTGTGTGTGTGTGTGTGTGTGTCTCTCTCTGTCTCTCTCTCTCTCTGTCTCTCCATCTCTATATTTCCCTCTGTCCCTCCATCTCTATCTCTCCATCTCTGTCTCCCTCTCTCTCTCTCTCCATCTTTATCTCTCTCTCTCTCTCTCCCTCTATCTCTCTGTGTGTGTCTGTCTCTCTCTCTCTGTCTCCCCATCTCTGTCTCTCTCTCTCTCTGTTTCTCTATCTCTATATTTCCCTTGTCTCTCCATCTCTATCTCTCTCTCTCTGTCTCTCCATCTCTATATGTCTCTCTCCATCTCTCTCTCTCTATCTCTCCCTCTCTGTCTCTCTCTCTGTTTCTCCCTCTGTCTCTCCATCTCTATATGTCCATCTCTTAATGTCCATCTCTCTCTCTCTGTCTCTCCCTCTATCTCTCCCTCTCTATATTTCCATCTATATCTCTCCCTCTCTATCTGCCCCCCCCCCTCCAAAAAAAAACATGTTATCGAGGTCGAGCAGCCTTGATCTCGGCCCCGCCCCCTCACTGTGACGTATGTTCCTGTGACGCAGGGAAATTTTAAACTCTCGTCCTTCTCAGTGATGGCGGCTTCGTTTCGTTCTCTCCCCGATACCTGTAACAACAAATGGTACTACAACCGGCAGCAGATCGACAACAACCCATCTCGGCGGGCGGGCCTCGACCCGGACAAGGAGCTGTCCTACAGGCAACAGGCGGCCAACCTGCTCCAGGACATGGGCCAGCGGCTCAATGTGTATCTTTTGTCGGGGGCCACTAGCCGCTGTTAGCACGCTAGCTAAGCGAGGTGCAGCTCCTCATGATGCCGGTGCGGCGGAGGGCGCCGCCGGTGCTCGCTCCGCGGGCTCGTTTCGAAGCCCCCCCGGTTGGTGTTTGTGTTTCTTGTCCGTTTCCAGCCGCGGTCGCTGCGTGTTATCGGAACCCGACTGCGGTTATCCCACCGAGCGGCGCAGCAGGCTGAGCCGGGGCCGCGGAGGCCTGTGCGGTCGGCCCGGGCCTCCAGGACGTTAGCATTAGCATCGCTGCTAGCTGTAAATGTTTGTGGGGAGATTGTGCAAAGTTGTACACCGCGTTGTGTGTACAGGCGCTTGTGTATTCTAGTGAACTTGTCATACACACTGTTTGTGTTGGGCTAACGGTGTTGTTTATTTAGAACATCTTCCGGTTAACCTCAGGAGCTGTGCAGCTAGCAGGGCTTCAACTTCACTGCTCAGGAGCTGCTGGGGCAATATCAGGACTTTATATTAGTTAATGTTAAACTCCTAACATGTGTTGTTTCACATGCAAACACCTTTATAGTCCCTTTTAAACTATCACGTGTGGTACAGTGTTGATATTGTCCTTAACCTCCATGTGTCAGGTCCCAACTTACAATTAATACAGCCATTGTGTACATGCACCGATTCTACATGGTCCAGTCTTTCACCAGGTTTCACAGAAATGTAAGTATTGTTTTGTCGTCTGCACCTCAGGTCCCACATGCAGCTGTCAGTGAGGAAGCATTCATCACTTCATGGTGGTTTGTGTTTTTCTTCTGTCCCCAGGTCATTTCTCCTGCAGCTCTCTTCCTCGCAGCTAAGGTGGAGGAGCAGCCCCGGAAGCTGGAGCATGTTATCAAAGTGGCCCATGCATGCCTCAACCCTCAGGACCCTTCACCAGATGTACGCAGCGAAGTAAGTGAAAGTTTTCTGCACTTTCCTTCGACTCCTCCTGAGTTTACCTGATAGAGGATTTGTGGCAATATTGGCTTAAAGATAATCTGTTTAAATTAAGAGACGTCTTTTTGTTTTATTGGTTCTACTGAACAACAAATTGGCATTAATCTTTTATTCACAGCAGTGGGCCGTTAACGTTATCATTGTTCCAAGTGAATCCCCCCCCCTCATCACATCTCCCTGCTCCTGATACAATCTCTTTGATTAAGGCCATCAGCTATTTTAACTCTCGTCTTTATCCTTGCGTTTCACATTGCATTTTAAACCGGGTGTTTTAGTATGAGCTGTTGGTACTTCAGATGAGGGGGTTGCATGAAACATTCTTTGACAGACAAAAAAGACAAAATGCATCCCACTGTCTGTTGGTTTTCAGTCATCCAGGTAATGTGATGTCTGTTATTTGTAAAACAAGAGCATCTGTACAGTCTGCACAGCTTTAATCAGCCCCACATGAAAGGTAGGTTTAATATATGTTGGACCGTATTACACACCCAACCTTTTCATTTTGTTATGGATGCAATAAGATGTATGGTATCCAAAATCACAAAGCATGTGCAGTTGCTCTTGTTCGACAATGGATAGAGGGCGCCCAGTGAGTAACGTGCCTGTCCTCTCAACCTCAGGCCTACCTGCAACAAGCCCAAGACCTGGTCATTCTTGAGAGCATAATACTCCAGACCTTGGGTAAGTTTGGAAGGAAGAACTGGGTCCCTTGATTCCCCTCCAGAAACATGTGATTGTAAAATAGTGCTAACATTTGGTTTACTTTTGTCCACAGAAGCTCTATATGCTGTTAGAAGCGATTTGAAAGTGATGTTCATGCTTCATTTTAGCATTCACGTAACCCACCGGTTCATAACCCATCATTTCCTTTTGGTTTGGTTAAATCTCACATCTTCCTCTTCATGTTTTTTAGCCTTTTTTTGTAGGTCTGTGTGATGACGTGCTGCATTATCATCAGATCAATGGTTCTTAGTATGTCCATTGTAGACTGTTTGATCTCATGCCATGTTCAAAATAACACTCTTTGATTTAATTCCCCGTCAAGCGACAGAATATGAGGCGAGAAATACATTTAAAACCCAACAGACTTGTCATTAATGATCTTCACATTCAACAGCTGATTTTTCTGATGTTGTCCAGGATGTTATGAGAAGACTATGCAAAGGGACATCCCACATTAATCTTTGCAAAACTTACTTTGGTGTAATGCTATCGACTTTCTTATTTCCAGGGATTAATGATTACATCTGAATGGGGAAATTGGCATGGAAATTAGGTTTAGCTCTATCGCCTGGTGCATATATTAGTTCTTAAGCTCTTTCTCCTTGTCCTCCTTTTATTACAGCTTTTGAAATCACCATTGACCATCCACATACTCATGTTGTCAAGTGCACTCAGCTCGTCAGAGGTGAGAATCAATTCCTAAGTTGTGAATTTCTGTTTAGAAATGTCAGCACGATTTGTAAAGTGGCAAATCCTTTTTTTGAAACTTCAGGTTTTAATTGTATTTGTTTGATCTGTTGTTGTTCCAGCGAGTAAGGATCTGGCCCAAACATCTTACTTTATGGCTACGAACAGGTATAGTCACAGTTTCCTGTAAAACATAGGCATGCCAGTTTCTAAGTGTAATCCTCAAACTCAATATACTGAATGTCTGTTCTCTCTCTCTCTCTCCCTTTCTTTTTTGATTATTCGCTGCCTTCCGGGGACGTATCCTGCCACGTAGTCTGCACTTAACCACGTTCTGCCTGCAGTACAGTCCGCCAGTTGTGGCCTGTGTGTGCATCCACCTCGCTTGCAAATGGTCCAACTGGGAGATCCCTGTGTCCACAGATGGCAAACACTGGTGGGAGTATGTTGATCCCACAGTCACCCTGGAACTGCTGGATGGTATGTGCCATAAATGACGTCATATTACAAGCAGGAATGATGTGTCTATGAAGGACAAGTAATGCAGCCCCAAGCAAATTATCTGAGTTTTTGGGACTATTATAATTGAACTGTTACCTGTATCTTCTCTCAGAGCTCACACATGAGTTCCTGCAAATTCTGGAGAAAACACCCAGCAGGTTGAAACGGATTCGAAACTGGAAGGTAACGCTTTATTCCCCCGTTGATCCTTTATGAACTGCAGTGCACAACCCAGTCATCCATTAGGGCTGTAACCATTCTCCAAATCCACGGTTATAAAATGTGTTGTGTATTAAATGACTGTGGCAGCTTTCGTGCCTTTTGCATTGATGCAGAGATGTTTTAGGTTTCGCACCCACAACTCTGTCCACAGTAGCTCTGTGCCGACACTAACGGGTGAAGCCATAAAGGGCTTTACTTACACAGAAGTGACCTACGTTCACTTTTATTTGGCCGTCACTCAACACCAGGAAGTTTTATGTATTTATAAATTAACCAAATAAAATTTGAAAACTTTCTATTGAATGATCCCAGGTGCTTACGGTCTACCTGGTAGCCGTTCCGTGTGGGTTTGGGCACAGAGACGTGTCGCGGTTCTGTCTTCTGGAATCGTTTTGGCCGCGACTTAGGTCTCGGTTTGAGAATCATGAAAACTTTTTTAGTTGCCTCACTTAACCACAACTATCTGTTTCCTTGATGTCCCAGGCTGGAGGTCAGACCCCGAAAGCCAAGCCCAAAGTCCAGGAGGAGGGTGACCAGAGGGATACCATGATGAGCATGATCTCTATGGCTTCATCCGAGAGTACTGTTGCCGGTTTGATGAGCCTCTCCGCTCCGCCATCGGCCTCATCTTCTTCATCCACGGGTGAAAAGGAGAGGGGCGGGTCTGGCAGTGCGGCGACTTGGAGTGGAAAAGGTCAGGCTGCGGCTGAACAGCTGCAGCTGGCTAACAACGACATCCATGTCCCGGCAAGGGTGTCGCTGAGTGAGTACCGGGCCAAGAATGCTGACGTCCTGGCCGCCCAGAAGAGGAAGCTGGAGAACATGGAGGCGAGTGTGAAGAGGGACTACGCTAATGCTGCCCAGGCTCTCATTGGTCAGCAGCAGAGGAAAGAGAAGCATCATCATCATCATCACCAGCAGCAGACCAGCTCATCCTCTTCTGACATGTCCAGTCCTTCGCCCATTATTCTTAAAATCCCCCTGGAGAAGGAAAGACATGAAAGGGGTTCTCTGAAAATGCGGATCCCTGTAGCCGGGGGAGGAGGCAGCGGCACCCGGGATCAGGATATTAAAGTCAGAATTCGAGTGCCTGAGAAGCAAAAGGGGAGTTCGGGGGAGGAGGGAAAGAGCAGGGAAAAGCATAGGGACCGGTCTAACCATCACCATCATCACCACCACCATCATTCCTCTTCTGGCACTGCCTCAATTTCCTCTTCACATAAACATTCATCCAGCTCTAGCGGAGCAGTAGGTAACAGCAAAAAAGTCCCCAGCGACTCCTCTAGAACAAGCTCTTCCTCCTCCTCCACGTCACGCAAGAGGACACACTCCCAGGACGGCGCACCAGTCGCTCACCCCACCACAAAAGTCAGCAAGGCCTCTAGGAATCCCTACCAGCTACCGTCCCTGTCTTCCTCCTCCGGACAAACTCTTGGGCACGGCCCTGACATTCTCCCTGCCCTGGGCCTGCCCCTCCTTCCAGGGAGCTACCCACACACCAAAGGTGACAAGACGGACACTAACGGGCACGGCACAGCAGGCGGAGCCCAGTCGAACGAGTACCAGGACACTTTTGAAATGCTAAACTCTCTTCTGAGCGCACAAGGGGTCCAGCCCTCCCAGCCGTCCATGTTTGACTACAGATCCCAATTTGGGGAGTATCGGTACAGCGGTGGCTCCCGAGGGAACAACTCCAGACCACCTCCACTGCCTTCAGACCCACCCCCACCACTGCCCCCACTGCCCAAATGAGTTCCTGATCAAGAGATGTTATGGACATTATGCTTCGCATCACAAACATCCATCTTGTTACATCAAGTATTGCATTTTTTTTCTTTTTTTTTTTGGACTCAACCATGTTTTTCTTATTGGGCTTCAGTGTGACAGCAGAGAAATGTTATTGTGAGACAAATTAGGTTTTTTTACAGTTCACTTCTGGGGCAATAATAAGGCTTGAAAAGCAAAATGTGATCAAATGAGAGGAAGGTGTAGATATTTTTTTTTCTTTCTTTTATTAACTCAAAGGAAATGCTATGATGGGACCTGATTACTGTTGTAGAGGAAGTCATCGTCTTGAAATCATAAGGAAATTGAAAGATTTCCATCCCATCTTCTTACCGATTGTCTTTTTTATAATGTTTTTATAGTATGTTATTTATTAATTGAATACTTAAAAAAAACATGTTCCCCTTTTCTACCTTTTTTTTTTTTTAAGGCTTTCCCTCGATGTTATTTTGGGTAGAGGGATAATTCCTTATCAAGACTGTACAGGCTAGTTTGAGAGTGCATGTCTCCAAAGCCATCTTTTCAATATTTTTGTCTTTTTTTAATATTTTTCTTTTTTTTTAACAGCCATAACCTAAAAAATGGTATTTTACCCCTGGTGTTTATTTTATTTTCTTCATTATTTCGTCAACTTGTACAAAGATTGTAAAAATGTTTTAAACAAACATGAATTATTTTTTACATTTTGTTATAAAAATTGCAAAAAAAAGAGATGTAAATTAAGGAAGCTTGTACTTTGGTTTTTAGATATCCAGTGTTGCAGTCATTGTTTTAAATGGTTGTAAAATATTCACATTCAGCTCTTTACTGATTACACTAATGGACAAACGTTCATACCAAGAATATACATTTATGGTTTATCAAAGCGTTCAGAGTTCAGACATATCTACCCAGTATGGTCACAATAAAGAAGCTACCAGCAACCAACTTTGTGGTGACCATATTGTTCAGTGTACAACAAAGTATTTACAATACAGATTATAAAAGACTAATCATGGATCATCTGTCTGTCTTTATGGGTGTCCTTCGTGTATGCATTTCCTTTTTGGGATGTATTTGCATTTGTAAACCACAGTGTATGCAGTGTCAATTCATTCTGGTCTAAATTAGTCATGTTAAAGTCTTTTGACTCCATACCGTGCATCTTCTATTTAATCCCTTCACACGCCACGAGTCAACAGAATGTTTACATGTGTTCTTTCAGTTGTGACATCATACACGGGCAGACAGGTTCTCGACATACCTCCACTACAGTACGGTCATTTGCATGAAGCATAATACTGTAATTAATCTGAATCAATGTTAACATTTTGTGTTGGATCTAAAATAGTGAAAGAGGTGCTACTTTTTTGGCAAGAAAATCGGGTATCATCTGTATATTTCATTCATATTAAGCTTTATATGGTTTTTGATTGTATAGTATTACTGCTTTTAACCTGCGTTCTGTTTGTTTCGGTTTGTAATGAAAAACATATTTGTTTTTAGGCAGTTCACAGTAATGCAGTACAACAAATCAGCCATACAATTGTAAAATATTTTTGTTCCCTTGCTCAATGGAAATTGTGCGGAAAGAGTACAGCTCTTTGCTCAGGCAGCAGAGGTTTTATTAGTTATTGTAACAGGGAAACAGTAAATGCACTGAATATTTATCTCAGTAGGATTGCCTACAATGCAACTGACCATGTGTTACATGTGTTGTGGTTAGACTATTATTAGACTGGATGTCCAATATATCATTGCCATTTAATAACTTTACTGTTTTGGATCCGGACAAATCTTCCCGTCTAAGTATTAACTTTATGCTGTGAAAAGGTCGTACAAAAGGACACACATTTTCTAAAATAAATCCATATGTGAGAAAAACAGAAGACACTCATGCAACCTATCAATGCAAAACCACATTGCTACAATAAGTTTTGTGTTTTTTCATGTCTTGGTGTTTTCAGTGACACTCAGGTCTGGAAATGAAACGTTATGGGATTTTTGTTTTGTTTTAGTTAAAAGGTTTTACTCCACCGTTCAGACGTTTTAGAACACCTCCACTTCTCAAGTTGTTGCTGAAATTGACTCAGTTGACCCTGTGTCCTCCTTTAATCTTAATTATGAAAGTTGTCGAGACCCTGGGTTCATTCTACGATGGACATTTATCATTGTTTGGAAAGTTTTGATGCAGAAAGTCCCACAAATAAGTTGCATTTATTTGCTTTAATTCCAAATCACCTGGATCTAAACATGCAGGCTGTTCTGCTGCTCTTTGACAGTTTGAAGGCCCCGTCACATGTTTTGTGCTCATCATTTTGCTGCAGGATGAACCCCTGACCAAACAACATGTCTGCCTTGGTTTCCTGCCCTTTCTCTCACAATTCTGATATACACAACACAACTTTCTGCAGGAGAGCAATGAACTAATAATCCAAGTGAGGCTGTTTGGTTCTGCACAGACATTTGTAAGTTGCTGGCTTCATCTGCAGCAACTTTCGAGGATTGCTTTACTTCAGTGCTGCAGGAAATTCACACCCTGGCACTTTACTACGTACATTTACAGCATGTAAGGTTATTTGCTGACTTCTAATGGCTCAGTTCTCAATAGGAACAGGACCAGTGGAGGTGTTTTAATGCTTTTGATCAGGAGTGTATGTGAACACTGTCTTTTTGATATCATGTGATTGCTTTATTCCCAATTAAAGTCAATAAATATTTTAAGAAAAACGCCCGTTGGTTTTGTTTTTCACGTGTTTTCAAACCGCTGCGGGTGAGGAGGCTGCAGGTTTGAGTGGCGGCTCGTTCAGCCAATCACACACCTGGGGGTGGGGCGGCTCCGCCAGTTGTCGCGCTGAGGAGGCGGGGCGAAGCCGCAGTGTACGCAGAGCTGCAGCAGCGGGACGAAGGCGAACAACCGACGCGAGGTAAGCGCCGTGAAACCGTCAGTTACACCCTGGTTGTGTCCGTGCTGCTCCGCCCGCTTTGACGGTGGAGAGTCACCGGACCCTCAGCCGCCACGGGTCCGTTAGAACTCGCCTCCCGTCCGCAGAATTGGGAGAATTAGCTGATTGCTAGCGTTAGCTGTGGCTAAACCAAGATGGCGAGTCCCCCATCGCCTGAGAGTGACGCAGCGAAGAGAGGCGGGCTGACGCGCGGCTCGATGCCGGGAGACACGCGTTAAACTCGGGGGGACATGTCCCTCTGTCGTTGGTCTCTCCTGGAGACACCGGGTCTCCATCAGGACCGAACCGGTTCTGAAACTCGGAACTGTTTGTTTTAATGCGCGTGAGTGGACGAGGACGCGTTAGCTCACGTGACCCACCTGCGCACTTTAATGTAGTTATGATAAATAACACGCGGTATGTTCCTCCAGCTGTTATTACACCGTAACTACTATTTCATATTAATATCGGGCAATCACACTTTTAATAACAGTTTAGTTTTATCATCTGTGACCTTTGCACGCAGTTTGTTTAACGGCTAAATAAAAGCCACGTGGGTTTTCATTCATTGCGCAATCTCTCCCCCCCCCCCCCCCCCCTCTCGTGCGTATTGCATTTAATTTTCTTTATATTAATATTTGGACAAATGCCACACAGCAGATTCCATGTAATCGTTTAAAACTTGCGTAGCAGCAATATCTCGATTTGAATTATGACGTGTTTTCATGCAGATCCGCTGCGGTTGATATTGTACTTTAAACTTTCAGGGCCCGTGGCCATGTTTTCAAGTGTCTGCCTTCGTCCACACGAGGCCAGAGAAATTCAGCTCCAGCTCTTATTAGCACGATGCAGCTCGTTTACCTCTTTATCAAAACACACTTCACATATTATACCGTTATTGTTTTTATCTGTCAAACGTCGTAATTAAAGTTTCAGGCAGAAACTTGTTATCAGCTATAGTTGGGTTCACTTGTGATAGATGTAGCTAGCAAGAAAAAAACAAATATTGTATTATGCCACAATGATAGTTCTTAAAATGATTAGATTTGAATCCTCATATTTGAGAATGTAAAAAGATTGTTTGACATTTGAAAATATGTCAAAAGACGTAGATCTGGTAAACGTGCTCCACCACTTGAGGTTATGTCTTTGTCTTTAAAATTTACATTGTATTTTATCTATTGAGTCATATTCCTTCAGGCTTTGAATCAAGACCACCAGTTTGTTGTAGCTGTTGGTTTCAAATAGAGCCGACATGAACTCCTTCCTGTGGTCTGTTGATTTCTCCCAGAGTTAATATGGGGCTCATCACTTCAGTTGGAAGGAACACAATCCTTTATCAACCCGCCTTTTATTTATGAACCCACTTTATCAGTGCGTAAGGTGATATTTCAGATATCTTGTTTTGTTAAACTAACATTTCAAACCCATCATTTGCGTTAGTGAGCGTCTTTCAAGATAGAAAAGCAGCAAATCTTGAAATTAGAGAAGCTTGAAAAAGGGAGTTTTAAATGGCTCGACATTCCAAAAAAATCTAAATCCCTTCTGGTTTAATTTTTGTAGATTAACAATGAACAGGATTCGAATCCACGTTTTGCCGTCAAGTCGGAACCGGGTTGCCCAGGCCCCCCGACCCCAGGAGCCCCAGGCCTGCTCCTTCACCCAGCGACCATGCTCCCACCCCCGTCTGGAAGGCCTGGACTTTTGCCTCAAACACATCCTGGAGGACAAGACCGCCCCGTACAAGCAGTGCAGCTACGTCTCCTCCAAGAACGGCAAGCGCTGTCCCAACGCCGCACCGAAGGTAGAGAAGAAAGAAGGGTGAGTAGGAAATGGAGTCTAAAATGTCCCCTGCTTGATTTAACACCTGAGAAGAAGCCAAGCAGCTTTCTGACTTCTGTCTGTTCTCCAGCGTGATGCTCTGTGCAGAACACGCTCGCAGGAACGCCATGGCTCTGCGAGCTCAGACCAGAAAGTCGGCGTCCGCTCCCTCCCCAGAATCACTGTTGACTCAGCTCAGTGGCTTCAACCGCGCAGAGACACACGGCCTTGATGGAGGTCGTTCAGAAGGAAGTCGAGTTGTAGGTAAATGGTCAAGTTCAGTCCGATTAATACTTTGTCAACTCTGTGACATGAATCTTGTGCAGGTAGGGGAGATGTGTAGAAGTAAATCTGATGTTTAACGATTTCCTCTCTGTTCAGATGAAGACAGTCTGAGCGACGAGGACCAGGGACCCCTGGTTCTGGACCAGACGTGGAGAGGAGACCCCGACAGTGAAGCTGACAGTGTGGACAGTGATCACGAGGATCCTCTAAAGTACGTGGACTCATCGAAGCGCCCATCACCTTCTACTGTGAATTCACTTTGTCAAGCATCTTTCTGTTCATCAGCTCAAACCCTCAATTATCTGCATCAAGCAATATTTGTCAGCTGATGGTAAAAACATTCTGAGCAGATTTCAAGTACGTACGCAGCTGGTAGGTGAATAAATGAAGATGAAAATGCATTATGCAAACTAGGAAACACAAAATGGAGGAACTGGAAGAAACCTACAAAAATTCAAATTAATCGCAGCTGGTGAAATGGCTACAAACAGATCATGGGAAAACCAAACGTGAATAATAAATCTTTAATCAGCAGTTTCATTTAAATCAAAAATAAAACTGAAATGTTTGTTTTATTTATTGTATTAATTGGAGAGATAGATAATTAATATTAAGCCTATAGAACACGCTGCATATAATCAAATGTAAAAGGTCTGTTACATTTGAGGGGAGTAATAATATAAATAAACCAGTGAAAAAGAATCCTGGGCAGCAGATGAATATACAAACAATAGTAATTTATGAACTTTGAACTGAAAACAACTTTCTAAAAGGGAAAGTGACATAGTGTAGCAGCTGTAACTGAACTCAACAACCATTATTGTTTTTAGCTGTTAAACTACATCATTAAAGATTCAGGCAGAAACTTATCACAGTGGTAGTTGTAGCTGCCTCGATTCGCCACAGAACCTAAGACACAAATAACTTTTGTATTTTCTTAATGCCACAGGGATATTTTTTAAATGTTTAGTTTTGATCCTCACATTTGAGAACGTGAAAGGATTGTTTGACATTTGAAAATGTCTCAAAAGACGTAGATCTGGTAAACATGCTCCACCACCTGAGTTATGTCTTTGTCTATAAAATGTATATTGTATTTTATCTATTGAGTCATATTCCTTCAGGCTTTGAATCAAGACCACCAGTTTGTTGTAGCTGTTGGTTTCAAATAGAGCCGACATTAACTCCTTCCTGTGGTCTGTTGATTTCTCCCAGACTTAATATGGGGCTCATCACTTCAGTTGGAAGGAACACATCCTTTATCAACCCGCCTTTTATTTATGAACCCACTTTATCAGTGCGTAAGGTGATATTATCAGATATCTGCTTTTGTTAAACTAACATTTCAAAACATTTTCTCATTGTGAAATTTAATCAGCAGTTTGATTTTGTATCAGGTTGACAACCACAACTCAACTTGATTAGACAAACAATACAAAGTTATTAACAATGAACTAAAATAAACTTTCTGAAAGGGAAAGTGACACCGAGTAGCAGCTGTAACAATTTTACTCAAAACCACAACCTTAAAGAAACTAAATGGTAACGTTATCAACACCATCACACGCAGCTTGATTGCTGCCACTGGTCCCAGTGGGGGTTGGTTAACTGTCCTCTTAACCACCATGGCCTGATTGGTGATTGAGCCCAGCCGTGCACACTCACACTGCTGCCACCTGAGTGGACAGTCATTATCCCAGTTGGTGTCTTCAGACTCAAGGAGCTGGTTGGAGGACGAGTTGCACAGAGCTGTTGATCTTTAACTGGTCGTTGAACTTGTGAACTAAAGTATTTGTTGTCTTGTAGACATGCAGGTGTTTACACAGCAGAGGAGGTGGCTCTCATCACCCGGGAGAAGCTCATCAGGCTCCAGTCTCTCTACATCGACCAGTTCAAACGCCTGCAGCACCTGCTGAAGGAGAAGAAGCGCAGATACCTGCACAACCGCAAAGTGGAGCATGAATCTCTCGGTAAACACACACGACTATAAACACTTTTCACTTTGTTGACCCGTGTTCAACAGTTTCTGTTCACTCCCACTCATGTTCTCAGAGCCTCACTGATATCTACTCCTGTTGCTCACAGGGAGCGGTCTGCTGACGGGTCCTGAAGGGCTGTCCGCGAAGGAGAGGGAGAACCTGAAGAAGCTCAAAGCTCTGCGTCGATACCGTCGTCGGTACGGCGTGGAAGCTCTGCTGCACCGGCAGCTGAGGGAGCGGAGGCAGGCCGTGACAGACGGGGGTCTTCAGGTGAGACTCATCAAGAGGAGGAAACATTAACTTACTGTCAGGTCACTGAAGCACAAAGATTCTCACTCTTAGTGCTTGTGTCTGTTCATGTTTATTGTTTATCTGACAACATGCTTGTTGTGTTTGCTGCATTGACTTCATCTGACCCTTGTTTCCTCTGTTGTAGCCACACTCGAGAACCGTGTACGAGAAGTGCATCTCGTTCGTGGAGGGAAGCCGGTGTATCAACCCCTGCCTGCCGATGACCCGGCACTGTGTCTTACGTATCCTCAACCAGTAGATTGATCTGTTTCTACACAAGGATCTGACCCTACTGGGTCAGTCCTTCAGGCTTTGAATCAAGACCACCAGTTTGTTGTAGCTGTTGGTTTCAAATAGAGCCGACATGAACTCCCTCCTGTGGTCTGTTGATTTCTCCCAGAGTTAATATGGGGTTCATCACTTCAGTTGGAAGGAACAAAATCCTTTATCAACCCGCCTTTTATTTATGAACCCAACATATTGTATGTCTAGCCGTGTGCTTTAAAGTTATTAATTCTAAACTAGATTAACACAGTTATTTTCTCAGACAGACGCTGATTAAACTCCAAATACTCGTGTTGCATTCTGACCAATCTGTAAAAAACAAGTATTTTTGTACTGAGCAAAATCAGTAACTCTACAAGACTAATCAGCCGTAACATTAACCGTCTAGATTTGTGCATCTACAGTACACCATGAGATTTATATTGAGAACAGAGATTATTTTCATAAGAATGTTTGTGGTACTAAGAAACACTGAGTTTAAAGTTTCCCAGTAAGCATTTGGTTTGACTAACTTTAATATTGTATCGTTTCTTTATCTGTTTAGTTGAAGTCTGTTTTGTGTTGGTGTGATTTCCCTTGACTCCCCGACATCTGCAGACATTTTCCAGGACGGCAATCAGGTGCTTTTCAAAATGTGTCCCGGCCTGAAGGACGTCCCCTGTGAGCGCACCGTGCACATGGGTCAGTCCGACGACCCCCGCTGCACGCTCCACCTCACCCTGCCCCCCCCCCATGTTCCAGCCGGAGCAGGAGACGCCGCCACAGGACCAGCTCGCCCTCGCAAGCAGAGACATGTATCTGAGTGCAGCAGAGCTCCAGCCCACAGAGAGCCTTCCCTTAGAGTTCAGTGATGTACGTAGTTATTACCCAGCTACTCTCTTCTAACGCTGTTCTGTAACAAACATGATGCTTAATATTAAATACTCAACAATCAGTAAAAGATGTGACGATGCTCGTGTGTGGGACAGGAGTGAGTGAAACACAGGAAGATGGTCCAGTCCTTCATACATGGAGAGGAGCTTGTGCTCATAGCAGGTAGTTGGGGTCAAATCTCCATTTGTTATCGTCAAGCTGCAAGAAAGTGTTCAATTGGCTCGTGGGCATCAAATGACCTCTGGCTGTGTGGAGCCGTCAAGCTCAGGTTTGCAGAATACGCCTTGTGGTTGATTCGGATCAAGTTTCTACTACAGATGAGCTGCTCCAGAATGTGTGAATGTTCTTGCTGCCGAGCCACAAAGAGCCTGGGCCGTGCAGATGTGAGGTTTCTGGTTTTCCTCAAAGTAAAGTAGACCTATGTACTAAACTAAATGCCAGGACTCTGCTTTGAAGCCATCCTGCAAATATTCCACAATAAAAACTTGATTGACAAACGATTGAAATCAGTCAACAGATTCTCAGGAGTGCTTTTACTTTGAAATGAGCACAGACACCAAACCTGATTGTGATTGAACAAGACTAAAAAACATGCAGATTGGAAAAGGCCTGAATTCTGATGGCTTGAGGACGGAGCTGCAGTCTATCACAGCTTTTCAAATTCAAGTGCTGCTTCTGTGAGATTTAGTTTCTCTCTGGTTCTGTGAATTTGGCTCGAACACAAAGTGACGGCACCTGAAGCTGGTTGCACCCCCCCCCCCCCCTCTCTCAGTACGTCTAGATCTGTTGTCCCAGAACAAGGCTGCTTATACACAGAACTGCACATGGCTCCTATGACAAGTGTGTTGTGAAGCTTTAGATGTCATAAATATCCCTGTCATGCAGGACCTGGATGTGGAAGGGGACGGGATGCAGGGCCCGCCGTCGCCTCTTCAGTTTGACACGGCCCTGGCCCTGGAGGACCAGTCGATCAGAGCCATCGCCGAGGCCCCGATGGACATCCTGACCGGAGAGGACCCGGACCAGGGGGACCTGGACGCCTCAGGACAGGAGCTTTCAGAGAGAGATGTGGATTCCATCATGGACGACCGGGTTCACTCGTGATCTGGGTCCTCGGATGATGAAATCTTCTTTGTTTGTCGCTCTGTTATAATCTGGTCCAATAAATTCTGTGTCAGACTGAACAAAAACATTGAAATAAAGTTCTCTTCTGCACTTTGAGTAGCACTGTGGACTCTGCATGGCCTGATTTAAGGTTTCGCCTTGTTTCTCTCTCGATTAACACAAAACTCAGTGTCATAAATATCCAGATGTTTGTTTGTTTGGAAAACAAGTCGCTGAATCGAGTAGATAAGGAAACCAGATATTCTGCTGTCTCCACACTCTTGTTAAACGTATAATGCTCAGGTGGTGTCAGAGGTTGTTGGAGGTGAAGAAGATGCAAACTCTTCATAAAGTTCACTTATTGCCAATGTGAATAGATTCATTAGATGGTTTTTCATCAGGCACCAATAAAACACTGACTCCTACAGGTTCGGAGGAGGATCACAGGCTCGTGGCAGCAGGAGTCACAATGACACACTTCAGAGGAACCTGCAGATTTATATCTTCTCGTTGGATCCTTAGAGAACAAGGGGATTTAGTTATAATGTAAAAAACAGTTCTGTCATTTCACTGTGTAGAAAAAAGGTGTGAGGTCTACAAGCACAGGACAAATCCAGGGGTTCATTTTTCTTCTATTTGGGTTTCTTTGTTTTAAGACCTGCAGCGAAGAGACATGAAGATAGTGTTTATTAGTGGATCAAATATTTATTGCACAAAAAAATGTGTATTTTGTGTTGTCTCTGACTTATTCATATTTAAAAACACTTATGTTAAGCTTTTATTAAAACACTTTAAACATATGATTCGAAATGTCTTTGTTCAGTTGTTGAGGAGCTACAGAATCCAACAGAGTGCAGTTTACTGTTTAAAAAGTTAAATTCTGGGGAAATGATTGATTTGATGTGATGAGTTCAAGATGAACCTGGACTTTGAAATGTGTTTTTATGCAGAAAGAGGAAAATGGACGTGTTAAGTTGTTCTTTGTGTAACTGAGTGAACCAGAGAGTGTTGTGTTGGTCCCTGATGTTAGAAACAACTACACAACTTTGCAGGTTGTGTTATGAAACGTGAACAATCCCACAAGACACTGATTTGACCTTTGATCGACTTCGTCCTGGAGCTGTATTTATTCTGTTGTGGATTAAATTTATCTAAAACTGTAATTCCCACTTTAGAGGAACCTCTGGTCTCTCATCCACAGATAAACAGTTTCTCGTCCTGACCCGTGGATCCATCTTCACGTGCAGCCTGCAGCTCGAGGGGAGGGGGGGGGAGCTGAAGTCATGTTTGGCAGCGTGGGGCAGCCTATGACCAGCAGAGGAAAAAATGGGGCGGGTAATGCAATTTCATACAATGACATCACTTTTCCTGAACCCAAACAGAGGGAGGCTGCAGCGGCGAGCGGAGAGGAGGACACCGCCGGAGAAAGGAGCTCCAGGAGAAGAAGAACCTCCTCCATCCCCCGCGTCCTCCTGCGGAGCTTCTCCTCTTCACGGCCACATGAGGTGAGTGGGGAGCACCCGCAGGGGAAATGGGTGGGGGGGACTCGGTGTGGTTCGGTGTGTTTCGCCGCAACTCGACACCGACACCGCGGCTCGTTGTGTTACTGGAGGAAAGTGTCGTGAAGCCTCGAACGCTCCGGTTCGTTCTTTTCGGTCTTTGTGCGTTTTCAGATTCAAAGTGCGTTTCTCTGCTGCGTGGTTCCTCCACGCGTCTGTGCGCAAAGGGCGGAACGACACCGGCCGACGGGGCGCAGGGATTTGGGGTTTGCACAGGGCCCTGATGCCCCCCCCCCCCCTCCTCTCTCTCAGCCCTGATCCTCTTGTTCACATTCAGCTGCAGAGAAACTGGGTTTGATGGTTTTGCCAGCAGAGAGAAAAGGGAACCAGCAGGAGGAAGTGACACGTGAGTCTGAGCTGCTTCTTCATTCCTGAGAGAGAGAGAGAGAGAGAGAGAGAGAGAGAGAGAGAGAGAGAGAGAGAGAGAGAGAGAGAGAGAGAGAGAGAGAGAGAGAGAGAGAGAGAGAGAGAGAGAGAGAGAGAGAGAGAGAGAGAATTGTTTACTGCAGTAGAACATCACTTTAATTCAGGCTCCACCGTCATGGTGCTAGGATGAAGATGAAGATGAGGATGTGTGTCTGCAGAGATGGAGGGTAGACCACCTTCCTCTCATGTGGAGCCACTGATCCAGATTCAGTCAATCTGCATCGACCTCCCTGTTGAGTGGAAGTCTCAGAACGTCCCACTGATCTGTGAGTGTTGATCTTCAGGTCTTCAGAGCTGCCTGCTCCTCTGACTGTTCTTCTTCTCTGTGGATCCAGTGATTCTGAAGATGTGCCTGAACCTTCCTGCGTCACGTGAAGCTATTCAGACACATTAACGAGGATTTAATCACAATGAATCATAGTTTATCTGGTTTTAATTCAATCTGCTTCCACCTTCTGGTTCACCACTTGATTTAGAGTCAGGTAACATCAGCTGGTCTGAGGTCTGTGAGATGTTTGCAGTGTTGTGCAGCTGGATGGAGACAGCTGAGCCTCGGAGGTCCCTGCTCCTCTGAGTGTTCTTCTCCTTTGCTAGTTATTTAGCAGGATTACACAAACACCACGGTTCAGAGGGATTTGATCTGAACCTGGTGGACGGATGTGGTTCAGGCTCAGAGAGGAACACGTTGTATTCCAGGAGTCTTTAAGATGTCACTAAACCATTGAGAAACATTTAAGAGGATTTAATCACAATGACTCGTTGTTCACCTCGTTTCAATTCAATCTGCTTCCTGTTGATCAGCTGATTCAAAGTCCAACCCCATCTTGTTGTTTTCTGATGTTTGACCTTCACTGAGCAGCGTGACCTTTAATCCAGGTTCCACATGTTCCACCTGAAAGAGGAAATGTGATCTGAGCTCATTTTAAACCTCAGAGTGTGATGATGAAGCTCAAGAGGACGTCCAGCAGTTACTCGTTTATATAGTTATTATACAAAGTGATTAGAAAACATGTCAGAATATTTTTAGCTCCTCAAACATGTAACTTGTGTCGCTTCTGGTGGTGTAAAGTAATCTGTCCTTTTCACAATAAGAGCATCCACCTGTTCTTCTAACGCACACTTTACGTTACTAGTGCACAAAAGGTCTGAATGGAGATTGTTAAACAAAAAGGTGAAATCAGTGTGTTGATGAAAAGAAAACACAACAAGCTGCAGTGTTGGATGGAAACGTGTGTGACTGTATAAACTAAACCTTCAACTACCAGAGGCTGATTCTCACATTAACTCAGGGACAGTTCATCATCTGCTCTGTTAAAGTGAAACTTCCTCAAGTTGTTTTTTCTTAGAATAAGTTTGTTTGATCTGAAAAAGCCCAAAAAAGAATCTTTTCTAAATCCCAAACCCCCGAGGAATCCCAGCCGCTCCCCCCCCCCCCATCGGACGGTTGGAAAACCAATAATCGGTTATTAAAACACATGGATTATTTTCTGCCCAGTGACTAATTGATAAATGGTTGCAGCTGTAATGAGGTTACTCCCAATGACCTCAGTGTACTTGGTGGATTTGATTAATGCCCACATTACCTAAAGGGATTAGAAGCTGTGATGGCAGCAGGAACTTGTGATCGGTCCAAAGTTCCCAGAGCAGCTTCTCCGTGGACGTGAAACCCTCCAGAGCGTCTGAGCGGCTCCGTGGTCACCGGGATGGGTTCTGGTCGGTTTTCACTCTGTGGAGGAATTTTTATTGGCAATAAAACACATGCCGGGGATCTGAATAAGTTGTGAAAAGCTATTTCACATTTAAAAACATCTCAGATATGTTCGTGTGGTTATCAGAAACACCCACGGTTAACGATGCGTGCCGGTTGGTTGGAGGCCAGATATCCACGCTCAGGCTGTTCTCATTGTCTCAACGTCCTCTGGACAGACACCCAGCTTTAGGTCGGAGGACACGAGGACGGAGGGACGGTTTGAGCTCGGTGTCTTCTGGAGCGCTGCCTCGAGGAGATGGCCGACGCTCAGGCTGTAAAATATTTAAGTTTCACTGAAGATCTCCTCTGAAGCACTCGATGAATCTTTTAGTGTCTTCAGGCAGCGTTTCCTAATTTCTGCCTCGAAAAGGAGAAGACGTCTCCATCGTGTCCTTCTCAAGTCCTCTGTTGATGTCACGCTGCAGCTTGTTGTTTTTGGCCTCTGCTGACAAACGTTGTGTGAGAAACTCTTGAAGCCTCAGCGGCACAAAGACTCATCAGGAAATCAGATGAGAGGTTCCAGACGAGGGGATTTGTCTTTCAGGGATTTGAGATCAACGTCCAGATCAACGTCTGAAACGTGAAGATTCTAGAAGACGCTCTAGAACGAGCGTCGTGCAGATACTAAATGGACCAAACTGTCAAATCTAGACAATCTGCTTTTGATAATAATCATAATATAGTAAAACTGAACTATAAACAGTTAAGTGAATGAAAAAAAACGTGGAAAAATACATCTGAGAAATATATAAAAATACAAACTCGAAGTGTATTTCTTATGTCAAGAGGAATATGTGAAAATATCCGTCAGATACATCTCAGAATCAGAATCAGAAAGTATTTATTGCCAAGTAGGTTTACACCTACCTGGAATTTTCTTTGGTATATAGGTGCATACAATGAACATAAAACATAAAAACACAATAAGTATTTCACATAAGTAAAAATAACAATAATAATAACTATATATAAAACAAAACTAAACAAAAACATATACAAGATTTAAATAAAAAGTAAAATGCAAAATGCAAAACAGGAGATATTATAGAAATGAACAGATCTAATATGAACTGAGTCTCCTCCTTCAGCAGATGAATGTAGAACATGAGGTCAGACGACAGCAGCCGGAGGAACAACCTGCTGTGACTCTCTGGTTCTTCTCACTGGATCATTTTCAGTTGCTTCACGTAAATCAAAGAGTTTAAACAAAGATTTGATCATAAACGTGAAACAACGTTTTGTTCAGGAGCACGAGGACCCGGTCGGTGCCGTGAGCACTGACCTCAGAGCAGCAGATAAATGTGGTTCCACTCTGCGCTCTTCACGTTACACGTACGAAACTGCATGTTTGAAGTTCAGTGAGCGCTCGGGCCCAGAGCAGCCCTGAGAAGAACATCCGAGCTGCATGACATCACGAGGAGCCGAGCCAGGGACTGGTTCCAGTGTAATGAGGAGAGTAAGTGCTCGCTCGCCCTGCGCCTCTAATCGCTCACAGATGTGCTGCACGGCTCCGTGTCCCACATCGTGTAACAGACGCCACATCGGGGGTGTTCAGACTTTATTATAGAAGGGAAACGTGGCGCGGAGTGAGTGTGTAATTTGGCCGTTGGTTCCCAGTTAACTGGGTTTGGTTATTAAATGGTTTATTAGGCGTTGCAGTGAAAAACCCACAGAATGTAAAAGAGTTGAACCAATTAGACGACTGATTGGTTCTGTGGACGAGAGAAGATAAATCATCGGCTCCTTCAGGAAGTTGATTCAAACAACAAACTGTCCCACAACTAACTAACTAACTAACTAACTAACTAACTAACTAACTAACTAACTAACTAACTAACTAACTAACTAACTAACTAACTAACTAACTAACTAACTCCACTCTGAAACTTGAGTCCAGTTAGAAAAGTTGATCGACAGAAAATGAACAAACAGCCTCTTTGGCTCAACTCCTTTCACTCAAAGCTCCAAGGATCCATCGTTAATGAATCAAGAACGAGTCAACAAATTGATTTATAATGAAAATAACAGTTTTCAAACATCCAATCATCTCAATTTATATATATATCTATAATAATCCAGACTTAAACTTTAGCCTCAAACTCAATCTCTAAACGTTTCAGAAGCTCTAATGTGTTCTCTAAAGAAAACGTGGTGATGTGGATGGAGCTTCAGAACAACGTGTCCCTCTAGAGTTCTCAGAGTCCAATCAATATCAGAATCAGAATTATTTTTATTGCCATGTATATTTGCACATACAGGAAATTGACTTGGTGTGGTTGGTGCACTGTACAAACAACAATATAAAAACAACAATAGAACAACAATATATACAGTAAGAGAGTTATGGGCACGTGCGGTTCTAAGGTGCAGAGATTGGTGATAGTGCCAATAATATATAGTTATAAATTATGTGCTGCCAATGTGCTGCCTTGTTTTCATCCGATTTCTAAAATAATCAGTTTATAATAATAAACAACCTTCACATTACTGGAGCTCGTTTTACAGATTTAACTTTGCTCTACATGAGTCCGGTGGTTTAGTTTTGACTCTACATCGTTTTGAATAGAGAGCAGAGCAGCCGCCGGACGCTCAAGGTCGACCCCCCCCCCCCCCCCCCGCGGTGAAAACTCACTTCATAAGGTCGTGGTTGAACAAGTTTTACAAAGAGGACGGAGCAACGGGACAATAATGCAATATGGTGGGGGGGGGGGGCAGACAGGTCAGAACCTCCTGTAGTGGGCCTATCTCTGTCCCCCAACCTCCCCCCCCCCCCACCCCCCTGCATAGACGACCCTGCTTTGAAGATAGGCCGCAGCTGGGATGTCTCCTTATCAGTTCCCCCCCCCCCCCCCTCTATCTGATGCATGCAGGTACTGTAGATACAAGGTTTATACACCAAAGGCTTCGCATTAGCATCGCAAAATATATTCATCAGTTCCCCCACAGAGCGGCTGCGATAGGACAGAGCTCCCAGCAGGAGGGGGGTTGGGGGGGGGCCTCGGCTGCAGATCATCATCTCCTCTGTTTACTCTCACACAGTCGAGATATTTTTTCACCAGACGAGTTATCTCCACCTGCAGCGTTTCCTCCGTCTTCCCTCCGTCTTCTCCAGGATTAGTTTGCTCCTGAGCAGGAACAGGACCTGACGCAGCCGGCGTCGTGTTTCTCATCTTCACACACGACCTCTGGAACACCAGTGAATGAGTCGAGGAATCCCAGTCGAATCCACCCTGCAGAGGAATCTGTGGTCGCACAAACATTGAAGCTGGTGAAACAGCTTCAGCCTCTTTGCAGCTGTAACAAACATTCGATTCATCGGAGCAGCCAGAGAAAATATCGCCTGGAATGTAACTTTAATCAATTCAGTGGAACCAGGTCTGCAGCCGCCTCCGGTTTGGCCACAAAAGGAATTTAATGTGTTCGATTCTGCTCTTTTCTCTCTTGTGTCGACACGATCAGTTCAGATTCTGCTCTGAGTGATGACCTGGAGTAAGACGGAGACGGACGGGGGGGACACTGGGACCCTGTGTGTCTCGTGGACGCTGTGTTGAACACTGTGTCTTTGTGCACGCCTTGCAGTTTATTTTCATTTGTCTTAAAATAAGTTTGTTATTGAGGCGCGTTGCGAGCCCCACCCCCGACCCCTCCGGCCCCGGAGCCCTGTCCCACTAGGTGCTCACCAGCTTCCTGTTTCCAAACCTCTGCATCAGGGCGACCTCTGACCCCCGAGGAACGTGGAGGTCTCTTTGGTCAGCGTGACGGAGAGCACATTGTTTGGAGGCTCGGACCAGGATCTCCATATATAACCCCCCCCCCCCCCCCTCCCATATTATCTGTTATTCTGTACCATAAATAGTTCTTCCTCTTGGCCCGACCTCGGGAAGAGGAAGTGGACGATGAGTGTGCGTTGTGCGGCCGCCTCGGGCTCGAGCCTCTGCGGCTGGAGGCCAGATGTGAGCAGATGTGGAGAAGATGTCCGTAGCTCCACCACTTCTCCTCAACCTCCTCCTCTCTCCTGTACCGTCCTCTGGGTGACAGAACACAAAGGATTCTGGGTAATCCAGCTGGTTGTCGACTGGTTCTGTCCAGTCCGGGGTTCACACGTCCTGCGTCATTTGAAAGACGAGTTTTTAATTTCAAGAAACATCTTCAAAAGCCGGAGTCGAGTATTTAATACGACAGGAAGTGACACAATCCTCGAGATGAAGACATTTTACTACGGCAGCAGAAAGAATAGAACAGTTTCAGAAAAGTTCAGATTCCAGAAGTAAATCTTTACATTTACCCAAAAGTCTCAAAGCTTCTCGAACGTTTTGCTCTTTTCTTTTGTTTTCTGATGATTCTGCATCTTTGACTCTAGAGGAGACAAAAACAAATTAATTTCTTAACTCGAGTTTCAGGGAATAATCACATTTTATTCGAAGAACGTGACTTTATTGTGGATCTGTCAGCTCGGGTCTGAAGGATCAGAACCTGATTCCATCATCCTGAAGCCTTCCTCCCACATGACTCTCCTGCTGTCATGGCAGGGGACTGGACCCGATGGCAGCTTCTGGAGGAACTCGCCTCGTTCAGCCTCCACATGTTTTCCAGTCACGTCCAGGTTCAGCAGTTTGGTGTGAACATGAGTCACTGAGGATCCGGTAGTGGAGGTTCTGCTGACACACAGGGAAACGCAGCTGCTCCTCAACGTCTGGCTGGAGGAGGCCCCGCCCCTCTGCGGAGGCCCCGCCCCGCTGCGGAGGCCCCGCCCCTCTTTGGAGTATTTACAGTGGAATGAAACCGGTCTTCTCCGGCGCCGTGACAAACGGTTTTCATTACGGAGCTTTTATGATCGTAGGAATGAACCTCGGAGCAAAATCTGAATTCTTTCACGTGTTGTGGATTTATTAGGTCGTGGCCGCTCTGCAGGGAGACGTGAGAAAAGCCTCTAAAGGTGTGAGACGTGCTAATGAGTGATTCCAGCATCAAGGAATCTCCTGATTGTTTTATTAATAATTCATTAATTGGCTTTTTAAACAGTAAAAATTATTTCACAAAGCTCAATTTGACACGTTGCAAAACTCAATGAATTTAGTTTAGTTTCATCGAAAGCAAGTCTGAGATGAAAACCAGTGATTGTTTTACTACATTTAGTAAAAAACTATTTTAAATTCACTTTACAGATGACAGTTAAAAAGGTAAACAAAGGTAAACAAGCCTTTATTTTCCTGAGTCGATGTCTGAAAACAACACTGATGAAAAATAACAATAACATAGAAACAAAAAGACAAAATGGCCCAAAACCTTTTAGTTTTTCACATGAGAAAAGAAAATGGTCACATTTAAGAAGCTGAAACCAGAGAAGATCTTGAATTATCACTAAAAACAGTAACTGATAAATGCTTAATTTTCTGATTAGCCGGTTCTTCCTTGCTTGTGGTTTTCCTCTTGCTTGATGAATGCAGCGTTCGGCACTGGGAGTGATGGGAGTTCCTCCTCTCGGCTTCGTGTCGGTCACACAAGTTATCACAGAACCAGTATGTAGCAGCCGCTGGTAATGGGAGCACTGCCCACAACCCCTGACTTCCTAATGAGCCACGGCTTCATGCAAATCAGTGGAGCGGGGGGGGGTTCTGGTTCCAGCTGCAGACCCTTCACGTCCCCTCGCTGAGGCCCGAGCGTCACACGTCCTCCTGGTGGACGCCCTCCGTCCTCACCCGTTCACATTGCTCCCCCATTAAACTGTCCGCTCCTCAATGGGGGTTTGTGTCCTCCAGTCTGATTTACTGCTCTGGATTCAGGATCGCTCCGACACGGCCCTCGCTGCCGCCGCCATCTGAGAACCAGTGAACAGTCACAGAGCGCCATCTGCTCCCCGCTCCCCGCTCTGTGTGTCTGTAGCTTCCTGCCTCAGACCATCATTTGTGAGTGATCGTCCAAATGTTTATTGATTAATCGTTAAAAAGTCCATAAAGTGTCAGAACTGAGGAAATTATCCCACAGCTGAGGTTGGACTTTTATTATGATCTGCAACAGAAAGTCAGTTAACTTCTCCTGGAAAACAAAGTGGAAACTCTGGAGCTAAATCTGGTTCTTCCACCTGAAGAAGTCGAGAAGCTGCAACCAGGAACGTCTCAACCTTCTTCTCTATTAGATCGGCTCTGGAATGATCCAGAAGGTGAAGTAGTTCCACGTGTTGAAGCTCTGGAGAACCTCCGACTGAGTGAGGACAGCAGGAGCAGGCGGTCGGGGGTGTTGATGACGTTTCACTCCACAGACGCTCGACTGAAAAGCAAAGAATTCAAAATCTAGAAGTCAGCAGGATCGTAGAACTTCTGGAGACAGAGTCACGTGATCCCAGAAGCAGAAGCTCTACGTCAGGTCAACACGTTGTTGTGAAGGAGTCTGATCTCCTACCGTGTTCTTCACATCTGAAACAGGAACTCCAGGGACGGGACCCGGGTCAGGGAGGAACCCATTAACTAGTTTGTGTGGTAGGACATTTTGAATAGAGAATAATGGATCTTAATGGAGGGACAGATGTTTTTAGATGTTTAAGGTTCAGGTTCATATATTTGTTTATTTCTTCTGATCATTGGATCAATCTCCGGTCACGTGTTTCCTGCTGAACTCCATCTCTCTGGTGCACGTGGATCTGCGGGTGTGTGAAGAAGAAGAAGAAGAAGAAGAAGAGGAAGAGGAAGAGGAAGACTGATTGTCTGTGGGACGCTGGGACACGTCCTGCTTTACATGTCCTTTGAATTCAAACTCAGTCACGTGACAGTTTGTGGGAGAAGCTTCGTGAGGACACGTTTCATCCGACTCGTTATCCTCACGTTGAGTTTCTCCAGCACTCAGGGAAGCTCCTCGCTCGGGGGGGAGTGTGTGTGTGTGTGTGTGTGTGGGGGGGGGGGGGGTGACAATAGGTCTTTTATGTGCAGAGTTATCCTCATTCCCTTGTGTTAGCCCAAGGGGACCATGTGACCGGCTCATTCAGGTCATGTCGGCCTGTTCAGCCTTTGACCCTCTTAGGAGGGAAGCTTCTCCCTCAATGTCCCGTCCGTCCCACAGAGACGTCTCTGAGCGTCCGTGTCCCAGAGAGCCACAGGGACGACCGTCCTCTGAGGGGACGACCGTCCTCTGAGGGGACGACCTCCAGGGACACCAGCGGTTTGCTCTTTGTTTACTTTGATAAAGTCTGTTCGTTAAAAAAACCCTCCTGTGGTTCTTGTCTTTGTGTTTCACTGGACCAGACGGCCCGTTAAAGTTCTGGGTTCGATTCCCTGTCGGCAAAGTACCCGACTTTTAAAAGCTCTGACGTTAACGAACCTTTTTTCAAACAACTTATCTCACCTCGTTAATTCTCTACAAGCTTTCATGACATTTAAATCATTGTATTTATTTGTTTTGGCCTCGTGTGTGAATGTGTCTCCAGGCAGACGGGACAGATTCGTCTCACGTTCGTCCTCGTTCAGCTCGTTGGACTCGGTCACATCATGGTTTTATCGATGAAGCCACTTTGCCACCTCATCAAACATAAAAACATTTTAATTCCTTTAATTTCTGCTCAGACTTCGCTTCACTTCACTTGACGGCTGAAGCTTGGTGGTAACTTCAGATAAACTTTATGTCATGTTACATATTGATGTGTAATTTTCTGTTGCTGAGCCTCTCAATCAAAACAGTAGCAGAAGAAGCAGTTTGATGACGTCATGAAGTAGCAGTGGGATCATGGGAGTTGTAGTCTCGACCACCCAGCTTCTCCGTGGGTTTGATTCCTTCAGCGTTACTGGTTCCAGATCAGAGTAGTTTCTGCGACACACGACGTCCTGGAGGAGGAACCTGAGCTGCCACCGACATTTAATCATTTTGGGATAGGGTTAGAAAATCAGACGATATATAAACTGTATTTTTAAAACGTTTCTCAAAACTGGATGAAAAGCGAATCGATGAATATTAATGGCAGAACACATCAGCGTGTGTGAAGTGGATGTGTGGAGCTGTGGAGGTTCGAGCTCCACTGGATGAGGTTCTACTTTAAAATGAGGTTTAGTTTGATTGATTGATCAGATTTGATTTGTTCATATCCTCAGATCCCAGTTGATGACCAGTTGTGCTCCTCTCTCACCACTAGGCGGACACAGACCTGAGTGACTCACTGGCCTCGGGCTCATTGGATCAGGGTGTGTTTCTGTTTGATGTGTTTCCTCTTTGTTGTGGTTGATTCCTGACGACTTGTGCAGTTTGTCTCCAGGTGGCTGAGCTCGTCTCACGGTGTCTCACATTGTGTCTCACGGTCCATCCTCTGATGCTGGCGTCCTCCTGTTTGATATTTATCTTGAAAGCATAGTTTGAATTCTTTCATCGCTCACAGAACCTGAAATTCAGCCGTGGGTCTGGAGCAGCTCTGTCCTCGCCACACTGGCTGGACTGTTGTGGTCAAATCTGAATGACAATAGCTCCCCCCCCCCCCCCCCCCCCCCCCCCCCCCCCGCTCCGGGCACCTGATTCCGACCAGAGGAAGTCTGGTGTGGGGCGAAGTCGATTCAGGTCACGACTCTTGTCGACTCAATTAGGGTCAAACCTAAAAAGAAGGACTCGCTCATGTATGTGGATGTTTTCTACTGGGTTCAACAGTTTGCAGATTCCGTGGCTGTGAGGTCTTACTGGTCGCACTGGTCTCTGCCCAGTTGACTTTCCACATTCTGTCCAAGGAATCTGTGTTTTCTTGTTAGTAGTCATTTTGTCACCAGACGGGGTTTAGCGTGTCTGGCATGTCAGGGGGGTGAGGATGATGTGGCTTCATTAACCAGAAGAGCTGATGAGTCACGCAGGGTGAAAACCTGCAGATAAACCACAGTGAGAGAGAGATAGAGAGAGAGAGAGATTCACAGACATCAACAGACATCAACAGACTCAATGTGGAACAGGAACTGAGTTTAATCTTTTCAGCAAAAAGCTAAATATTCTCTGTTTCTTAACTTTGAAGAGAAGCTGCTTTTCTTTGTCTTATAACAGGGACTTGAATATTTGGGGGTTTTGTTTTATTACACATTTAAATAAATGGTGTGAAGCTCTGGGAAATATACAAATGTTTATATTGTGTTACGTTTTTTTTCTACGTCATATATCCATCAACACACTCACCTAAAGTCAGTTTGGCCAGAGTGGTTCCATCCCAGTCGACGCCACTGGTGCAGTTGTTTCCTAATGGTAGTGTTGGAATGAAGGGGTGTAACATTTCTGACTCATGCACTAAGCGGTCGGCCAATCACAGCAGAGTGGGCTTATCAGGAGGCGGGGCCAAGAGCTGAAATAAAGGTTTCCAGACGATCTATGAGAAGAATGTGTGAAACCAGTTCTACCAGAGCCTCCCATTAGATTATTGACACAGACAAAATATTTTTAAACAGTTAGTTTTAAATATTTGTCATATTAATAAATACATATCACTTATTTGTTTAACACACACATATTGTCGTGTTAAGTGTGGTATTATATATACTAAAGAATCAGGTGCTCTGGGTAACTGCTTTGCCGCTTCAGTCCTGTAATTACTTTTTAATTATCTGTAAATTCAGTATTATTACATATAACATTAATATCTGGACGTAGCTCAACCTGTCACATGGGATCATGTGGATTCTCTGGTTCTGTTGTTTTCATTTTTTCATCTCTTGCTTTTTAAGGACAAGCCGAGTTGATTTATTTAGAGAATAATCTGCACATGGAAAGTAATGCTTATGCTTTTGGAGCATTTCTGCTGTTGTGACCTGATCCTGCTCTGCAGGGACTTTCCTCAGGAGCTGGTCCAACTCTCGCTGCCAACGTGATCGAGAAGACAATCCTCTTAGCTCAGAGCCGGTTTTCTTTCTAGGCCACCGAATGGCTGAGTGCAGAAGTCCTGTCAGTTCAGCCTGGCTGTCGGATATCCTCTCCCTGTTAAGTTCCTTTGTCCGCTGCTGGTTGGGTCTCTTTTCAAACACAACCCCCCTCGCCTCCTCTTTACGGCCCGAGCCGGCAGCTGCAGGGTTAATGTTCAGCAGCAGCAGCAGAGGAGCATGCAGCCAGGGAGGCAGGAGTTGTAGGAGGAGGAGGAGGAGTGCAGCAGGGAGGTGGGGGCTGGTCCACAGCTGTTGTAGGAGGCAGGGTCTATTGGAGGAGGAAGCCTGCCTCACTCGCCCTGGAACAATGGGAGACATGGCAGCCTCTGCAGGCAGCAGACACACACACACACAATGCACATGCCCAAGGACGGGCCTCTTCTAGCTGGAGCCGAGAGGAAACCGGCTTCCTCGCCACACAGGGTGACGCCACTTCTACCAGCGGAGAAAATAATCTCCTCCGCCGCCGGAAAACAGAAATGTGAGGTGGTGGCCTCTGTGTCGCTCTCTCTCTCTCTCTCTCTCTCTCTCCCTCTTTTTCCTCCTCTCTCTGGTGCCTTACGTTTCCTGAGCTGAGGGATCTGTGATGTGGTCACTGGATGACTGAGGCAACAGGAAGGTGAGCTGACCCAGGATCTGTGTGTTTGATGGGGGGGTGTAAATACTGATTTGTCCTCTACCTCTGGATCTGTGTTGTGACTCTGTGACAAACTGAAGCAGCTCTTCTCTCAGAATGAAGTGATGTGTCAGCGAAGGAGGAGGCTTGCTTTGGTTTTATGCTTTTGACTTGAATGGATGTAGTGCCTCTCAGGGCAGTGCTTGCTCTGTGTGTGTGTCTGTGTGTGTGTCTGTGTGTGTGTTAGCATTAACATCTTCACACGTAAGGCTCATTCATCACCAGGCTGTTTCCGCGTGTTCTCATCTGGATCTTGGTCTCGAACACACGCAGCTTCACGGAGGCTTGTTTCGGTCGCAGCCAAACAAAGTGTCATAAATCTGTCACACGCTGGTTGTGGGTTCAGCGCCGCCTGAATGTTGTTCTGTGGTCGTGAACACAATTTGTGTTGCAGCTGGGTAGGGGGGGGGGGGGGGGGTGGGGGGCAGGGGTGTGTTTCCTGGGTGTGGAGGCCGCCTGGCACCGATTTCAGAAGGATCCCTGCGTCGTGTTTGATTTGCTCCCAGACGTTCGTGGCGCACATCCAACCTTTCAGGCCTTTTGGGAATGGGGAGCTCCCCCCCCCACCCCCCCACCCCCCTCGGACGTCCCCTCCCCCACCTCCCCTCGCTCCTCATCCCCAAATATTGCTTGTGTACGATTGGTCTCGGCTCCTGCAGCCGAACATCAGACAGGAAGCGGCAGCGAGGGAGCCTCTTCCAGCCTGATTCTGTCT